>NC_132958.1:5278500-5578500 GCF_034638445.1 Ciconia boyciana | reverse complement strand
TGTTCTGGCGTGGGTGGTGCTGTAGCATCTCAGAATACCTTATGGGGAGATAACTGTTGTCTGCATAAAATACTCAGATGTAATATTTTATTCCCCACAGAAATTTGATTTCCCGAGAGCGTTGAGAAACGGTGCCCAATTAACAGTTCTAAAGTTAGGTTATTTTGAACGTTGCTAGATTGATGGCTTTCAGTAGTTCCTGTAATTCCTGAAAACAAAAATTATTTTGAGCCCTCTGCTTAGCTTGAGCAATATCTTACTAATGCATCCTGAAAGCAAAGTGTTGGTTTTTTTTCTTGCTTAGCACTGAAAGTTTTGTGTTTGATTTTGTTTGATTTTTGCATCTCTTGGCATTTTACCATGTTGGATAACGTTTCAGTAATTTGCATTGGGTCTGTATTTCCTCTGAAATAACATTTGCAAAAAAATATTTTAAAAGTTAAAATTTTATTACGGGTTTGGGGAGCTCTGGAAAATCCATATGGTTGGATTTTACTGTTTTTAGCAGAGGAAATACAGTATTGGTCATGCAACTGATTTGTTTACGGAATGCTGATTATGACATGCAACAATTAATGCAATGACATTTTTGAAAGTCTATAGGTGGACAAGATTTTCTGATAAATGTTTGAAAGTTACTATTCACACTTCTTTTGATATTGTGCTTGAAAGTTGTTTTAAATACTCTCAAGTCTCTCCCAGATTTTCCATCTGAGACACAAAAACTTGTTAATTTTTAAAAAAACCTATATATCCATAAAAATGTGTGTGTATATATATTTTATATACGTACCCATATAAAATATTACAATATGCGTAATGTATCAAGTCTTATTGTATGAGCTGCTTTGTTTGCTGAGGGTGGCTTAGAGATGTGCTGTGGCTCTCCACATTTAATGCATCTGCCAAAATATAAGCCAGCCAAAACAACTTTTGTCCAAATAAGTGTAAACTTCAGAAATTAATGTTAACCACTGCGCTAAGATTTCCTTTGTGCGCAAAAGGAGCTTTTGGGATGGGGACAACTTGTGTGGTGTCTCATTCTGCATTATGTCCTGTGCTCATACTGGTAAACTTCTCTTTGTGGAATAAACAGACTTATAACAATTCTTTCATAATGCCCTTGGTACAGAAAAGCATTGATCAACCTATAGGCTGCGGGGTTTTTTAATGCACATTAACAGATTGCTGAGGGATTCAGTCATAACAATGTCGATTGAAAAAGTGTTTCTTAAAAGTTTGGTCACTTGTCATTGTTTTGGCCATCACCAGAGAAATAAACCAAAGTTTTGCCCATCACCAAAGAAAGGAAAGCTAACAGTACTGCTTCCAGATGCAGTGCTTCCTTTGGGAATGTTGCTTCTCCTGCCAACTTACCTCATGTTTAAAAAAATACTCAGCTGCTTTTTTGTGTATCTTTTGGTGCAGTTAAGAGTCACAACTTGCACATTACATGATTGTACCGCACGGTCTTTTTTAACCAACATTGTTAAGTTTGACTTGATCCCTTTCTTTTGCCATTTTTTTTCTGTGAGGGAAATGAGACTGTAGAATGGATGATTTAAAATGAATGTCAATTGCTATGCACAGGGGGAAGCAAATCCTTACTTCTATAAACCAAGCAGGGTTTCTTTGTTTAAAGGTGGAAAACTGTTATGCTGTGAATCCTGCCCAGCTTCCTTTCACCCTGAGTGTCTCAACATAGAAATGCCTGAAGGATGCTGGAATTGCAATGACTGTAAAGCTGGCAAGAAGCTACGTTACAAGCAGATCGTTTGGGTCAAGCTTGGAAATTACAGGCAAGTTCGCTATTTTTGGGTTTTAATGCTTTGGATGTTTTTAATGTACTATAGAATTACACGAAGATAACTCAAAGCAGCTCAGTCTTCATAAACAAGAACTATGAATAGAGTAATTTGTCTACTTTGTGTCAGATATTGATGTCGCCCTTCAAATTAAATTCTCCTGCTTTTTCCAGGCAGTGGTGGATACTTGATTGTGCTTACGTTTGCTCTGTAGAGCATAATAGCGATATGGAAAACCAGGGTCTGTCTTATAGAACCAAGGGGTCCTAGCTTGTGTTTGCTGTTAGTCACCTGCAGGAATACAAGCATTTATAGGCGATCTTAGAAGTCCACTCTTGTGCCACGTATGTTCTTACAAGGCTTTTCCAAAATCTGGGATAAGAACTTCTCTTGTGTTTTGTGTGGTGCTTCCAAGTATTGCTAAAGGGAGCCTTGGTTGCCTAAGGAAGGAGTTCATTTCTTTAAGAAAGGAAAACTGGCTTTTATTTCTCAATTCAGTTAGGCAAACTCGGAAGCTAAGGTTATAGGTCAAGGAACTTATATTCTTCCTTTTTTTTTTTTTTTCCTACTTTTCAGGTGGTGGCCAGCAGAGATCTGCAATCCCAGGTCTGTGCCTCTCAACATACAGGGCCTCAAACATGATATCGGGGACTTCCCAGTATTTTTCTTTGGTTCACATGACTACTATTGGGTACACCAGGGCAGAGTTTTCCCTTATGTTGAAGGAGATAAAAGCTTTGCTGAGGGGCAAACTAGTATTAACAAGACCTTCAAGAAAGGTAAAATCAAACAAAGTTTATAGTGGTTTATGACAAAAATTCCACGTGTTTGTGTCTCCATCACCACTTAACCTGCATGGGAATATTATGTGACTAGTGTTCTGTGTTCACGTAAAATTGCAAACATTATGTAGATCCCTTGACTGCAGATAAAAATGTTTCTTTATGTGCCTACTCATTGTGTATTGTTGTGGGCAAGTTCAATTCTTCCACAAACTGGGAAATGTTAAGATGGAGCCTGGGCTCTGCTGCATGGGATCATTGTTCAGTATCTCCATACCTACTGAAAAGTACCTGATGATAGATTCATGATATACTGCAATAACTCATTTTTAGCTTGTGTTTTTGTTTATAGAGTTCTATTCCTAGCTTTTAGAAAAAAATAAAAAACTTAAATACATACTTGTGTATATTTGATTAACAGCAGCTGGTGCTAATTGCTTTCTATTTTGAACTCCCTTGCACAGCACTTGAAGAAGCAGCAAAGCGCTTCCAGGAGCTGAAAGCACAAAGAGAAAGCAAAGAGGCATTAGAAATCGAAAGGAATTCAAGGAAACCTCCACCTTATAAACACATTAAAGTGAGTTGGCTTCTTTCTTTTCCTGTTTTTAGTCTGTGCATTGGTAAGCTATGTATTTAAACCAATATTTGCAACAATTCAAGCTTAAGGAAATTCAAACAAATCATTTTGCTGTTATTTTCAAGAATCCTTTGTTCTGTCTTATAGTACCATAAAACATTCTTTTAGCAGAGTATTTGTGAAAGAGAGGTAACGGCTGAAGAAGAGTTTTACCTAAGGTAGAATTTTGCTGGCTGTAAGCTCACGTCATGCGTCTTAGATACGTGCTGGCTATTACAACTTACTAAACTTTGTTAACACTGAACTCAATATTAGTAGAAATGCCAACTGCTCATCCTACTGCAGAGTCTAACTCTTGCCAGCAATTTTGGACACAAAGAGCTTGGTGTTGTTTCTTTAATGCTTTTAGTTTTAGTCAGAAGAAATCCCAGTGATGTACTTGATAAACTTTGTATGCTTTGAATTACTGAACCAGTAATTTTACTGGGGAGAGACTCCTGCTGTACTGTCTGGAGTCATGCGTGTTGATGTTCTTCACTTAAATTGCTTACCGCTGGCTTCTCTGAACAGTGTATGTCCCCATGTAAGTTGGCAGCTGAGCGGCAACAGATGCCATCTGTAAAAGCGCATGCATGTGTCTGCTTCTGAGTTGCAGGAAGTATACTTGTTGTGAGACACTATCCTTCAAAAGGGTCTAGAAGAAAAATAATGACGCCATCATTATTTTCTTGTCTTCTCATGTCAGTTGATGATTGGCCTCCTATAAAGCCACTGAGTTTGTGTTCTTTGTACATTGTCATCTTCATTTATTCTTTTTTTCCTTTGTTCCACAGTCCAACAAGGTAATAGGGAAGGTTCAGATTCAGGTAGCTGATCTGTCGGAAATCCCTCGCTGTAACTGCAAGCCGTCGGACGAGAACCCCTGTGGCCTGGAGTCAGAGTGTCTCAACAGGATGCTGCAGTATGAGTGCCATCCCCAGGTGTGCCCAGCGGGAGAGCGCTGTCAGAACCAGTGTTTCACCAAAAGACTCTACCCTGATGCTGAAATCATAAAAACTGATCGACGTGGATGGGGTCTCAGGACAAAAAGGAGCATTAAAAAGGTAGAATTACAAAGGACAAAGGTTGTCATAGCCATCGGTGTGCTTTTATGTGAAAACACTGCTACTCTGTGTACCTTAAGCGAACGCATACAGAAATTTCAGCACTTGCAAGTAAATGCTTTGTGTTAAAAAGACATGGAACTTCTGTAGGTGAAGCAGTGATGGTGAAATCTGCTTAGCTGTTTCGACAGAAGCGTCTTAACCTTGATACTTGCAGAAGAAAAGCTAGTTCCAGGTGATTGTGAATTTATGAATTCTGTTGGTGGAGGGGAAGAGCGTGTGTGTGTTTTCTCACTGCCTACTGGGCAAAAAGGGAGAGAGTGGTCTGGGAAAAAGTAGTCTGAGTGATGGTTTCTTTCCCTAAATAAGGCCATTGAAGATTATGAAATCTTAGAGGGCCGGCAAAATAAATCACCTGGTTTTTCTCTTTTTCTTTTGTTTTTCTTTTTCTTCCCCTTGTCCTTATCATAAGCCAGCAAATGACAGTAACAAAATATGAGAGAAGCTCAAAGGGTGGGTGGAGTTGGCTTGAATTGTGAGCCCCTTTTCAGGGGGTTATTCTTAAGTCTTTCCTTTTGCCTTTTCTGTTTATGCTGTTACACAGCAACATGCTGACGGCATTTTCCCGTTAGCGGGTCGCTTGGCGTGGGGGAGTTTGTGGTATTGCTCTTACAGACGTCTGGTAACGAGTCAGCTTTCTCACCCTCCTGGCGTTCAACTCTTCAGCCTGGATTTGTTTCGGAAGAACTCGCAGGGGATTAATGAAACGCTGGAGGTGATCAGGCTGCATTGGACAACAAACTTTAAAGGTTCTTAGAAGTTCAAGAAGGCAGAGAAGAGTAATGAAGATACAGAGATTTCTGTTGATGGAAGTGACGCTGCTATTATAACAAAAAGCAGCAAGGACTGACTAGCCTCGGGAAATGTTACGGACTTTGGCTTAAATACTAGCATGGCTGGCGTCTTTAAGAGGATCTGTGGGTGCAGTCAGTGAGGAGGGGGAATGGGAATATTCTTCCCTGACTGTCAGAAAGCCATTGGATGTGGATCACTTCGGTTCCCTTCACACTGTGTCACTGCACACTGTGTTGCTGGGGATACCAGTCTGGGATTCAGGTGGGATACGCAACAGTTGATACGGAAAAGCAAAATCTTACACTTGCATATCTAAGCGTGAGAAGCCTCGTCTAGCTGGATTGCAGTCTTGCTGCACTTCGAGGCAAGCATGAGGATGATTGGCCTGGATTTCACCTCTGCTTTAACTTGCCAGGCAGAGGAATGGATCTGATGGACGGATGTGTGTTTTGCTCTTACTCATGCAGGCTTTGTTGTTTCTGAACAAGGAGATGGCTGAGCATACCTGAAGAGTAGAAGATGCAGTTATGGCCACGGATGGAATTGGACACTTTAAGACTTCAGGTCAAGTCGTTTTTGTCGTGTAACCCACGTCCTCAAGACTCCGCTCTAGAGAACTCTTTTGCTCTTGGTTGCCTTCGTATTTTCTTCAGTTTGAATTTGCACTCATCTTAACAGTGACAGTATCCTGGAGTTCCTCATCATGAGGAAGCAGGCTGTAGTTTTGGTGGACTGGAACTTGATGTGAGGATTACACCGCTCTGCTCTGTAGAGAGAAAGTGGCTGCTCTCCAGACTGGAAATTCTACTGTGACATTTTGGATTGGATGATCGCTGTGGGATGACGTGTTTAGCTTCCAGTGTCATCAGAAAGTACAGAAAAAGTAAAGAGATCCTGAATTGATTCTTTTACCATTGGGCAATGTGGTATTTAACTGCATGCACAGGTAGTGTGTAGGATAAGCCACTGAAGAGGTCCCGCAATGTCAAGATGAAAGCTTGGGCTTCTATATAGTAATTTCAACTGTGAATTCTTTGCTTTTGTCCATTTTTACTGGACATCTACCTCCTTGGCTTTTTAAAATGTAGTTTACAGTCTCTAAAAATCTGAGTAGAGAAATATTATGTAGCAGTTTGTGACAGGCATGCATGTAAGTAGGGTGATATCGGAGGTGTTTTAACAGACCAGTTTCGGTGAGGACGCCGTTAACCACTCCATCAGTTAGAGGTGGAAGCTCCTGACTGCGTTTGGGACTTTTTCAATGTATGCACACCTGACTGATCTGACAACAAGCAGCTAGAGGAATAGTGGGGGGGAAAAGCTGTGTTTAAAAACCTTTCAACACACTACGATTATTCCTGTCCCAAGTACCTGGTGAATTTTTATAGCAGGGGGTTTTTTTATAGTAGAGTTCCTGTGAATTTAATATGCAAACTTTATAAATGTATTTGTGTCCTCTAAGAGCTTTACTGAAAACTGTTGGTGGTTCTGTTGAATTGTCCAAACACACAGGCTGAACTGAAAGCAACTTGGTGGTGAGGGGACGTTGGTTTTTTCCCATTGATTTGGGCTAAAATTTTCAGAAGCATCCAGGTGATTTTGATCAAGTGAATGTGTGTTAGATAAGACTCAGACTATTCCAAACTGTAAATCAGTCTTAACGAGTGCTGGGTTTCTGAGTCACTTAGGTGACTTACCTCTCAAACGTGACCCGAATTGCCTGATTTCCACCCTTATCCCTTTCATTTACCACTTTCTTCATTCATATTTGGGTTGCGACAGCCGCGGGCGAGGGCATGCAGGGACAGGCGTTACTGCCTGGAGCCCCGTCACATCCTTCAGGGCATCTCAGAAGTCTTTCAAGCCCAGGAGTCTGCCCCCAGCGCGGCTGACAGGGTAGCGCTTGTTAACATGTTGGTACTGTACATTACAAGAGTTTTTCTTGAAGTATCAGGTACATGTTGGACACTTGAATTTGAGCATTTAAAATAGCTATTTTAGCAGTGTTTTAAACCATCAGCAACTGGCTGTCTTGATAAAGTGATGCTCAGAGTGCTGAGTATTGACTCCCTTGTATCAAGGTATCAATCACATCCCAGCTCTTCTGAATTCCCTTAGGTAAAGGTTGAGAACATGCTGTTGGCCTAGAGGGCTACTTTTAAACGTGTTTTTTAGCGATTACTTTTTTCAAATCTACAATTTTTTGTATAATCTGTGTTTCATTAAAACTTTGTTACTGCAAATGTTCTGAGTTTATTGACTATTAAAAGTCCTAATACAAGTGAAGTAAGTAGTGAAAATACTTGCCATTGTAATAGTTCACATTTCCTTAGGAGTCTGTGAATATTGTCTCATTGTCCTTTTTAAAAAGAAAGCATGAAACTTTAAAGGATTCTAGAGAACAGACAAATACGGCTTGTGTAGTGAATACAGAAACAGTGCCTGGCTCTGCTGCCTTTTAATTTTGAGTGAGCTTATTGCTTAGACAACAAATACCTGGGGCACATATTCACATCTCACCTACTAGATGGTTAAAGTTAAGTGCTTTTTGGGATGATTAGAGTATATTTTTATAGGAAATGCTTCTTGCTGTGCTGCTTCCCTTTATCACCATAAGAAGTAGTAAGCATGGATTTCTTGTTTTTGTTTTCCTTCACTTTTCAGGGTGAATTTGTGAATGAATATGTTGGCGAGCTAATTGACGAAGAAGAGTGCAGATTGCGGATCAAACGTGCACATGAAAACAGCGTAACCAATTTTTATATGTTAACTGTAACAAAGGTAAATATTATGTCTTGTTCAATATAAACTGTTTATGGTTGAAACTAGGGGCAAAATGCTGGCGGAAGCATCAGCCCATGTTTGATGTTACCGACACTCAGGTGTCGGTAGGATGAGAACATCTGTGTTTCTCTTTAATGGAATGGGTGAAGAGATGAAACGGAAAGCCTTTGTCTTAGGTTGTGCACTCTGTGCCTGTTTCACTTCTGTAAGCACAAATATTCAGTCACTTTTTCATAAAACTAACTCTGCAGGGAAAACTTACCACTTTTAACTAATTTAAAATAAGCTTTTTTTTCCTGCCTTAGCCATTAGTAGTCACTTGTCAGCAGGAAACCTTTTTTTGTTTGTAAGTACTAAATATGTCTTTGTCTTTTTATTTGAAGGATCGGATAATAGATGCTGGCCCAAAGGGGAATTATTCTCGTTTTATGAACCATAGTTGTAATCCAAACTGTGAAACACAGAAATGGACGGTGAATGGTGACATTAGAGTTGGACTATTTGCCCTTTGTGATATTCCTGCAGGTAAAAAGATGGCACTATTCTGCATGTGTACTTTTGTCTTGAAATGGCTAAGTTCCTAACTTGGCCATGTTTTGTTTTCTCTGAAGTTACTTAATACCAGTGACGTTGATAGGAACTTTGTCATTCATTGGAGTGGAGACAAATATTTGAGTTCCAGTTTTAGCAAGGATCTTATAGTTAGAAATAGTTTGAAGCTGAAAGCTACTGTTAAAGCTAACTACAGGGTTTGCTGCCAAGTACAACGTTAACTCTGCCTCATGTAAACGCTTACCGTAGCGTTGGTGCTTTCACCGATATTTGTCTGGTGTGGGTATTGCCTTTCCACGTTAAGTGTTTTACCTGATCTGTCATTGTAGCTGGGTCTGTGTGATAGTGTAGCTGCTACTTAGGTCTGATCTAGGCAGAATTTGTTACTTTCAAAGTTTATGAAATCAATGTGCTATATTTCAAGCTCGCCCTTTCAAAACATCTTGCTGCTAGATCTCACAGACTATGAAGAGATAAATGCTAATGAAATGTCATTGTCACGAGCCTGTCTTTCCTCAGTGTCTGTGTGGGTGAATTGTTTTTCTTTAAATTTTAGGAATGGAGTTAACATTTAATTATAATCTGGATTGCCTGGGCAATGGTAGGACCGAATGTCATTGTGGAGCAGAAAACTGCAGTGGTTTTCTAGGAGTGCGTCCAAAGGTACGTGGATGAAAATTGAAGCTTCTCTTCCCAAATCCAGAGATCTAGTGAGAGGAGGGCAAAGAGAGGTTTTTGTTTTATTTAACTTTTTACTTTAGTCTATGTAATGCTTCCCACCCTTGAAAGTCTCTAAAGATTTTACAGTT
Source organism: Ciconia boyciana (assembly GCF_034638445.1). Classification (NCBI taxonomy): domain Eukaryota; kingdom Metazoa; phylum Chordata; class Aves; order Ciconiiformes; family Ciconiidae; genus Ciconia; species Ciconia boyciana. Next base: position 5,569,233 of record NC_132958.1, on the reverse strand, counting down.
ATGCACTGTAGCGCTATTGTGTCGAGGGTGAAGTTAATTTACCAAATTGTGTTAATTCAGATACATGTGGATGGGCATTTCTGGCTTTTATAGCTTAAAAACTTTTTTGAGTGGATTTAATTTAAGCGTAGTCCATGCAAATAATAACCCAAAGCTGATTAAATTATTTTAATGCGAGGGGTTTATAAAGTGACTGTATGTTGTGATCTTTGTAATTGCTAGACAGCATTTGCAACGGCAAATGAAGAGAAGGTGAAGAATGCAAAATTAAAGCAGAAGAAACGGAAAATAAAAACAGAACAGAAGCAGATGCATGAAGACAACTGTTTCCAGTGTGGAGATGGGGGAGAACTAGTCATGTGTGATAAAAAGGACTGTCCCAAAGCATACCACCTCCTATGCCTTAACCTGACTCAACCACCTTTCGGTAAGAGCAATCGTATGGCTTCCTATTCATCTTTTCCTTCCTGCAGCAAGACAGTGTTTGAGCTGAAATGCAGTATTCATTGACGTTAAATGCAGCATATTTGCTTTTGCAATACCACTCATTTTTAGAAATACATCAGGTGGCAGTGTTCCTCAGTGAGAACTGATGGACAGAGAGGCCTTGTAATACTTTTCAATGCTCTTCTTGCATCTCTTTCTTGGATCAGATTTCCTCCTCTTATTTTGATTGAAATATCTGCATCATCTTGATGTCCCAAGGTCAGCAAGCGCAAATCAAATGACAGTTCAAACTGCTGACATAGCAAGCATGATGTGTATTATGGGGGCTCGATTAATCAGTAAATGTGTTTAAATTATCTACTGTCTCCTGATGGCACGTATCTTCTGTTTGACTTTTTCCATGTTAAGGCATAGCTTTTTGTAGCCAGGGCTCAAATCATTCAGCAATACAACATCTTAATCCGATTGCAGGATTTTGTATAAGCCCTTATCTCTTTAAGCTTCCTGATGCCAAAGACTTTGGTGAAAATAATTGGAAGTCCAGATTAGTCTGTGATTAAATTAACCAAAAGGCTGCCATGAGTGAAGTTGAATCTGTCACGTGCCTTTTCAGCATATAGAAACATGGAAGCTATCCTCAAAATAGCTTATTTGCTGGAGAAAGAAATGATAGCATCTTAGCACCGAGAGCAACTCGACTTAGGTTTTTTTGTTTGGCTTTGTTTTTCTTTGAGGTTCGGGGGGTTCGCCTGGCCCAGACAGGCTAGTCACAACTTCATTAGAGGTCTGGAGTCCCATCGTGGTGCTGTGCTCACTCTTTGGGACCCGGGTCTCGCCACACTGTAAATGCGGTGTGTCGTGTCCCTGGGAAGGAGAGTGCTCTCTGTTTCTCAACAGTAACCCAGCCAAAAGGGACTTCAGTGAGGCTTGGACACAGCAGCAAGAAGCTTTTGATTTCCCTTTTTTGCTATGTTCAGTGTACCTTCGCAGCCTGAGAGCTCAGCACATGGTCATACAAATCCATGTCTGAATGGTTTGGGGGATCTGGGGGTTTTTATGCTCAAACATATTTTTACACAACTTGTTCTTCTCTGAGCCACTTCTCGCTTATTTTTCAAAACTAATGCCTTCAGTCTTGGACATTAAAGTACACTGCAGCTGAACTAAGACTTAATTTGGAGATACCCGTCTGAGCGAGTACTGTGTCCAGATCAATAAGAGATGCTCACAAAACAGAGTCTCCATCTTGCAAGGACATTTGGTATCTCAATGCCAAAGGAGGTTGATCTAACTATTGTAAGCTCTGGTTATGCATGCAGCAATGTTTTGAGCCAAGTGAGGCCTAAAAATTGCAAAATGGCTAAGAACTGTTTCCAGTCAGATTACTGTAAGTGAGAAGCAGAAGTAGCAACTACAGTAAGAGCTGATTTTTCTGAACTTTCTTTCCATTCATCTGAACAATTACAACATGGAGTAAGGGTTAAAGGCCAGTGCTGTCCCCCCAGAAAATGCACTAATTTCAGCTTCCTGTCTCTCTCTCCTCCCTTCCCCTCCCATCCCCAGGAAAGTGGGAATGTCCGTGGCATCAGTGCGACATCTGTAGCAATCCTGCAGTTTCATTCTGTGAGTTTTGCCCTCATTCATTCTGTAAAGATCACGAGAAGGGAGCCCTGGTGGCATCAGCGTTGGATGGCCGTCTCTGCTGCTCCGCACACGACCCCAAATCTCCTGTGGCACCCGAGTACTGGAGCAAGATAAAGTGCAAATTGGAACCACAGAATCCTGTAGAAGAAGCAAAGGAGTGAATTTGATTAAAAACAAACAAGGGAGGGGAGAAGAGGGGCAAACAGGCAATGAACTTGAAGAGACTGCTATGACACATTCAGTCTTTGTCATGGGAGCCGTCGTGTGTGAACTGGGAACGGGACCATTTAACCTTAGCAAGCAGAAGCAGGCAGCGGTGTTTGTTTTTTTTATTGTTTGGTCTTTCTTTTACCCTTGAATGTGCTACAGCAGCTCTTACTGTTGGAAACCAGAAACGTCTTGGCCTTCAAAGAAAAATGTAGACCTTTTGACAGTGAAAAGAATATTCTGTTTAAAATACGTTCTTTCAGTGTAGAAAGCAAAGCATAGCAACATATTTATTTATTTAATTTTTAAAGGGTGTTGAAGATCTGGTTTTGATCAGTCAACGTGTCTTTAAAAACAAAATAGCAAAGCCAACGTAACTTTCATGTCTAGATTAAGAAAAGAATAAAGCCTCCCCACTCTGTGTAACATGGAGATGCCATAAAGGCAGATGTGGGTTTCAGACCAGGTGACCCTGAAATGCCTCCATTGCAGTACTTACTTTTAAAGGCATTTCGAGAAGGTAGGTTATATATCATGTTAACTTCTGGATATTATTGTAAAGCTTTTCCTGTGAGAAATCAGGTGTATGACTTGGAAGTGCTTGTAACACAAGACCTAGCATTGTTTAAGGAGGGAAGAAATCATGGTTCCCTGCTCGAGAGCTATAACCAGTGTTTGCAGAGAGGTGGAAATGCAGAAAGAACTTAATTGCACAATGGTAATTTCTTTATCCCGCCTAATTTGGAAAACATTCGTAGTTAGGAGAGCCTCCCGGCCTCGGTCACATACGGCAGCGCGCTCAGAACTGAAGTCTTAATCCTGACAGTGGGAGCTCTGCCGTTGACTTCTTTAGATGGAGGATTGTTCTGTGCATATGTATTTGTCATCTGCCAAGTCTGCACTTGTTTTATGGCAATTATATTAGCGTGATTATTGCCGCCTTCTCGGACTCCCGTTAGCTTCAAAGGAAGTTTGAGCGCTTAAGGAATCCGACCCATGTGCATGTTTGTTTTGATTGAATGTTTAGATTTTTTTTTTTTTGCTGAGAGAGATCTTCTGACTTTAATCTTCATTGTTAACGGAGCCAAGAAGAATCTCGGCACTTCTGCAATGAACAGGGTATTTTCTGTCTGGGTAGCGGGCCGTATTCGCAGCAGCCAACGTTAGCCTCATGAGACAGTTCTCTCTTGGATTTCCTCTGTTAATCAGTAGAGAGACAGGCTCCTTCCGTGAGGCTTTTGAAGTGGCTTAGGTCGGCTCCTGCTCCAGATTTTCTTTTGAAAACCTATCCTCCTCCATTTCGTGGTCAAGGAGCCTAGGGGGACTAGTTTTCCCCAGGCTGGTTAGTCTTTGGTGAATCTTCTCCCCCAGCCCCCAGTCTTGCAAAGCACTGTGCATCTCCCCCTGTCCTGGTATAGTTGGAGCGTACTTTTGACTTGTATGCTGATATTGGCTAACTGCGTGCTAGCTTTTTTGGGTATTGAAAACAATCCTGAATGAAAATAATTAGTATCAAGTGTTGCTGGCATCTGGCTAAATTAAGCCTTTGAATTAAGAATTAAGAACCTTGTCTCTGGAAAACTGCTTACATAAACCTACAGGAACATGGTGACTTCTCAGTTCAAGAAAGCAGTAGGCTGAAAAAGTCCATGTGGGATTTTAGAACATGTCTTGCCTCTGGCTGGTGACCTTCTCGTCCTCAAATTTATGTACAGGGGGGGAATTTTTTTTGTGTGCAATTGTAAAATTACAAAATACACTACAGTCTCTTTAAGCAGCTGCTGTGCCATTTAACTGATCTGGCAGTTCATCTTCGGAACGGTCTGCAGATGCCTTTCCTACAAACTTGTGGGTGTCTTGGGTGGCATAACTGTGCAGATCTCTCGTGGGTCAGTTTATGGTACAGAGGGCTAATGGGATCTATGAAGCACTTCATCTTGTGGTCCGTACTACGGTGAATGTCTGAAACACTATTCTTGCTTGAAAGCAGTGCTATATTTTGGTATTTTTTACAAAAAAAATTTACAAAAAGGATTTTATTTTTCTTAACATTTTGTGTGATAAATGTCTCTTTTTAAGCTCTTGAACCTTTTCAGAAATTCCAAACATAGCTTTTGCTACAGTGTCTGTAAGGCCTGATGTGTTTACTTTTTATTATTTATTAGGCTTGGTGATGTTCAAATGATTTTCTCTTAGTCAGAGCATTCTGAATATTGCAAATATGCTATCGTGTGAGTGCACCTACATGCTTTCTTCATTCTGTGTCCGTGGTGACTTCCCGACCGGAGGGAAATGGTGTGGTAGCACCAGAACGCCCTCACGAGCGTTTGACATGGCAGGGAGCAGACAAGAGCCATGGACCATCAGTCGCCACGCGAGACGTACTGCTGTGACGTGCCGGTGCACTGAGTATCGTAGAACGTGTGAAGGTTCACAGAAGGCTTAAAAAACTTGTAAAATGCTGTGAATTGAGGCCTGCTGCTACTCCTGTGCCATGCCACTTGATGTCTTGGTTAACTTTGTTTTCAGACTTCTTACAGGTGCTCCTTTTTTCCACCAAAAAAAGATTAATAATAGCCAACAGCTGGGCTTGGACTTAAAAAGGGAAAATAGGAGATTGGTTTATAAGCTTGTACATACTCATGAACCAAAAGGCTGAACTGGATTTCACGCTGTTGGATGGAAGGTGAACCTTTCAAAAAACTTTAACGTTCTGGGATAAGAAAATACCTGATTCAAAGTATCTTGGTAACTGTAGGGGGTTTGCTCTATATGCCAAACACAGAATGTTGAAGTACACGCTTTAACCACATTTCCGCAAACCGAAGAGAAGAATAATGCAATTCCTTTGTAAGGAAAAGATTTAACAGTTGTGTTTTGATGATTGGCATCAGCAGAGGGGGAGTCGGCTGCTGAATTAAATTTGTGTGGTCTCTAAAATTAGATAAGTAATACTGAGTAGTTTGGTCGTTTCATGCTGAGGCCTGGAAGAAATCCACAGAACTGCTGGTGATTTTGGTCGAGAACTTAAATCTGCTGTTTAATCTGTCAGTCGTTCCTGAACTGGAATGCACCATCACCCTTTTCCCTTACTTTTGTTTTAAATTTTTGAGATAGCACCACACACCTGCCTCCAGCTCTGTCGCCCGTGCGCTCCCGATAGCGTGCAGTGTCCAAGTTGCTCTGCAAATGAACGGGATTTTGTTGTTTACTGGAGCTTTTACTCTACAGTTCGCACCTTAGCACAGCGCAGACGTTCTGCAGACCGTGGCCAAATGGCGCAGTGGCTGGTTACTACCATTTTCTAAATACGTGGTGCAAGCGGTAGTTATTGTAGCTTTCAGATTATTAGTATAGACTTGTCCTGTCAATAGACTGTTGAAGGCATTTGCAGCTCAGGAAGGATAACGTTAAAGGCAATTTTGTGGGCAAATTACCTTCTCTGGTCACCACCATGGTCTTAGAGAATCTGTTAAAATGGAGTAATAGGGCTGGAATGTTTAGTTTTGGCCTTTCTTCTAAAAAACTTCTTGTATCTTGATTTCAGGATAGAATGGGAAAGACACAATTACTAGACGTAATTAACAATGAGCGTAAAATCTGTATATATTGAAACTTTACAGAAATATGTGGGTGGGGTGGGGGAGGAGGGTGGGAGGGGGGTGTCCAGCGCTGGTACGAAGTAGTCACTTTAACATTGAAACCTCTGCCTCATTGAATTCAGGGTTTAATGTACTTGAAGCTCTGCGGTTCCTTATACAGCTTTTTTATTTATACATAACTTTTTTTTGTATACTACATTGAAAATGTCTTTGACTTCCCTGAAGTTGCTTTCTGCTCCCGCTGTACAGTGAATCTATGGCAAACGGGAGAGTTTTTCAAAGCAGCCGTCTCAGCCTTGCGCGTGTTGAAGAAGCGTGTTGCGTGAGAGACGGCGACCTTGGAGCGATGCTGTCCGTTTGCTTTCAGTTTTCCACCGACTTTCCCCTCCCATTTATCTTTGTGTAGCAAAAACATTTGCACTTACGATACAGTCCTACACTTTGGATGTATTCACAATGTTGTTCTGAGGAAAAAAGAAAAAAAAAAGGGGGGCAAAAAAGAAGGGGGGGGGAAAAAAACCACGTTTCCTATTATATTCTATTCCTGAGCGGCAAGCTCAGGTCCTTATTACCCCTGTGAGGGGCTATCTCACTGCTCTGGAGAGAGGGGAGGTGTTCAGCTGAAACTCTGTGCTTTGCATAGAAGACTTCTGTAATTAATGTGAAATCAAAAAGGGAAAACGCGTATGAATTTGCCAAAGCCATTCACTCACTGACCGTTTCTCGTGTGGTACTAACTGCCGGGGGGTCGCGCGCGAGGAGCGAGCTGCCTCGCCTCGCGCCGCCTCTTCCAGCCCCAGCGGACACGGTGGCCGTGCGTGGTCCTCTCCGGGGGCGCCGGCCCCTTCTGCGCCGTTCGTGCTCGCTTTTGGGTTCTAAACAGACTGGATGAAAAAAACAAACAAAAAAAACCCCACCACGTGTTCCATTCACTGGTCGAGCTGTATCGCGCTGCTGGTGTCACTTTTCCTTTGCAAACAGACCGATGGCATCGCCACGGAAAACAAGGTGATAACTCGCTGTTTCGGCTGGTGCTGGGGTGGTTCTGCGGGGGGGCGCGTGCCTGGGGGTGCTGTGAGGAACGAAACCCGTTTGTTTCCGCGCGAGTGATGTTGCACAACACAGATACCTGCAGATTCCGTTTCCATTCCCATGTACTCTTACCTGTAAGGATGACCTTTGTAGAGTCGTTATTTCTGTAGACTTTGTTTATCTGTAACAAACTTTGTAGATCCTGTGAAATGTTATTTTAACGAAATCACTCGCGTCTTTAATAGCAAAGCATCAATATTCACTGAAGTCGATATCTTAAGAGTTTTTGGAAGTTGACTAGAAGCTCTTGACACTAACGAAGTAGTGTTCGATTTCCCTGGCGATGTTCCACTGGGGCATTACTGTATTATGACTTGATGTTGCCGCATAGACTTTGAGATATACGATATTTTGGGGGTTTTGTTGTTCGGCCTATGTTCTCTTGCATAGTGTGAAACCTGTAAAGCTTGGTTAACCTGTATATAGCTAGCTTACTGTCGACTAGTTATAGTGTACCTAGAATTGCCTGTAATATTTTAGCTTCTTACTGAATGTGTGTGATGGTAGGAACATATAATTTTTGTACATTATATTTACTGAGATGTTGCCTTTTTTATTTTACAAATACTTTGGAATTCAGATGTGGTTTTGCTTCCGTGAGGATTCATTTGGAAAGGTTTTTAATGACATTCCACTGATTTGAACTTTTGCTTGAGGTTGACTTCAATAAATCGTTCTGAATGTTCCAACGACGACAGGCGTTTCCATCCCTCTCGCCGGCCGGGCGGCAGGGGCTCGGCCTCCCGCTCCCGCGCCGGGGCCGGGGCCGGGCGAGGGCCGGGCAGGCTGCGCTGCCGGCGGGGCCAGGGGCCAGGGGCCGCCCCGCTCCCGGGGAGGGGAGGGGAGGGAAGGGCCGCTCCGCTCCGCCCCGCCCCGCCCCGGGCGGCGCCAGGCCGGCGGGCGGCCATGCGGCGGGCGGGCGGCGCGGCGGAGCTGGCGGCGGAGGCGGCGGTGCGGGCCCTGCTGCTGGCCGCCTTCGCGTGAGTGCGGGCGGCGGGCGCTGCCCCCGCGGCGGCGGCGGCGGCTCCCGGGCCCGGCCCGGCCGCCTCGGCCCTCCCGCGGGGCGCGGAGGAGCCGCTCCCGCAGCGCGGCCGGCCCCGGGGCCGGCGGGCCGGGGGCAGCGGCCGGGACCCCCGGAGCCTCCCAGGCCGCCTGGCCCCTGCGGCGGCGGGGGAGAGAGCCCCCGCCCGCCGCTCCGCCCGCGGCAGGTTGCGGGGGCAGCCGCCCACGTGGGGCTTCTCGCTTCTTCCTCTCCAGGATCATGGAGTTCCTGCCTCCCTTCCAGCGTGTGGTGCAGCCCGAAGAGATGTGGCTTTATAAAAACCCCTACGTAGAAGTGGATCACGTACCCACCGTCCCCATGTTTGTAAGTTCAGCGGCTTCCTGCGTGTACTTGGGTTTCTCTTCAGTTAGAAACGGTCCTTTCAAAGCAAAGCTACGAGCTAAACGGCTTCTGCTGCAAGTGCCGGTAGTTCTTAATGCGTGTGACTGAAAATGCAATGTATTATTGCAGACTGGATAACACTTACAGTCATTTCTGTCGTCTTCTTAGGCTTTACCATCCAGGGTTGTCTTTGGGATTTTAACTAAGTTTGTAAAAACTAGCGGGGGCTTCTCACTCTTGTTCACCATCGATTTCATGTCCAGATCACTAGGACCATGGAGGATAGCCTCTCTCTCATTATCAGGGAACATTTTGCTTGAAAGCAGCTGTTTTCAGCAAAGTTTTATTATAATTTTATCGTGAAAATGTTTTCCCTAGGTCTCTAGTGTCAAAAGGGTTTAGTATAAAACGGTCAGTGCTGGATTTCAAGTAGACAGTAGTCCCTTAAAGGGGACTGAAGCAGGGGTGTTGTGGTGAGATGGGGTGGCTCCTGGCTAAGAAATTTGCTATTTCTTAGCAAATAACGCTTTTGATTTTCTGCAAGAGGTGGGCACTAAACATGAAAGGACAAAACCTTGATGTAGCGTTTGGATTTGGCGGTGTAAGGCGTGACGTATGCCAGGCTTCAGGTGGTAGCAGACTCCTTGGGAGCCCATCAGACACACCGGGGATTTCACACCGGGGTGAAATCCCGCAGCGGCAGTCGCTGCTGAGATCTTGTGAATGGTAACGGGTTTTCTCTGAGTCAGCGGCTCTTCTATTTTTTGCTGACAAGCAGCACGGGCGCTGCTGACAAAGAGCTAATCGTTGTGCTCGCAGGGATGGGGAGAGTTGGGGTGCCGTGGCCGGTACTGTGAAGGGATGCCCGCAAGCAGGAGAGGAGGGAGCTGCAGGCGGGGGTGACGTGAAGCCAGCCAAAGCAGCACTCTCGTGCCAGGGGGGCTGTTTGAGAGCTTGAGGATGTGCTGGGCTTCTCTCGGAGGAGGGAAGGCTCCGCTGCTCTGCCGAGCGTGCGCACTGAGTGGGTAAAGCACGGGAAGGAGTGGGATGCAGAGAGGGGCTTTTTAGTGTGCTGCATTATTTTTGCTGCCTGGGGTGGGTGTTTTTTTCTCATGCTTCGGTACAGGCAACGTCCAGCAGCCCGTGGGCGTTTGTACGTGAGGCGCTGACGATGGATGACAACCAGGAGGAATAGCCGTGCTCTGGGGAGCACGGGGTTAGCCAGGGTTTGCTGCAAATACAGCTGGGGGTGGTTTTGCTTTCTGACAGAAGTGTAGCGTTTGGAGAGGACAGGTTGCTGCTTGGCTTTGGGGAAGGAAGGTGTATAGTCTCTGTGAGCAACTGCTGTTGTGTTCTGGTGAGAGCGCTTAAATCTGCTTCGCTAATAGACACCTAACGACCTTCTCTTTTTGTGGCAGTTCATCGCATTTCTGTCTCCCTTATTGCTCATTGTCCTGGCAAGGGTGTTCATGAATGCCGACCGAGAAGACACGCGGGAAGCCTGCCTAGGTGAGCTCCTTCTTATCCCAGAGAGCTGCAGCCCCCCGAGGGGTCTGTCCTGATGCTGTGGCTGAGCCAGGGGTCTCACGGATGAGTCCTTTGCTCTTGCTGGGGCACAAGTGTTGTGCCAGGGGTATCAAAGCCGAGCTGTGTGGCTCCGGCTGAAGTTTGAGCACCGCCTGTGCCTGAATGTGCCTTGAAGCTGCACATTCAGGTGGGGACGATGCTGACGTGACCTCTCTGCTCTCTCCTAGCTGCCAGCCTTGCTCTCGCCCTGAACGGGGTTTTTACAAATGCCCTGAAGCTCATTGTGGGAAGGTGAGAAACTGGCTCATTCCGAGCTGCACTGTGCGGGGAGGGAAAGCAAGTCTGAGCAGTGGTAGAGCTGCAATAGCAGGAGCAAGGGCCAGAAGCTGAAGTTGGACGTACTCAGCCTGGAAAAAAATGTTTTTTCTAGCTGTAAAGACAATTAAATATTAGAACAAACACTGGCGAGGACCTGCTGTCTCTGAGCATCATTTAGATGGGCTTGTTCAGGCCTGCCCAGGAGGAGCGCTTTGGCACGCGTACAGGGAATGGACGGGATGGTTTCATCTCTCTGGGCCACGCGGTCAGGGTGGCAAAAAGTTACCTGTGCCGAGCCGCAGCCGGAGAGGTTTGCTCCGGTGTGCCCGCAGGCTGCGCAACCGGGGCACGTTGAGGCCGCGTGGGAATTCGGTTCTTGTAAGGCGTTTGCTCCGCTGGGCTGGACGGGGAGGATGAGCACAGTGCTAATCCTCAGGGTCTAAGCCGGGTCCTGCCCGAGCAGCGGTGGGCCGGTGGGGGTGTGCTGCTGCAGCCTGGCTCTCGCCTGCCGGGCCCTGCCTGCCCAGGCAGGAGCGGAGCTGGGTGCGATGCTCAGTTTTGCATTTCTCGCCGCCTTCCCTTTGTGCAGTGGAGGGAGCTGTGCAAGCTGGCTGGCGACTGCATTCAGATGTGGGTGCTCCGTGGGAGGGCTGGGTGCTCAGATGTCTGCTGAGCACTGTGCTGGGTGCGCTGCGCGCCTGATGGCCATGTGCTTTGTTCTCTGCCCTAGGCCACGGCCGGACTTCTTCTATCGATGCTTCCCAGACGGACGAGCGAACCCGGAGCTGGTGTGCACAGGCGACCCTGGCATAGTGACTGAGGGACGCAAAAGCTTCCCCAGCGGACACGCTTCGTGTAAGTTTTCCATGTCCCCTACCCGCTGCAGCCCCAGACAATGAACCGTGGTGAGCAGAAGCCCGTGGGGAGGGCAGCTTGGGTTTGCTTTCATGCACGCTGTGGCTTTGGCTACGTTCATTGGCCTGTTTGGGGGCCTCGGCTTTCCCTCTGCAAAGCAATGGGGTGACAATCTGAAGCTGAAGCTGTCTGTAACTCCTCGGAGGAGGGATGCTTGCCAAGTACCAGCTTCTACAGCTCCTTTATCGCTCACAAGCTGATGCTTCCCTTGGCTTATGTGGGCAGAACAGACGTCCTCTTTCAGCCCCTCTACTGCAGCAGGGGAGAGGGTGAAGGTCTGGCTGAGGGCTGACAGCAGAGCCCGGAGCTGTTTCTGAAGCAACACGCTTCTCTTTCAGTCGCCTTCGCTGGTCTCGCCTTCTCTGCCTTCTACATAGCTGGGAAGGTGCACTGCTTTGCTCCCGGCCGGGGAGGCAGGGCTCTGCGGCTCTGCGCCTTCCTCCTCCCGCTCTTCCTCGCCACCCTCATCGCTGTGTCCCGCACCTGCGACTACAAGCACCACTGGCAAGGTGGGTTGGCGTCTGCCTGCGGACCTGGATGGGGGCACAACTGGGTGCCCTGAGCGGGGGCACTCTGAGCGCGGGGAGGGTCTGTGTTGCTGCAGAGGAGTTCAGAGCCCATGACGGCAACTTGGGTTTTTTGATTACTCTTCCAGTGGTAATTTTCTTGCTGCCTGCAAGGTGATGATGCCTTTCTTTTTGTTTTTGAAATACATGCCAAGCTTAGTTTTATAGCCAAGGGTCAAGTCGCCAATCCAGCTCAGCTCTGAGCAGGCTGAAAAGCTGCCTGCTGGAGAATTCACTGACGAGGACTGCGAGGGTAAAGGGAAGTTAATTCTCCTCTGGTCTTGCCTGCAGATGTGTTGGTTGGCTCAGTGATCGGCTTCGTGCTTGCATACCTCTGCTACAGGCAGTATTACCCTCCTCTGATGGACTCCATGTGCCACAAACCATTTCTGTACAAATCCAAACAACTGCCGGTGCACCAAGAAAATCTTGCAGCTTCCAGCTTTCACCTAGATATATAGTGACGGGCTCTGTCCTGCCGGCACCTTTCCTGCTGCTCCTTGAGTGCTAGGGCAGGGGAAGGCTTTGGGGAGGTTGGTCTGCAAGTGGCTCAAATGAGGATGAACCTGAAACCCAAGCAGGCGTTCTCTGCAGTGCTGGTAAGTTGTCCTGTTCAGGGGCCTGTGTTGCTTCGTTAACCGAATTTTGTAGGCGTCCCCCCCTTCGAGCCCGCTGTGAAGCGAGCGAGGCACTCGGCTTGCAAGCCTGCGGGAGGACAGCCCGGGTACAAAAGGTCCTGAAGCAAGAACTGGAAAAACGTGACAGCCCGGCGTGCCCCGTCCGGTGGGTGGTCCTGTGTCCAGTCTGGAAAGCACCATCAGTCACCTCCCTTCAGTCCAGCCGAGCTGCCCCATCCCTTCTCAGGGGAAGTGTGCGTCGAAATGAAGTGCAGGACCTGCTCCTGGCGCCGGGTTGAAGTCCGTCTTTTCAATTGCAGCTGAGCTAATTTGGAGTAATGAGCGTGAGGTTGCAATCTTTAACCATGGATTAAGCGGGGGAGAGGGAAGATGAAACTAGAATGATTGTTATTTGTATTGTGCTAGCCCTGATTTTTTCTAATTTGCCAAATAAAGGAGTTTAATTTTTTTAATGAGCTGTGGTACTAAAAACTTTACTTCAAGGCCTGGTTTTATCGCTGTATAAACCATTTCCTTTGGTGTGTCTGCAGGGGTTTCTAGGTGGGTGTTTATTTTGTATCTCTTTCCTTGCAGCTTTAATACGGTTGTAAAGAGATGACAATCAGCAGAAAACGAAATGGTGTCTGAAGGCATCCCTTCAGAGGGGCTTGTTTTCTCTACACCGTGGTTTGTTTTCTCAGACAATGGAAGGGTAGAGTGCTGCTGAGAAATCCAAGGCACAGCTGTATGGCAGGACTGTTGTAAGTAGTTACTTGTCACTGGTCTCCTCCACAGATAAGTGTGTCCTTGATCAGGTGCATGTACATGCAAACAGCAAAGGAGAGGCTGTAGCAGAGCGAGGCACGTCTGCCTCTGCCACGCGCGGGATGTGACAGTAAGGAAAACACATCCCATCATCTGCAGTTTGGGCCACGTACGCCCTTCAATAGAAGTTACAGAAACAGCTTTACTTTCCCCTAAAACTGTGCACATGTGAATTCTTCAACCCCCTCCCTTCCCTCTCCCCCCAAACATGCACACACCGCAGTCATCTACTTATTTATTTTGGCTTTTACTGGAAAAGACATTAAATAACATTTAAAATGTATTTAATTTTTTTTTTTTTTTTTACAAAGTGCATAACTTAAAAAGCTGATCATGAGAGTGTTCCGTGTTAAGACTGTTCCTTTTCCTGCTCTCGTAGGAGATGCTTTAGCAGTCAGTAGTTCAGGCGCGGACTGAGCAGCATGTCTGTTTCTGCAGTCAGGTAAAGAACAGCTTCAGTTCCTTTGGGATGGGAGGAGGGCTGTAGGCTGCAAACAAAACCTTTCAAGTAGTGCAAATAACGTAGTACAACGGAGGACAAACAAACAGGCTGTGGAAAAAAGGCTCCTTACCCCATGCAGGGAAAAGTCAGTGGGAGGGAAAGTGGTTTGGCTCTTTCCAAAGGCTGTCACAGCAACGAGCTTAAGCATCACTGAAGCTCTGCCTCTGCCTTGCCCCGAGGCTCCAGCCTCAGCCCAGCCACGAGTCAGCCCGGGAGGTTTGGGTGGCAAGGGGGGGTCACCGGAGGCTCTCTGGCCCCGTGCCCCTTGGAGCAGAGCTGGCACACCACGGGCACCTGCAGACGGCACTGCCTGCAGAGCTGGTGTCCTTTCTTCAGTGGGGTCATGGGGACAGCGTCCAGACCCTACGGATCTGGGCTCCGACTTCACTGGCTGCGTTTTGTATATTTAAAACCAAAAACAACGGCTGGAGCCTGGCTGGCATGAGATCCCTGGAGCCACCCTGAAAGCCACACTGCAGCATTGCTCCATGCCCCTGCACAGCACAGGAGGGCTGTCCCTCCCCACCTCCGAATGGCCTGGACGCTGCTGGGGAGCAGCTGCTTTCCCCCAGCAGAGCTGTAAGCGTGATCTGGAGCTGAAGCTTTCCTCCCGTACAGTTACACCTGGCCACTAGCTTGGTCCTACGCAAGATGCAGGCAGTGCCTCGGGGAGGCCCTTGGTTTGTTGGCTGCCGTGGGCTGGGTGAGGATGCTGAGAAGTCACTACAGCAGGCAGGAGCGCCTGGGTCAAGCACACACAAACATGCCGCTTTCACGAGCTGTTTCATGGGGCAGTCCTGCCTGGCACGACCCACGGGTGCACAAACCATGCAGCAGCAATTCAAGGAGCTGAGAATGGCTGGTAGACACGTTCCTGCTCGCTTAACAGCAGAGGCCTGTGCCCTGGGCTTCACCTCCCAAAGATCACAGTCCTTGCGCCTGGTGCTCTGTGTTATGGCAGGGAGAAGTCAGCAATCTCCTTCACTCGACAAGGCTGCTGTAGCGTTCTCCACGCTGCGTCTTTAAGGCTTTTATTCCTCAAGGTCACAAGCTGCAAGTTTCCTCACTATGCCAGGAGCAGAGTCAGGCCCTCAGTGTCCGTTCCTAGCCCCGACAACGAGTCTGCTTCGGTGCTAGAGGAGCTAGTGTGATAACGTACAAGGTGGAGGGTTGAAAGTACATGTTGCCACAGGGAGTCACAGTGCAAGTGCTGTGTGTGTTTGAGCAGAAGTGTTTTCCCTTGGTGTTTTTTCCCCCCGCCCCTACCCAAAATGGAGGAAAATCATCCTTATCTCCAGGTAGCAGCAAGTACTTGGGAAGCGGCATGCGGGGGACACAGCAGCAGAGGAGAGAGGAAGGCAGAGAAGAAATCTGGACTTTCCTGGTGAGTACTCAGTTGAATTGGATCTAAGAAGGCAAAAGGAGAACATAGGAATAGCTGCACTAGGGCAGACCAAAATCCACCCAGCGCCGCCTCCCGTACCCAGCAATTACCAGCGTTAGGCTTTGAGGGCAAAAAACATGAGGATGCGCCTTACCCCTCGTCTACCCTCGGCCAGCAATTAGCAGCAGAGGGTGAAAGTACCCCTGCAAGAACCGCAGGGCCCACGCTCTGGTTCGCTACCTGTCTATAAGAAACGATTAGCCCAGGAGGCTCGGAATACGAGCCACGCATCTGGTCGTTCCCTTGGTGGACTGAACTGATCGTAGCGTGCGCAGTTGGTGCTGCCCTTGTCAGCAGCAGCAGCAGCTCATTAGCTCTCCTCGTGTCTGATAGTGCTTATGTGCAGGATAAGAGAGCAGCCAAACGTGCCAACTGGCCAAAGAAAAAGCCCGACACAAACTCCTGCCTTAGGCATAGCGCTGTAAATAAGGAATATTTTCCATCAAACGGACCGGATGTCCTCTGAGGTGCCCTAGGAAATTTGGAAGGAAGGTGTAGGCAAGATGACTTACATCAAGCGGCCAGAACAGCACAGGTTGGTCACTGGCTTCCTGGCAAAGGTTGATCCAGTGTAATGCCTTGTGTCTGGTAGATCTCCTTCAGAACCAGCAGAACGGTGTCTTCTGACTCCCTGGAGGAGGAGGAGGACATGGGAATTGGAGGGGAACGCTTCCCTCCACTCTGTCAGGTCATCCATGATGGTTATGGGATAGATGCAGGGCTCAGCAAATGCAGGCAGTACTGGACCAGGAGAACTACAAATGGTCCCCTTGCTCTGTCCCTACCCACCCGCTGTGCCTGCGTTACAGGCAGGAGCATATCTTGTTCACTCAGTTAAGGCTTTTCTTATTACGTTGGCTTTAAAAACGATGGTGTTCTGCTTACGTCAGACATGAATTTGAAGCTTTGACCATTATGCAGAAGCTTACCAATAGCAGAGATGCCCTTGTAGTGCAAATAAATACTCGTTAAAGCTCTCTATTGGCTTCTCCTGCAGCACGTAGTCTATGCGATTCCCTCCGTTCAGCCTCCCCACATTAATGAGGGAGGCCTCTTCCTTCACTGCTGCAGGGGCCTCGTCTGGCTTTGGGTCTGAAGGAAGGAAGAAGAGCAGTGTGGTTCAGCCAAGGGGCACCAGCAGCCACAGAAGTGCAACAGCATCACCGTGCCCTCCCTTCGCCCCACCGCGGGCTCTTGCAGAGGGGAGGCAGCTTAAGTGCTCGGTCCTTCCCCCCCGGGCTCTCTCTTGGAAAAGAGTATTGCAAGAGACAGCTAGAGAAGGGTGACGGGCTTGGCAGGCTTACAAAGTGATGTGGGGTGCTGAGACCCCCAGAAGGCCGTTACTGCCCAGGCAGGCTGCCTCTGCTCCCCTTTCATCGGGCAATAACGGGAAGGCCACAGCATTTGAGAGCCAAGTGCTTACGCAGCTCAAAGGCATCCCTTTGCTGAGCACAGAAGAGGGCAGCAGCGCCTGGGTTTGATGCCAGGATGGGCACCTCGCTGGCGTGGCTGCAGGGAGCCCGAGCACGCTGCTCCGTGGGTTGCAATGCTGCATCCCCGGCTCCCCGCCGCCCCGCACGCACCACCGACCTGGCTGCTTCTCCACGCCGGCCTCGGCCTCTGCTTCGGCGTCGGTACTCGCCGCCTCCACGGCTGGCAGCGGGGCTCGAGTGAAGGACTGCCAGGCTACCCGCAGGGACCCCAGCAAGTTGTTCTTCAGGTCCACGCTCATGCGAGTCAGCCCTTCTTTCAGCTCTGAAAGGCAGGAGGGGTCGGTGTCGGGCTGGGGGCTGCAGCAGTTGCCCAGGGCAGGGGGAGAGGGGCTGCCCCTTCCCTTACCCAGGTGCATTCTCTTCCTGCCCTTGTGGTGAGGCAGCAGCATGGGCTCAAACTCCAGATCTGGGACGATCATGGGCTCAATCCTGTATGCCACTGGGTCAAACTGTACGGAGGAGAGGGACAGTGAGCCAGGGCTCACGCTCCGCGCGTCTCACGCAGGAAGGCTCTGGTTCTTATACCTACAGGGTGGAAGATGTTGAAGAAGCCTTTGCAGGTGGGCAGGCTGTAGTTTGGGTTGATCCGCTTCACTCCTCGCACCGTGAGAAACATCCCAATGGGAGACCCAAAAGCAAAGAAGATGGTGGGCTTGTAGTTTAGCTGAGGATAGTTTGCCGAGACCTAGGAGAGAGGGAGATTCAGTTTTGTTTCATGAGACAAACTCCGTGCTGGAGTTATGAGCACCTCATTGTTGCAGTTAGAGCATGGTGCCGAGCTCGGTAGTTACCTGTCCTAAGCCAACATCCCGGTATTGACAATTGCTGCCATCGTCTGTGCTGTCCGGGTCACGCTGCAGTGGGGACCCAGGCTCTGCTCCCCGCTCCCCGCTGTGCCCGGGAGCTGCTGCGCTCTGGTCCTGCAGCAACACAACCGGGAAACCCCGCTAGCACGGCTCCTGCAGCGAGCCCACGCCACGGCCCGTCCTACCCACCCGTGAGCAAGTACGTGAGGCAGCAAACTGCCCGGCATCCCATATCCTCCAGAACCAGAACAGTCTTGGCAGCACCATCCTTCCCCAGCCGACCACCTCTCTAGCTGGCATCACTAACTTCAGTCTCTACCACCGTTAACAAGTCCTCCTGCTCTGCGATCACCCTTACAGGCCATGGGGTAAAGTGATCCTGCAGTAGGGCAACACCTGTAACACCAGCGTAACACACGGGAGCAGCAAGCAGCTCGCCACAGCCAAACGCGAGCCCGTGCGAGCCGCCTGAGCAAGGATGGCCAGGAACGAGGAGGTCGGGGTGCTCAGGGACTGAGGCCTCGCGTCCCGGGTACCAGGCTGATTGTAAGGGGTGAAGGGCAGTCCTTGTCTGAGAGCGACGGGATGTGACCTGGATGAACACAAGCCGTGCAGAAGACAAACCTGCATCTCCATCTTGGAGCTGATGTAATGAAGTATCTTCATTCTTGGTCCTAAAGGAATTCCCATTTCTTTAAGGTTTTTCTCTGTGCACAAGAACTGGAAAATAAGCAACCCAGATGTTAGTACGGGAGCAGAGAGGTGTGCGCGGTGAGGTATTTCTGTTCCCTGTCATTCTGTTCCTGCTGCGCTCCTCAGAGACATTTCATGTGCGAGTGACTCAGTACCAGGAAGATGTGCACAGGGTGGGAGGACTGGGAAGAAAAGCAAGGAGGAAACACAAGAGACAGCAAAACAGGAGAGCTCCTTACCAGTGCTTGCCTGTCCATTTTCTCCTTCTCAAAAACATCACAATATTCGGACAGCTCCAGATTCTTCAGGATTTCTTTTACGTCCTCAGTACCCCTGTTGCTTGAGGTTGTCCTGGACCCCTGTGAATAGAGCCATCAGGGATCGTGCTTTTTGCTCACTGATTTTCTCCCGTGCATTTCGGAGTCTCTCCCCCTTCCCCAAGCAGCCGCAGAAGCGGGAGGTCGGTGTGACGCTGCACCGGCACAGCTCCCCGTGCAAGTGCTGCGGGAGTACCCCAGGGGTCCGCGCACCGCCGGAGAGCCCGCACCTCTTCGCTGTGCTCGTCCTCCTCGGGAGCAGCCTTCTGGTTCGTCAGGAGATCGAACAAAATGAGCGACCCTAGAAACCAGGCGCAGGCAGACAGAGCATCAGCATCTCATCGGGGAAAAGCCCCGAGCCGTCTCCTTTCTGGGACGAAAGACCAGTACCCTCCCTGCTCCCACGGTACGGTGACGCTCACGGGACCCCTTACCCAAGCTGTGCCCTGCAATGGAGACCCCCCCTTTGAAGAGTGGGTTCCTCTGCAGGAAGAGCTGGTACAGGCGGTTCATTTCGGATGCCACCGTGTCCACGATGGTCTGGCAATAGGTGGAGCTGTTGTAAAAGAAAACGTCCAGGATGGTGTCGTTGATGAAGTGACGCAGGCGATTGATGCTCGGCAAAGTGATTCGCTCCAGGTCGCTATGGGGGGAAAAGAGGAGAGGGGGAATTGCAGCTAGGGGTGCCAGTGAACCCCACCACGTTTCTAAAGCAAAATGTAAGTTCAGAGAAGGGTTGCCGCCATCTCAAAGGACGTGATGTTGTAATGCAGACCCTCAGCTCGTGCCAAGACCGAAGGCAGAGCACAGCCTGTGCTCTTACACTCCAGGCAGGAGTAAGGAGCCTGGCCTTTCTTCCCCGGGAGCTTAACCTGCTCTCTCCCCTTCCTAGGTCGCTGCAGAGCAGCGCTCGAGTGCAGAAACCGGGCACTCTGTTTCCAGAGGCCTTTAGCAAGGTGTGGGTGTCCACGGTCCCTCCTGATGTTAGCCAGGGAAAGGCAGAAGCCTCTCCTCTCCGGCTGGATGCTGATCAGAGCAGGCACCTGCTGTGCTCTGCAAAACAGGGCTGTAAAAAGACGGTGGGGACAGGGTCTGGCACGGAGGTGCTCTACGGGACCCCGTCTGTCCTGCGTACCCCGGCATGCTCACAGCCCTAAACCCTCACAGCTTTCCCTTTGCCTGCAGTGGCCACCAGAAAAAGCAGAGTTTACGCGGGAGGAGGCTGGCTGTGCGCTTTGCCGTTCCCACGGACACCGGCACCGGCGGAGATGGCTGCCCGGGACACTTACACGTCCACACCGGTGGAGTGGAGGGAGCTGTGCCAGTTCACAGGTAGGAACTCCACCCGGCCGATCTGCTGCTGCTCCTGGGCTTTCTTGAAGTGCGCTTGCAGCATGCTCAGGGAAACATTCCTGAAGTCGTTCACTGGAAAAGAGCATGAACTCTTACTGAGATCCACAGGGCAAGCCTGCTGCATCAACAACACTTAATAAGATAAAAGAAAAGATCATTACCAGGGGAAATCCCACCAGGGTCTTTAATCTGCTGCTGCTACCCTAAGACCTTGAATCTTTAACTACAAGATCAGGGGAAGGCTCCATGTCCTTACACATGTGTTTACTGGATTTTGCTGTCCCATCTGTAACAAGCCTCCTTTCCACACGGGCAGGGCTTTAACACAGCAGTCAGGAACAGAAAGGTACTTTTAGGAATTTTAAAAAAATAAATCTGTTGCGAAGATGCACGTGTTAGAAAGGGAATCCTAAGGGAGGAGGTGAACTTGAAATTACTCAGGTCTAAGGGAGAAAGGCTGATTTCCTTCATGACGGTCAGCAGCCTTGAAAATAGTTTCATCAGATGAACGTATAGAAGAACAGACTGCATGAAAGCAAAGGTCTATTTTGTAGGAACTAAAGACAGTCTGCTGTGAAAAATCCCGGCTCCCTTGATTTCCACAAGTTAAATCATGTCGGGCATCCAGGCAGTCTCAGTGATCACCTCTCCGACAGAACTGAAGCGCTCTGAGCAAATAATAATGAACAGGTCAGGCCAGAGTTACTTGGTTTAGTACCCTGTCTCCAGTATTGATCGACAGCGGCTGCTTAGAGGAGCGTGTAAGACCCGCGATACTTCTCGCACGCTCTCCTAACCCCCAGGCTTTTGCAGTTTGGGGATTTCCTGAGCCAGAAGCGGCGTCCCTGGTTTTGGTCCAAAATCACTCCAGAGGCTGCTGGGTGGGGTTGTTGCCTGTTAGACTTCACCCAGTGAGATTAACCCGTAGCAATAGACTGAGCAGGTTACTAATTAGTTTAGCAGGTTTAGACAGTTACTTGGAAAATCTGTATCCGATTTGGGAAACTCACTATTTTGAGCAACAGCAGAACACAGTGATGAAAAGTGGTTGCCCAAACCTTTCCAGATGGTGGGATTTAACGGGTTAGTGAGCGTTGCATTCACGCTCCCCACTGCAGTCAGCAAATTCGACCGTGCAGCTTGCCAACGTGAGTGTCGGGATGGTTTGAATGCACTCTGACAGCGTTTCCCATTGTCCATGCAGATGAGGGTTTACCGGCTCTGCTAAAAGCAGCGTATGGAAAGAGCACCCCGGCCGGGCTCCACACCTACCGCACTGGATGATGCTCCTGAACCGAATGTCGCACGCTGGGCCGATCCCGTGCACCACGAAAACCAGGTGATCAATTTGCAGCGGCTCTCCTAAGGAGGAAAGAAGAGTTCAGAGCACAGGCCCTGCGGGAGACATCGCTTAACGGGGAACTGACCCGCTGAAACTCTGCAGGCTGAGCCTCCCATCCTCACCTCAGCCAGGTAAAAAACCTTGAGTTAACGCCTGGATTTTACGCCTAAAGGGTGGTGGGATTTCTCACGTTTCTGAACTGTTTGTCCTGCTAAATTCAGCTGCCCACCGGATGGGTCCAGATTGACGGGACAGTAGAGAAAGGCGAGGCAGCTCGTCCCCGCTTCTGTCACCGTCCTCACTTCAGCGGGAGTGGATGGGCCTCGCCGTTCACCCCCACCCGGCCGTGGGGCACGTTCAGCTCGGGAGAGGGCAGGACCAGGAGGACTCGGTCCAGCTGCCCTGTGCCCAGCCTGCTCTGCTGAGCCACCCAGCCCCGGCGTAGCTGCATCTCTCAGGTAGGCAGCCGGTGGAGTTACGTCTCGTTCTCTACTTCCCACGCACTTTAGTTTGCATACGCACTTTCCTGAAGGCATGCACGCATGGAAAATGAAGGGGTTAGATGGGAGTAACTGCCTGTCCTCACCATGGGGACGAATCCTGAGGCCTGACCAGGAGCTCTGGGACAGCTGGGAGGGGGCAGAGCTGACGCACAGCTTCAGAGACGGGGAGAGCACGCGCGCCAGAAAGTCACCTGCACGTAGGTAAGTGATAAACCCCTGTGTCCCTACCACGGAAAGAAACTCCTCCTTTGTGAACATACAGGCCAAGACCTCAGGGGTAATTTCAGGACCGCAGTGCTTTCAACAGCTCTGGTCTCAGTGCAGGAGCTGGAAGCGCACCGCCTTCTCCCCACGTCTCACCGCCATTCCCCTCTGCCTCCTCTGCGCATTCGTTCAGGCTGCGGGCTCTCTGCTGCTAGGAAGGTTTCTGAAAACCATTCGGTTCCTTTTGGCACAAAATTTTTAGATGTGCCCTTCATTTAAAGGATCATGGAAGCTTCTGTCGGTCTTTTTGAGAAAACAGGTTGGAAAACAGACCCTATAGCTTTGGATGGGTGGAAGGGAGGGAGCAGCGAGCTCACCATTGGGGATCTCGGCAGCGATGTTTTCTACTCCTCTCTTCACAGTCCGAGGTCGACCTTGTTCCGTAGGAGTTGAGCCCCAGTCATCGGAGGTGGCAACCGGATGGTAGTGCACCATCAGCTTGTAAACAAGGAGAGCCTGTCATTAAGCTGCGCTGCATACCGTGGTTAAGCAGAGGAGAAATTTTGCTGCAACAGCTGGTAGGTGATACGGGGTGGTACCGGACCGCGATGTTTAACCGCGCTGGTACGAGCCCTTTGCACTAAGAGAGTGAAAGGCGTGTTGAAAAGAAACGTTAAGGTGTGAAGCAGACTCTCTGCTGGCATTGCCCTCTACTCTGGCGCAGGTAGGCGAGGGGAATGCCGTCTGGACAGAACTGATTTCTCAGCAGACGCGGTTAAAAGAAACAGCATAAAGACAGAATAAAGACAGGCCCTCAAGAGAACTGAAGGGATGTCCCTGCTGGTCAACACACCAGGCCCTCCTCACCTTTGGGTTGTGCAAGATAATGATTTCCCTGCTAGGGGACTCCAGTTTCTTCTTCCACTCATCCAGGGTCACAGCAATCATGTAAGCTTCCTGAGGAAAAGAACACCCTCTGTCAGTCAGTGGAAGGTATTCCCATGAATATTGAACCACTTGGGACATTCCCCACCCGATTTACGGTGTCTCTTTATCAACACACTTTGCGAAAGAGGCAGAGAAATCAGCCAGCTCGAGCTGGAGGAGCAACGGGGTCATCTGAGCATCACCCGCTGGAGAGTTTCCAAGGAGCCCCCACCGTAATAGCAGCAGCAGACTTCCCCATCAATTTAGAATCGTATTTTTTGCTACATCAGAATACAGATTATTGTAAAGATGTATATTTTTGTACATATATCTATATATCTCTACATATATATCTTTCCAAAGAACAGTCTCCAGCCATTAACACTACAGACCACTGAAGTCTCTAACACTACGTAGCGTTCAGTGGGTCCCTGTAACGATGATTTCTCTTTCTTGCATTCACAACTCCCTTGGCTTTGGTAAAACTATAAGCGTAGCGAGGATGATTCTCCCAAGGAGAGTCAAACTGAAGTTAGAGCAGGCAGGGTCAAGAAAAAACAGCGCAAAGCTGCTAGAGTGAGGCTGCAAGCAAGGCCAGGGCCGCACGGCATGCCGAGAGCACCTGGGCACTTAGACGTGTAGCAGAAGGATGCTGCCGCGGCTGGACGAGGGCAGGAGGAAGGGGAGGCCGCCCGGCTACAGCAGGCTGGGAGGGAGGCAGCGGCAGTGTTGGCAGTTATGTTAATCAGCTGCGAAAACGCCATGCCAAAGCCTCTTTCGAGTTCATGTCCTCAGGCGTGACTGTGGTGCCAGTTGCCCCGTAGGAGTTTGGGACATTGGGGCCAGTGTTTGACGATGAGAAGCCAAGATGCTTCTCGGCAAGATGGATGCTACCAGGAAAGGCGTGTTTACCTCCAGTTCTTCGCTGAAGGTCTCCGAGTAGGGAATATACTTATTGTCCTTGTCTCCCTTGTAAAACCAGGTGCAGCGACGCACTTCAGATACCTCCTCCTCCCAGTACACTGCGACACGCTGCCTCTTCTTCAGATGCACGTCATACCTACCCCCCGATGTTGGGACAACCAGATCTTCTTTGTCTCTCCCTGCAGGAACCAAGGCCTGAAATTAATTGCGAGAGGACCAGAAAGGCATGCTACCAGAAAGCTGTATACCACGCCAGAACAGAGGGATGAGACTGGAGCATCTCCCGTGGGCAGCACACACCAGCATGTATGAGCAATGGCAGTAGACACCAATGTTCTCCGTACCCAAGCACGTCCTAGGAGACATGCCCCAAGTCAGAGGCTGAAGGTAAGATGAAGGCATTAAGCTACAACTGTCTTCCTCTCTAGTTCGGGCACAGGCTTACGTGGACTCTTCCTGCCTCACTTAGATGGTAAAACGTGAATTTGTGGCCCTGGGAAGTGCTTTGCTTAACGGTGGAGGTGCGGGTCTCCAGGTCTCTAAGCCATTCCCCTCTAAAGCGGAGAACTCCGCACAGATCCCGATACAGACTTAAAATTCTGTGAGCTGGGTCTGCCCGCCGGCCAGGCTGCCGGCAGAGCGCCCCATGCCAGGCTGAGCTCGGCTCGGCTGCGGCACTGAGGACCAGCGGCACGGCCTCTAATCCGAAGCTTCCTGGGAGAGGAAGGAGGGGAGCAACCCTTGGGCAATCGCTGCTCTGCCCACGGCCGTCGGCAGCAGCGGTGCCTCAAGCACAGTCCTGGCAGCGAGTTACACAGACGGGCGATATTCGGCAGCACGAGGGCCTCATCGCAAGCGGTGCCACTCAGAGCAGACCCCGCTGCCTGGGCAGCACCCTCCGGGGACAGGCAGGCAGGCAGAGCACCGCGCGTCCGCACGGGAGAAATCTCCCCAGGGGAATTTCTGCCATCCTGCTACCACTCTCCCATCCGCACCAGAAGGGTGCTTTGCAGTATGATTATATATAATTTAGAGCTTATATCGAATGAATGAGGTCAGAGCATTCGACGCATCCGAACAGCTTTGCTCATTCATGCGTTCACAGCTCTAGGAGTAGGCACGTTGCCAAAAGAAGTCCCAATTTAACATTCCCGAGGGAAAATTTTGCATCCCAGGTGGAAGCCGTGGATGTGTTCAAGGAATTTCCCTCTGATACCCAGACAGCGTTTCCCTCGAGCACACACCTGATGCTCTCCCCTTGGCCTTACCAGGCCGGTTCCTTACAGCGATTTTAAGAGCAGGCACTGGGTATTTAAAATCAAAGGGCAATTTAAAAATAGAAGTGCTAGAAGCTGAAGGCAAGGCAGCGCCGCGAAACCCCCCGACCCGTGGAGCTGGATGGAGTTGCATCTGCGGCTCCTGACGGGGCGGCCCCTGCCCACGCGTCTTTTCACCCTACCTGAGCCGTGAGCCTCTTCCAGCCTCTCCGAGTCCTGCGAGCTGAAGGGGACCCATCGCTCTCTGGAGTCCGTGACCTTGCAGTAAAACCAGTGGGGAACAACGGCTTCGTATCTCTTCGCCGCGTCCAGCTCCGCGGCCTCCGAGGCGGGGGCGCCGGCGGGCAGGGGGGGCTGCGCCTGTTGCCGCTCCCGAGCAGACATGATGCTCCTCCACAGAGGACGGCAGACGCGAGTGGGCGAATTTCAAGAGCCTCGGAAATGCTTATTCCGTCTCCAAGGGAAAACGCTCCCGCAAAACCCCCGTCTCCCGCGGCGGGTGCGCCCGCCCGGCCCGGGGGTCGCGGAGGGACGGACCCGGCGGGCGGCCCCCGCCCCCCCTCACCCCCCCCCGCCGCCGCACACGCGTGTCCGTGGGCGTGCGGCCCCCGCAGCCCGGCCGGCTGCCGCCGCGGCCCCCGCTCCCGACGCGGCTCCTCCGGCGGCGCGGCCCGGCCGGCAGCGCAGGCCCCGCTCCCGGCCCCGGCGACCGCCCAGCCCGGGGCGGGGCTCCCCGCCGGCCCGCCCCGCGCGGCTGCCGTCACGAGTGGGGCGGGCGGGGGAGGGAGCGGGGCCCTGCCCGCAGCCGCTGCCTGCAGCCCTGCCCGCTGCCCCCGCTGCACAGAACCCTGCCCGCAGTCCCTGCCCGCAGCCCCCGCCTGCAGCCCCCGGTGCGCAAAGCCCCCGCCCGCAGCCCCTGCCCGCTGCCCCCGGGGCACAAAACCCTGCCCGCAGCCCCCGCCTGCAACCCCTGCCCGCAGCCCCTGCCCGCTGCCCCCGCTGCACAAAACCCTGCCCGCAACCCCTGCCCGCAGCTGCAGCGCTCGGGAGGGTTGCGCAGCCCTCGCAGCTGGCAGCGGCCCCAGTGGATCCATGCCCAACGCCATCGCAGGCAGGCGATGCCAGGGCTAATTAGGACTCTCTGGCCTAACTCTTGGCTTCAGGCTGGTCATTATGCCCCTAAGCTGGACGCGGGCGGGCAGGGGTGCGTGGTGTCGGCGCAGCATCGCCGGGAAGCACGTGCCTTCGTGCTGGTTGCTTCCCACGTGCGGCGTGGACAAACACTTGGGCATAGAGCGCTCTGCAGCGGAAACCACGAGACGCTGATTTACTGTTTGTTTTTCAATCCTTCCATGCCCCTTTCGCCTTAGTGGAGATTGAGAAACCCTCTTCTGATGGTGGGCGCTGCTTGCAGAAGTGACAGGCAACCCCGGAATAAGAGTTTGGTTTCTGTAGAGACGAGCCTCGTGATAAACACAGAGACACGCTTTCTAATTTGGGGTTTTGTGATGTGGGTGGATGCTGTAAGATAAACCAGTTGCCAGGAATTGTCATCCCAGTGCTCACCTCCGCCATGGCTAGGAAGATGAGCGGCCAGAAGTGCTAAAATCCTCAGATTTGCATCTGTAGAGCAAATGGCCGTAAACCTTGTCCGCGCAGCCTTGCCCGCACAGGGCCTGCGCCAGCTCGGTGCTGACACAGCTCCTGCCCGCGCCTCTGCTGCAGCATCTTTCTCCTTTCAGATCGCCGTCCGAGCCGTGACCCACTTTGGTCCTGCTTTGAAGGAGACGGAAGGCGGCGGGGACGCAGCGGGGACGGATGCGGTTACATCAGCGGGAGCGTTCTGCAGGCTGCGGTGTGGAAGGTATGCCCTGATCCCTGCTCTCAGTTCGGCTCAGCTTTGGGGGAAACACGTAAAACCCACCATCTGCCGAGGGACTCAGAAACGTCATACGCAGCCACCTCTTCTCACAGAGCTGTTCAAATAACCAGCCCCGCTGAAATGATAACCTGCCATTTCAGCCCACTTCTTAATGTTCTTTCATGTGCTTTTAACTAGAGGTTTACATAACCCTCTGCCAAGTCCTTCCCACACGCGGGGACTTAAAACTCCGGAAGAGGAAATATTGTAAAGGAATATGTT
The DNA here is from genome assembly GCF_034638445.1 of Ciconia boyciana. Lineage (NCBI taxonomy): Eukaryota > Metazoa > Chordata > Aves > Ciconiiformes > Ciconiidae > Ciconia > Ciconia boyciana. Next base: position 5,542,161 of record NC_132958.1, on the reverse strand, counting down.
ACCTTGATAGGTTCAGCACCAAAACACCAAAGAAGAAACTCGCCTCCTTCCTTCCTCCCTGATTTTGGCTGGCTCGTATGCCACACACATACTTTCGGTTTTTCTTACGAGCAGATAAAGGGGTCGTTCTTACCACGTCTCCACAGCGTGGAAACCTTTGTCCCAGTCCAGAGAGCACTGGTGATACAGCAGCTGAGTGTACGGTTTTTTTCTGCTCTCCTAGCTGCTGCATTGCAGTGCTACTGAGTTTACAAGGTATCAGGGTTGCTCCTCCTTGCACAGCTAGAACCTACTTACCCCTTTTCCCTGGCAACTGGCAGGGGAGGGAAATGAGTGTTAGAGCAAACAGGATGCAGTAAACAATGCAGTTTTGTTCCTGATGCAATTCTTGCTACTGAAACAAATACAGAAAATAAAGTTTCGGCCAGCTCCGTGGATTCCAGACTGACTGAACCTGGCTGCTGGCTGCTTCCTTTCACGTACCTGCAGTAAGCAGTGACTTGCTGCAGCACTTCTGCTGCTAACACCACATCCTCAAAAAAGCGGCAGGGCTGACACGTCAGCGCCCTGTTTGTCTATTGCCACCTTACTCAAGTGACAGTAGCAGAAAGAGCTGTAAAAGCCCATCGGTAGCGGGGAGGGAGACCTGCCCGAGGGCTGGCGGCCCTTGTGCTCGTGTAGCAGCTCTCGGGGGTGCGGGCAGGGTTAAAGCTGCGGTTCTGCCCATTCTTGGTGTGGTTTTATAACGGGGTTGATTTGGCAAAGCAGGGGGAGACCCTGCTGTTAGGAGGGGTGTGAAGGAGGACTGCCTACACCCCGAGCTGTCCTTTACAGCTGTAGCAGCTCTCCGTGCTGTAGAAGTCAGTATGCACTGATTGACGAGCTGAACGATTTCACTTTCTCTGCTGAAGTAAGACTTACACGCACCATCTCTTGCAACAACAAGTTTCGGACTTTGGCTAGATCCTGCACGAAGGGAATCCAAACCTTTATTTCAACAGCCATGCCAACCAAATAAAAACACAAATGTGGTAACAGAGGAAGAAATGAGCTCTTTGGTAATTCCTTAGAGAGCACAAACGCGGTGACGCTGTGGCCTGGACTTTGTGCCAAACCTGAAACGGCTGGAGAGCGAAGCGGCGGGGTAGGGCAGTCACGCTCTTCATCAGGGCTGGCTCCGCTCCTGAATGTGAGTTACGGGGATCAAACGTGCATCTGCCTCCAGCAGAAAGGAGCGCCTTCGAGCCAGGTCCGGGTGGTTTCAGAGCTCAGTAATGCCCTGAGCACCAAGCAGAAATGCAGCAGAGGCCGTTCTCCCCTCCCGCATCACCAGTACTCTCCTTCCAAGCTTCCCTTCGCCTCACAAGAGCACAGGCTCCTCTGCAGCCTTTGCCTATTGCAAAGCGTGGTTCGGGCTGCGTGTACTGCGTGTACTGCGAGCCCAGCAGCTCGTCCCGCTCCGCCAGCTGGATTTTTCACTTCTTGACTTTTCTAGAGAGTGACAAGTTAGGCCTCTTTGGGTCCTTACATTCCTTCTTTACTTTTTCATCTCCTTCATAGCCTTTTATAGACAAACCTTGCGGGAAATGCTAAAGGATCTGAAGAATAGGACTCAATAAATCTGGAACCTGAGTCTGCTAGCAATCCTGTAGCATGAGGACTCAGCTTTCTGCCCCTGCACCAAGCATTTCTTCAGAGTGGTTGATGGTTTTTCTTGCCCATATTCCCTTTCAAAAAACCTAAATAAAGTTAATAGTGTATCAAGCTACTTCCGTGAACCCACAGCAGTCTCTTGGGAAAGATTTCAGAACATCAGAGGCAGCATTTAACAAGACTTTCAACCATAAGATAAAATGAAAGGGGTAGAGACACCACAGTGCTGCTCTTCATTCCTCTGGGTTTAAAGAGCCACCAGTAGCAAGGCTGGTTGTGTGGAAACCATCCCTACCATGAGTATTTTCACAAAAAGAAACAAACCCAAAGCACGGATTAATTCCTGGAGATGCTGCTGACACTGCTGCCTTTATCAGAGAAAGAAAGGTGGCATTCACTGGGGCTGGGCCATGGCTTTCTGTGTGCAGGATGCTCACAGGGCATCAGGCTGTTTGTTGTGATCTGCTTTATCTCCCAGTATAGCCACCGATCCTCAGAGTCAGATTTCATGCTGCATCCGAAGCACGGATAGCTTGGCCTGGCTGCTCTCTGCGTGACAAGAGGACGAAATAAAATAGCAACCCAGCATTTACCCGTCCCAGGACGTTCAGCTCTCTCCTGGCTCACCTCGGACGGGGCCGTTTTTGCAGGCTGACCGCCACACATGATCACGGACACATCTAACGAGCTGCAAAGGTCAGTGCCATGCACGCAGCCCCGTCTGGGAATGATGTGGGACCTGCCGGGTGCTTTCCGGACATCGGCTGGCCGTCAGCCTGCAGAGCGCACGGTCAGGGCACTCCCGGCCTCGGGCGTGCCAAGACCCTTTCCAGACCCCTTCCAAAACACGGCCACCCGCCCCAGAGCCGCGGCCGAAGGCTCCGGGAACATCTGCACCGCTTGGGAGGTGATGGGGGCCACTGCCCCGGGGCGCTCCCCAAACAAGCATTCTCGGAGGTAACTTGCTGCATTTATCCCTAACCTCAGCCACCGAGACAGCCTGGCTGGTGTTTGGGTTACAGACAAGTCTGAGTTGCACAACCTTGCCCACAACTTCTTTTTAAAGAAAAGAGACTTTGAGACATCTTAATTACAAAATAACATTTAAAAGTCGTCTGCGTTTATTATCTCGTCACACACAGTAATGATTCACTTAACATGTTGTAACCAGAAGGTTAACCATAGGCCGAGCCGTTCCCTTCCCCTCCGTATTGTACAGTGCCACAGTACAGCGTTGCAGTGGAATACAAAACTTGCAGTATGTGGAAGGACGTTACCATTAAAAAGTGGATTTTTACCCAAGTGACCTGGAAGGCATTTCTGAGCATCCTGCCGTTTCGGGTTGCTCTGCTCTGACATCGTTCTCTGCTCGTGCCCATCCTTTCCAGTGGCAGAGCTGAGATTTCCAGGCTGCGTTCCCGTGTCCGCGGGGGACACCACGGACTGGCTCTTCACGACAGAGGAGGAACAGCACGACGTGACATCTGCTTGCATTGACCGGGCTGCCAGCATGGTCCCTTTTTGCAGCACTTCAGTGGAGCTGCTTGAGCGCACTAAAACCAAACAAAACCCCACAATGACACACAAGTTTTTATGGCGAGGAAGCTGAAGCTGAAAATACACGCAGTGACTGACAAGCCCAGAGTCCTGGTTTGTGGCTGCATGTTGCAGTACTGTTGTGACCACATCTGAGCAGTGTTCCAGCTGTTTAAAGAACTGCTGTGGCTGCAGGAGGCACCTCTAGATTGGGCCTGGTTTGGGGAACTTTGTACAGTGATTTTCTTCCCGCTGATGAAGAGGATGCAGATCCCCACGGAGACCTCTACAGCGTTAAGTACCTCGGATGGTTCTGCTTTTCCAAAGCGTGGAACAAACAAACAATTCAGTTTGCTGCTTCAGACCTCTCTTACTTTGTCCATTGCCAAGTTATTTGTTGGGGCTGGGCTTCTGGGTTGGGGGGGGGTGTGTGTTGGTGGTTTTGGTTTGTTTGTTTTTTTTAACTCGGGGCTTATTGCTATTCCATTGTCGATAGTGCGTAGCAGAAAGAGCTGAGATTTAACAGAACTAAAACTCTTTGGAACCTCAACAACAGGCTGTGTGTTGTGGCTGATGTGCTTTCACAATCCCTTTCTTTCCAGTTTTTCCAGTATGGCCTGAATTTTGTGGACAGACTCTTTCCTGGCCTGCCGAACACTGTCCTGGCCACCAGTCTCAATGGAATCCAGTTCCAACAGCAGCTTGGTCAACATCTCCTCCAGAAGCCGGTAGGATTTATCTGTCTTTTTTCCTACAAATTCATCCACCTCTTGCTCCAGCTGTTCAGCCTCCCCCATAACGTGGAGGATTCTCTGAATCTCTGGCTGGATGGCTGCAGAATTTGTTGACGGCTGGTCACCAGGTTTAAAGCCAGGCTCCCGGTTCCCAGCCAGAAGCTTCCGAGATGCACTGTCGTACATTTGGGGCTGTGCGCTGTACTGCACCTTGGGGTTTGAGGGGAATGGCTTGGCGTTGAGCGGAGTGGCTGGCTTGTGGTGATTCATTGTCCCAGAGTGCTGGTGATTGACATCAGAATAGTAGTTGTGATGGTTTGCGCTTTGCTCAGGTTTGTCGTAAGCAGTATCCTACAGTCAGAAGGAAAAAAAAAAAATCTTTAAGCGCATTTCCCTTAAAGCCAGGTTTTTAATCTTGCACTCAAAAGGCCAGCAAGCAGGGCTGAGAGAACTGGGCAGCAGGTGACACCGTGACTGCTGTGAGGTGTGCATGCCTGGGAGGAGAGGGCAGACTGCGTTATGCATGACGTTACCAGGGATCTGGGCAGCATTTTCGAGACTGTCACACACCGTGATGCCATAACACATCACGTTGCTGCAGGCTGGCACCCTGTGTCCTGCCAAGCGGGCTGGTTCCTGCGAGAAGTCCCAAAGAGGGACACGGGCCCCACGCTCCAGTCCCTGGCCGTTAAAGAGCAGATCCCCGGCAAGGGGCACGTGTCTAGAAGAAACGGCGTGAGCCACTGAACACTCGTTACCCATGAACAGGGGAGATGCTAAATAGATTTTGACATGGTCCCATTTGGATATTCTGGAGAAGACACTTCTCTGCAGGTAGCACACTTCTGAACCGTTCCCAAATAACAGCAGCCCGCACCCCCGAATCCACACATCCCCCCATCAGGGCTGCTGCTGCATATCCCAGTGCTGCTGCCTGGGGACCCAATCTCTGGAGAGTCATTTGACTCCTGATCAAACCCAGAGGAAGCCGAGATGAACAGACCCCACCAAATGCATCATGTCCTTAGATTTTTTGCTTAAAACATTCCTCAGTAGAGGATGACTGTGCCCAAACCAAGCACTTGTAGAGGACTACCAGAGTCTGCAAACTGCCCCGCAGGTTAGTCCCGCGCTCTACGGGAGGGTTTCTGACAGCGTTTGCTGCTTGAGAGAAAAGAGCTGGACAAGGTCTGCCCCGTTTCAAGACCTGCCCTGGGACATCTGGTATCTCCAGTACCTTTCTGGAATTACAGCCGTGGATTTTGGTTTTCTGTATGCAAATAGGAGATTTCGCTGGCAGTGCTCTGGATACCTGCTGCTTTGTTTCTACCTAAACTAACTGTGCTCGCAGAAAGGGGCATTCCCAGGAGACAGAGGCAGGCTTGGAGGAAAGCTGGATGATCTAGGAGGTCTGACCGCAGCCGGCACCCAGCGGAGGCACGCGCTGTGCAAGCATCAGCTGTACCTTTGAGTCCCACGCGGGAGGGTGGGAAGGAGCTCCGCTGCCAGTCCAGGATGGGTGCGATTCGGAGACGAACGGGTTCCCGTGCGCCGAAGCAGCGGGCCAGGCGTAACGCGGCTGCACCCCGTAGATGGTGGGGGGAGCCCACGTGTCCTCGGGGGGTCTGGGCTGTGGCGGAGGCCCCTGCGGTGTGACCCCTGGATTGTTGTCTCTGTATGGATACTGTGGGATGGGCGTTCCTGGGGTCTGCAAGAAAAGGGGGGAACAGGCGTTACCCCCGGAGTCACTCCAAGCACCATTCCCTCCAGACAGCCCTGGGAACAGCCCCAGCATCAGGCTGCCTGTCCGATTCCTGCTCTCCTAGCCCCCAAGCTTGGAGTCTCTGGAGAATGGGGTGACCACCAGGTTTTATAAGAATAAAACCAGGCAGGGCAAGCTGCTCAAGGCACAACAGCCATTAGGACCCACGGATCCATCGGAGGATGCACTGCGGGCTTTTCCTCCGCTGCGGCCCCATAAAACGACTTCTCATGCCCCGGGAAGCACAAGTCCAGCAGCTGCACCGACACCGGGGCTGGAAATTGCTCTGGCCGGTGCCCGGCCTCTTACCTGCGGTGGGGAGTAGCCAGGAACCTGCTGCCTCCTGAGAGAGGGCCCTTCGGTGGGGCAGTCCGGCGGGGCGTAGCTCCAGGGGGGAGCGGGCGACGGGGGCCGGTACATGCCCGTGGACTCCGCAGGGTAGGGGGTCTGCGGGGGCCCGGAGCAGTAGTACCCCCGTGTCTGCGGCAGGCCGGCGTAGTGCGGGGCAGCGCCGGGAGCCGGAGGGTACGGGGGGCTGTAGGCTCCGTTTGCGTAGGGAGAATCCATTGCCTGGGGAGGAGGGAAGAGCAGAGGAAAGGTGATGGGCCACAGGCACGGGGCAGAGGGGCTCCGGTCTGGCCCAGCAGCAGCCCGGGGAAAGGACTGACCCTTCCTGCAGCGTTTAACTAGGGGGTTCCTTCAACCCCAAGCTGATTTGCCCCCGTTTTCCTGCTCTAACGTGGCTTTCTGTTGGCCACTGTCAATAAAAGCCTGCCTGCCTCGCGCTTTGGTCCCACTGCCCTCACGGCACGCTCGGGGAGACAGGCAGTGTCAGGGCATCTCAGGGGGATAGATTTGTCCGGAGGGCGGGAAGAGGGGATACGCTAAGCTTAACCACGCTTCACTCAGCTAAGCCTCGCTCAGAAACAGGCGTACAATTCCTCCCAGCAAGCAGCTCTTCGGAGGTTCAACCACGTGCATGTAGTCACCGACTGGTGGATGAAAAACACTCCAGGAAAGTTCATTTCCTCTTTCAGTCTGCAAACAGAAATGATGCAAGCGGACGAGATGGACCAGTTCTGGGGCCCGAGGAGCAGGGTGGTCAGATCACCGAGCCGCAGGTCGTGCCGCAGCCGTGGGAGCAGCCGGGTCTGAGAACTTGTCGTACGCAAGGTCTGTACGCCCAGAACATTTGTGAGAATTTATCTGAATACATTCAAGTAATCAATGTATATTGAACGTGAGCTTCCACCTAACCACAGAGGCGACAATTAAGCATTAGGAGTTCAGGAGCTCACGGGTGACTCCCCGTAGCTTTGGGCAAAGCGGATTTTTGCCCGCGAGCTGTTTCACGGAGGAGAGGTTGTGTCACCTGCGCGCCAGGATTTATGAAAGAGATGGATCAAACCTACGCGTCCCATAGGATTAAAACAAACCACAGTTATGTCTGGACAGCAGACAACCTCTGTGGAAAGAGTAAAGCCTTTCCCTTCTCACAGTATTTGCGCCATGGCCCCTAAAACAAGCTATTGCTGCAATAACAACAACAAACAATAGATCCCGGGAAGAGCAAATCATGGCACCGGGGCACAGCGGGACCGGAGACGCTTTTTTCCCCCCTCTCTGCCCCGAGCGGCCGCCCTGGCGCTGCCGGCTCCTTTCTGCCGGTGGGGTCTGCCGTACAAATGCCGCTGCCGACGTGGCTGGCACCTCTGGTCTGCCGCGCCTTGAAGGAGGGGGACGTGGCAGGGGTCGGATCCTCAGGCCCCGGGGAAGAGGCAGTTCTGTCTGTCGGTGAGGGGCCGGTTAGCCGGGACCGGGACGCATCCTGGCCGGCGATGCCCAGCTCTCACCGGTCGTGTCGGCGGCAAACCAACCCAGGATGGCGGCACGTCCCCGGTGATCTCTTCATTAAAATGCACGCCCTAGAAATGTCACCTTGAACTGGATACGAAGGTAAAACTTTACCACGTTCGCCGTCTCATGTGTTTTTCTCCGGTTAAACACCTGCCCAAGCCCCGCGGGACGGGAGAGCGGCTCTTGAACGCAAACGGATCCTTGTGGAAACCGAGCTACGAGAGCCGAGAAACATCAACCAGCGCCGAGGAGGAACGAGATGGGCTTCGAGCGGGGCGACGCTGCCCTGCCTGTCGGGCCGGGGCAGTTTCGGGGGCGCGGGGAACGGACAGCCGGGCTCCGTCCCCCGCTGCCGCCTTACGCGGGTGGCGGAGCCGTCCCGGTCACGCCCGTGAGGTGGGACACGCGGCTGCCCCTCGGCGGGGGGGGGGCAGAGAGGCGGGCAGCCGCCCGGCCCTGCCCGGCCCGGCCCTGCCCTCCTCCGCGGGACGGCCCCGGCGGGCAGCCAGCGGCGAGGCGGCGCCCGCCCGGCAAGGGCCCGCGCCCCGCGGGGCTCTGCCCCGGCCCCGCTGCGGCCCGAGGGGACGCAGACCGCGGTGCCCCCGCCCCGGCCCCGGCCCCGGCCCCGGCACCCCGGGGACGGGCAGCGGGCGGGCTCCAGCCCCGGTGGCTCGGCTCAACGGCCGGAGATCGGGGCGGCCGCCTTCCCCCCCCGCCGGCCCCGCGCCGCCCCCGCCGTTACCTGCGCCGCCGGCGGGCGGGGGGACCCGGGGGGCCACGGCGGGCCCGGATCGGCGGCGCGGCCGCGGGGCTCCATGGCCGCCGCCCCGCCCCGTCCCGCCGCCAATGGCCGCCGCCCGCCCCGCCGCCAATCGGCGGCCAGGCCGCGCCGGCGCCGACCAATCGGCGGCCGCCCCGCGCGCACGGCCGGCGCGGCTTAAAAGGGCAGCGCCGCGGTGGGCCCCGCCCGGCGGCGGGGAGGTTCCGGGGCGGCGGCGGCGGCACCGGCGCATGGCGGCGCTTCCGCTGGGGGCGGCGCGGCGGCACCATGAACTACATGCCCGGCACAGCCAGCCTCATCCAGGACATCGACAGTGAGTGCGCCCCGGCGCCGGGCCCTTCCCGCGGCGGGCGGCTGGTGCCCCGCTTCCCCGCGGGGCGGCTGGTCCCCGTGGGGCGGCTGGAGCTCCCGTCCTCTGTGGCTGCCGCCCCCCGTGGGGCGGTTGGACTCCCCCCCCGCCCCCCTTCCCCGTGGGTGCCGCCCCGCCGTGGGGCGGTCGGCCCCCCTCTTTCCGCAGGGGAACTGCCCCCCGTGGGCACCGGTCTCGCGTGGGGCTGCTGCGGAAGGCGTCCTCGCTCCCCTCCGCGCTGCTGGGGCAGTTACGTGCTTGGCACATCTCTGGCTTCCCCACACCGTGTGTTGGGGGGAGTGGGGGGGCGTTAACGCCCACGCGTGGCCGCGGCCGACCCTCCCGCTCTCCCTCTCCCACAGAGAAGCACCTGGTCCTGCTGCGGGACGGCCGGACGCTCATCGGGTTCCTGCGCAGCATCGACCAGTTCGGTACGTCCGCAGCGGGGGCTGCTGGGGGCTGCGGGAGGCTTGGGCCGGGCTTTGGGCACGCTCGGGTGCCAGCTGCGTGCGGGGGCTGGCGAGGAGGAGGAGGAGGAGGAAGAGGAGAGCCCCGCAGTGCCCGTTCGCATGAGCTGGGCGATGCTCCCGCGCCCGTCGGGGCCGTGCTTACCGGAGCAGCGCCCTTCCCGAACCGTGGCTTAACGGCGAAGGAGGAGTTGGGATTTGGTGAGAGTTCCCCGTTGCGTGGTCCCCGCTTGGTGCAGCGGCTGCAGTAACGACCCCCCCGCGCACCGGTCCTGAGCAGGAGCACGCATTTCCTTGGCTAAAAACGACGCGAGGTTTAAAAGAAATCTAAAAGAAATCAGTTTAGGTGTGCGTAGAGAGACGTGACTGTAGGCCGCGGTTTTAGAGCGTGTTTGCGTGGGGGATTGAGCGCCCCGCCTGCGTGTCGCCCCGGACTTGGTGCTTCACGGAGACCTCTCCCAGAACCGGGTGCTTCTCCGTCTCCTGATTGCATCCCCTGATGCTCTGGCATCCCTTTTTGGGCAGAAATAGCCCGAGACACACGCAGGTGATGTTTGTGCTCGCGACCGAGTGCCTCGGTCCTTGCTCAGAACCTGCGGCACCAGCAACGCCGTTGTCTTCTCTGCCGTCATCGGCACGTGGTGCTTGGGTGGGCTCAGGCCCCCGTGGTCTGAGCTCGCTGTCCTGCCTGCGCAGGCTGTGGGAGCTGGAGGGCAGAGGCTGCCTCGTGGCGTGGGAGCTGCCCCGCTGCTCCCGAGGTGCCGCATCTGTCCCTGCGGCCGCTGCGATTCAGCCGGGGAGACGGTGGGTGCCTGCGGTGATCCGGCTCCGAGGACCCGCCGAGAGGCGTGAAAGCGCCGGTGCCGTCGCTGCTCTGGGCTTTCTGCCTGGCTGGGGTGAGACACTCTTTATACTAGAAAACACAGCAAAATATGGATTATTTTCTCTCTGTTTTCATCGCTGCAGCAAACTTGGTGTTGCACCAGACTGTGGAGCGCATCCACGTGGGCAAGAAGTATGGGGACATCCCTCGGGGCATCTTTGTTGTGAGAGGCGAGAACGTTGTTCTGCTGGGGGAAATAGTAAGTAAGCGGCTCGCTCTCTCTCTGTCTGCTCCTGGCCCGGGGCAGCAGCTCCGCTGCGGTTTGGGACTGAGCTGGTGGTGTTTGTGGTGACGGGACTCTAAGCAGCACTGCCGAGGCGGACACCGGAGCCGGGTGTCCGTCTGTCTGTCTGCTGTGAAATACGGTTGCTGTCCCGTTGTGGGGGGGAAATTTGAGCCCCCTCCCGGGGCCGGTTCAGGCTGAGCTGTGGTGAAAATGCCCGGGCACCGGAAAATGCCCGGGGCAGAGGTGCCGTCCCGCAGCTGCGGCTCCTCGGGGACGACGTGAGGGGTAGAGAGCGACGTGTGGGCTGGCGAGCGGCGGGAGACGTGGGGAAGCCCCGGCCTGTGTGTGGCATTGCTGGAGAGCGTCATTAGTGGCTGCCTGTGGGGCTGTCACCTCCCTGCTGGCTCGGCACCAGGGGACACCGTCCGGGATGGGCTCGGGAGGGGTCGAGCACCATCTTGCTCGCTGTTTGCTTCAGCCCTTTGGGCTGAGCTCAGCCCGGCTGCTCCCCAGGAGCCCTCTCCCATGGATAGGTGTCCTGGGGGTCCCTGCCTGCATCCCCACCCCTCGGGGTGCCTCCGGCACCTCTGTTTTGCATCGCCTGTGCCTTTTGACGGGACTCCTGGAAGATGCGTGGGCACGGGCTCGCCGCGGTCGGGGGCCTCGGGGCTCGCCTGGAGGAGACTGTCTGGCACGTGCAAATCTGTGACCATGACCCAGGGAGAGCCCAAGCGTTCACAGGACCAAATCCCTGGGCTGCCTTCGAGCCGGTAAGCGCAGCGCTTGGGAGGCAGACCCTGCCGCAGCTCGGCTGCTCGCCTCGGGAACCGTCCTGCTCCAACAGCTTTGGCAAGAGCGACGGAGCACTTCATCTGTGGTGCAGCCATGCCCGCTCTCCCCGGGAGCACAGAGCCTGGCCAGGCGCTCATAGGAAGCGCTCGGATGTCACCGAAGCCCAAGCACGTGAGGGGCGTGCGTCAGTGGAGACGCGAGTGCAGATCCGCCCCAGACCTTTGCCGTCCCCGCTGGCTCTTGGCCCCTCCAGACCGGCGCTGCCCTGGCCGGTGAGATGCGCTCAGCAGAGGTGACGTCGGCCCAGCCCCGAGCTGCCCCGCGGGCAGAGCGATGCCCGGAGCGTCCCATGAGCAGAGCTGCGCGTCTCGGCCGCGGCGGCTGCCTCGCGGTGCTAAAGGGGCTGTTTCTCTTGCAGGACCTGGAGAAGGAGAGCGACACGCCTCTGCAGCAGGTCTCCATCGAGGAGATCCTGGAGGAGCAGCGGGTGGAGCAGCAGGCCAAGCAGGAGTCGGAGAAGCTGAAAGTGCAGGCGCTGAAGGAGCGGGGCCTCTCCGTCCCGCGGGTGGACACCCTGGACGAGTACTAAATGTGCTGCCCCTCGGACCTTTCCTCCACGGCAGAGCAAGGGGTGCTCCGTGACCCGCCCACGCGTGGGCGTGATCCACTCTTTGGAAAGGTGGTTTTTATTTTCAGATTGTGTTTTCTGTGGCGCAGATAACTAAAAAAAAAAAAAAATCATGCCTTTAGTTTCTCCTTGCGGAGAAGGAGGAGAGAAGGCGTTCGGCCGCCCTTCGAGGTGGCCAGGCGTGCTGGGGAACGCGAGCGTTTGTGTTCAGGAGGCAAATCGCTTGGTCCTTTGGGTTTGTTTGCTTTTTCCTCCTCACGTGACTCTGGGTGAGAGTTTTCCTTGACGTGTAAATAAATCCTTGGTCTCAACAACGATGGTTTTGCCTGTGTTCGGGTCCTGACGCTTTCCCCTCTCTTGGGCGACCACCCTCGGTGCCAACTCTTGTCCCCGCTGGGCGCTGCGCAAGGGGGAAAGACCCTTGGGCGTGCCGTGGGGTGGGCTCGCTCTGAGGAAAAGCTCAAGGATGTGGCGAGATCGCTCCCTCCGTGATGGGGAGCAGGACCTGGGTACCCCCCCTCCCCCCCCGCACCCTGACATGGGCCACCAGCTCCCCCCTACCCAGCTCCTCCCAGCCAGGCTGTGGCTGCTCCCCTAATTACCTGCTGACGAAGAGCTGCTGCAATTGGGCTGGCCCTGCTGCACCTGGGCCACTGGCCGCACCTGGGCCACTGGCAGCCCCTCCACCTCCGGCAGTGTCTCTTCACCTCGGTGCTTTGGAGGAGCTGGCGTGGCTGCAGCAGGTAGGAATCCTTCGCGTCGAGCTTGTCCCGATGCTGTCGGGGCGTTCGGTGACAGCGTCGGGCGGGAGCCTTCCTGTGCCGCGGCGGTGGCAGCGAGTGGCAGAGGCAGCGGCTGGGTTTGGGTTGGCTTTGGGCAGCTGCCAGGCTGTGGGAGCCCTTCTGCGTGCAGGCAGGAAAGAGCAAACCTCGGCGGTGAGCGGAGCAGGCGCTCCCTGCGAAACCTCTTTCAGTTCATTTCCCCCCAAAGTGAAATGCTCGCTCAGGGAAGCGCCTGTGCTGGGGGGGGGGAGGGGAGCAGAGGGGGGGTCCCCACGAGTGGGTTTTCTCTTCCAAAGCGGCTCGTTTCTTTGCAGGACGAGCCCTGCTGCGCTCACGGGGGCACGGACCGAGTACAGGCAGGTCTGGCTGCAGCCCTCCTGGGACGCGACCGGCCAGCACGGGCGGGGCCGGGCCCCCCCTCGCTGCCTGGGACCCCCAGCGATGTTTCCCTGCACCCCGCGGCGTGGGCTTCTCGCTTTTGGGGAGCAAACGCCTCTTCCCCGTTGTGTTTACGCGCGGAGGCTGGAGTTGGGATATTGCGAGTCGGGCGGTAGAAAAGGCGTAAACAAGGAAATGCGATTTCGTGCTTTAACAAAAAAAACCCAAACCGGTTTGGAGCCGGCGGCGGCCGCAGCCGGGAGATCTCCGCCGGGAGGAAACGGCTTTCGGTTCCTGTTGCTCTGGGGGGCAGCGGGGGGGGTTGGGGTGAGGGGCGATTGGGGCGGCTGGAGGCGCGGGCTGGGACAGGGCTCCCCTCCTGGGGGCTGAGCGGGAGGAGGAGGAGGAGGAGGAGGAGGAGGAAGGCTGCTCCGCTGCAGCCCGGTGCCCGCACCCCCGTGCGGGGTGCAAGGAGCCGCTGCTGCCCGACCCGACCCCCGCACCGGGGGGGGGGGGGGTGCCCCGAAGTGGGGTGGGCGCTCCCGTGCGGCGGGGCGCGGCGCTGCCCCTTACATAAGCCCGTGACGCCAGGGGGCGGCACGTGACGTCACGGCGGTGACGCACCCCCGGAGGCGGCCGGTCGCGGCGGGAGGCGGCCGGACCGCCCCGCCCCGCGCCGCCGGGCCGGGCATGGTGTGGGGGCGGGGGGCCGGCCCCCCCGCCGCTGCCCCCCCCCCCCCCCGCCGCGCCATGGAGCTGGAGAACATCGTGGCCAACACCGTCCTGCTGAAGGCCCGCGAAGGTACCGCGTCCCCCGGCCCGGCCCGGCCCGGTCCCGGTCCCCTCCCCACGCACCCGCCCTGCGTCCCCCTCCTAACGGGCGCCCTGGGCCCGGGTCACCCCGCGCACCCCCCCGTGGGCACCCCGGGACCCCTCCGTGCGGGGTGGCGGGTGCCCGGGTGGGCTCATCCCGGTTGGCGTCGCCGAGCTCCCGGGAGGGGACGGCCGCCCCGCCGCCGTACCCGGTGCTGTGGGACGCGTCCGTCCGTCTGTCCCACCCACCCTGCGGACCCGGGGACGCGGGGCAGAGAATTTAAAAAGCGATCGAGGCGCCGTTTCCCCGAGCGTTGCGTGTGCCAAGACGCCCCGGGCTCAGGACGCGGGTTGGCCGAGAGCCGCTCTGTCCGTCCGTCTGTCCGTCCATGCCAGCAGGACGCGTCTGGCGTGGATGGGACTCGCGCGAGCAAAACTTTGCTGGTGCCAGGACGGCTCGGTGCAGGCCTGAGCGAAACGGGCGCTGCCAGGAAAAACACGGCCTTGCCAGTGCACCGGCGGAGCTGGGGTGGTGCCGGAGGTGCCGGTGGTGCCGGTGCCGCTGCCCCAGCTTGAGCCCTGCCGGCAGCTGGGCCGAGGCCTGGGGGGCAAAAGGCTGCGGGTGTCCGCACCCCTCCAAAAGCGGGGCTTGGCATGGGCTCCCGGGGGAGCGCGGGCGCCTTTGTTTGCTTTTGGTTTCCTTTGGAAAACCAGCGCCCTCGTCACTAAACCTTTGTGACCGAAAAGCAAACGGTCCCAAGAGCCACCGGCGCTGGCACAGCCCTGCGGGCGAGGCGGGGGACAGGGCGGCTCGGAGGTGATCCCGTGGTTTTTTTTTGAGATCCCTGTCTTCTAAAGGTTTCCTTACCCCCATCGCGGTTGCTTCCAGCAGCACTGGAGATGCCGCGGGGACGGCTCACGTGCAGGGGCCGGAGGGGTGCTGGTGCCCTCGCCGGGGAGAGAGAGGTTTGGTGTCGGGAGCTTGGAGCGGCCATCCAGGCGTTCGCAGCCACGCTCCCTGCTCGGGGCTGGACCCTGCTCCTGTCCCATGGGGTGCACGACGGCCGCCCACGTGAGCTGGAGCCTCGTCCGAGCCAGAGCTGGAGAAGGGGGTTTTGGCCTCGGGAGCGAGGGCGAGGGGGGCTCTGCCGCCGCGGGTGCCAAACGGGTTAATGTCCGTGTGCGACGGCTGCGAGAGGCGCCGGAAGCCGGGAAGCAGAGCGGGATGAGGGCTGGGTCCCAGGCGGGCAGCCGCTTCCCTCCCCGGCGGTGTGGGGAGAACCGGAGCCGCCTCAGCAGAAAGCTGAGAGCCCGCCAGCCATGGCTAGGGGGTCCCCACGCTTGGGGGTCGCAGGCCGGCCTCGTGCTGGAAGGTCCAGCCCCGGCACCCCGGAGCAGCCACCGCCGCTGCCTGTAATTGCATTTGGCCAAACTCCTCCGTCCTCGGGGCGTGCTGTGGGGGGCTTGGCCTGGGCAGGCGGCCCCACACCCCTGGGTGCTTTTGGGGGTGCTGGCAGCAGCGGTCCCGTACCACGGGCAGCGTCAGACCCAGCGTTCGGATGCGGCGTGGGTGGGTGCCACCACCGGGCTGGGCTGTGGGTTTGGGGTCTCTGTGGTTTGAGGGGCTCCCTGGGCTGCTGCTGCCCGCTGCACCCCTCGAAAGAGCCTTGCTCTGCTGCCGGGCCCCGCGCTTCGGCCTCGTGGCCCTTCCTGCTGCGCACCCGGGGGCTTTGCCCCCCGAAAGGTGGTCTGGGGGGGCTGCTCCCCCTGCTTGGCCCCACGAGGGCTGCAGGGGTCTCTGGCCGGCCGGACTCCCTGGGCTTCCAGGCCAGCTCTCTGCTGGGGCCGCTGGAGCTTTCGAGGGAGAGCTGGTGTCCCCGAGGGCTCCTAAAGCCGAGGGAGCCAGAAGGGCTTGTCTGCCCACGGAAGTGCCCGGGATAAAAACCCAGGAGCGTGCGGGCGCAGAGGAGATAGCAGGCGGTGAGTAAGGCTTTATGGCTTGCCGGGGCGGGGGCAGCCGGGTCCGCACCTCACCGGGCTTCGGTGCCGTCTCACCGTACACCAGCCGGTGCTGGGGCACCTGGGGGGTACGCTCCTGCCTGCCGTGGGGCTTTCGGGCTGACGGCCGCACTGGTGTGGCACACCTCCCCGCGTGTGCCGTGCCATTTGGTACGTGGGCTCCTTTCCGCTGAGGAACGGTTTTATTTTGCTTTCAGCAGCTTTTCTGGTTGCCGCGGTCAGCTCAGCAGCGGCAGCGTCTTCGCGGGGTTTCCCGGCGTGGTTCACCTGGGGGGAGCAGGGCCGAGGCGAGCGCCGATTTTTATCTCTCCTGCTGCCTCCCGCTGCCTGGCTCTCGTTCGTACAGGCAGGGAGCAGGCAGCGGTGGGATGCCCCAGCACGGCTGCTGGCTGCTCCCCGAATGTCCTCCACCCTGGCTGCCCTGACCTTGCAGAGGATGCTGCGGGAGAGGGGCTGGGCACCTCCGGGATGCGGCTGTCGGAGCTCTGCTGCCCAGCACCAAGGGGTCCATGCTGGCGGGGGTGGCCGTGCCCGGGCCCCCTGCCCTGCTGCAACCCCACGCCGGGCCAGGAAGGGCTGTCAGCCCTTCGTGCGGCTCCGCTGGCTGCCGGGATCCGGCTCCGCCCTGGGAAGCCGAGGCGAGGGCAGCGTCGCTTCCGCAGGGGGCTGCGGGCGGCAGCGGGGATGTGGGCTGGGGTGGTCCTGCCCCACAGCGGGCTGGGGTGGGGGCTCGGTGCCTGCGCCCGCCCGGCCCCTCAGGTGCCCTGCCCGCAGGGACGCGTGCCCTCCCTGCGCGGGCGCTGCCTGCGGCGGAGACGGCAGCGACGTCCCCTTCTCCGGCTGGCGTGGAAAGCCGCCTGGGCTGCTGTTGCCTGCCGTGGGTCCAGGGCCGTGGGTCCAGGGCCGTGGGGTGCAGCCTGATGCTCTGGGATGAGAAGGGGGAGCTGAAACCCCCGGGAGCAGCCGTGTGTGGCAGGAGCAGACCCAGCACTCACCGGGGCTCCCGCCTGCCCGGGGGGTTTGTGCCGGCTCGGCACAAGGATTGTAAATGTTGTTTTTTTTTTTCCCCCTTTACTTTGAGGTCTTTGGGTCTCGTACAGGCTCTAGCTCCACGTCCTGGTGGGACCCATGTTTCGGCGTCCCTTGCTGCAGCGACCGGCTGGGGCGGGAGAGGCAACGGTGGCTGGAGGCGCTGGGCAGGGAACAGGACGGGTTTTGCTTTGCCCGAGCACACTACGGGTGCAGGAGCGGGTCCCATTCCGAGCCCCGCTCCCCCTTTGCCCTGCGGCCTCGGTGGGAGCTGGGGTGGCTCTGCCCTGGGTCGGTTTTGGTGCAGTTTCACCCGGGGACGCGCTGGGGACGAGACGTGCTGGGGACACGGTGCTCTTCCCCGCTCGCCCTGGCTGTGCCGTGGCTGGCACGCTGCAGGGGGGACCGGGCCGGGGAAGGAGGATGCTGCAGCAGGAGCACGTGTAGAGGCAAAACACTTCGGACGTGAGCTTCCCCGTGCGCTCAGCTCCCCTCCTTCCCACCCGGCCCCCAGCCTTTCCCCAGCGACACCGTCCGAGCCTGCAGCGAGCTCCGGCGGAGCCCGGCAGAGAGCACGTCCCCGGGGCTCAGGCGGGGGAGATGCCCTGGGGCGTGGGTGACGAGCGTTAATTTATTTTTATTGTTGCAGCAAACAAGTTGAAATTTGGAAGGAGCGCCACGAAGCGTCGGGCAGCACGGGGTGCCGGGGGCTGATGCCGGCAGAGTCAGTGGAAGAGGCAGGGAGGGAGTTGCGTGGGCAGCGTGCCGCTGAGCCCGGCCACGAAGCCGCGGCCTCTGAGCATCCCTGTGAGGTCGGGGCTGCCTGGGCCTCCCGTGTCGGATGGCTCCTGGGGCGGGCGGAGGGTCCTTGCCTGGGCATCAGCCCTTTGCCAGCCACCCGGGGGGCTCCAGCCTGGGCCCCGCGGGGCGAGGGGAGCGGCTGCTCCTCTTCCTCGGGCGCCGAGTGCTCGGGACCCCGCGCCACCGGTGTCAGGGTGAGCAGAGTGCCGGGGACCCGCGCCCCCTCGCCGCGGAGCTGCTCCGCTGGCTGGCGCGGGGCTATTCCTGCCAGAGGAAGTGAGCCGATGATGGCAGGAAGCTCTGCCCGGCCAAAACACCAGCCCCGCCGGAGCCCAGCACCGTGGCGTCCCGCGGGCTCGCCTCGGCGTCACCGGGGCCGGCGGCGGGTGGTGCTGGCCGGCCACCAGCTCGGAGCCGCGCTGATGTCAGGTCCCTGCAGGGATGACTTCACGCACCAAGCATCCGCCCGCGAGCCCAGGGAGGAGCGGCTGC
Organism: Ciconia boyciana; assembly: GCF_034638445.1. Lineage (NCBI taxonomy): Eukaryota > Metazoa > Chordata > Aves > Ciconiiformes > Ciconiidae > Ciconia > Ciconia boyciana. The sequence continues at coordinate 5,524,179 of NC_132958.1, read as the reverse complement.
TGCTGTGGGTCCATCCCTCTGCCCCCTCCTCGTCCCCGGAGAGTCCCCGTCCCCGAGGAGGCAGAGGCTGGGCTGCTGCAGCCCCATGTGCAGGATGAGCGGCTTGGTGGGGAGATAAGGAAACCAGATGTTGGCGGGAGGGAGCGACGCAGGGCCACGGCATTGTTCGGGGAGGAAGCCTGCGCCCGCCGGGCTCGGCCTTCCCTGGCGCCGGGCGATGCCGAGGGGGATCCCATTCCTGCCCCGGAGCGGGGCTGGGAGCCGTGGCCGGGTGGGGATCCCCTTGGCCGTTCAGGGCGAGGGTCCCCGTGGGGGTCAGAGCCCTCTCCAGGGCTGAGGGCGTGTTTTCCCACACGGCTTTAGAGTTGCCTGAAGCCTCGGTGCTGGCGGTGTGCGGGTACGCCTGTGAGCGATGGGTTTTGGGGACCAGCAGTGGTGGCATGGGGGCAAACCCCAAACCGGGTGGCTCTGCAGGACTGGGCAGGAGCCGTGCTGTCCCGTTCCCCCTGTCGCCAGCCGGGCCAGGGCAGCGGTGCCCGTCCTGCCGGCGTGACCTCTTCTCCTCTCCCCGGCTGCAGGAGGTGGCAGCAAGCGGAAAGGCAGGAGCAAGAAGTGGAGGGAGATCCTCCGGTTCCCGCACGTCAGCCAGTGCGATGAGCTGCGGAAGGGCCTGGGTGAGCCGGGGAGGGCACCGAGAACCGGCAGAACCGGCTCACGGGTCCCGGCATGGCGCCAGGTCGTGGCCGTGCTGGGGGCACGGCGGGCGCAGGGCCGCGGCACGTGCTCGGCGCGGTGCGTGGCACGTCCCGCCTTCCCTTGCAGAGCAGGACTACGGCAGCCTGTGCCAGAAGCAGCCCATCGGCCGTCTGCTCTTCCGGCAGTTCTGCGAGACGCGGCCGGAGCTCCTGCGCTGCATCCGCTTCCTGGACGCCGTGGTGAGGGACCCTGCGGGACGCCACCACGCCGGCTCTGCTCGGGGACGGTGACATGCAGAGGCATTTTCCCGGGATGGGGCTGGTTGGGGTTTTGCCGAGCCCCATGGCAGGTTCGCGGGGTGAACCCCGGGGCAGCGGAGCGGTACCCGGGGGGCTGCAGGGGAGGCAGAGACCACCCCATCCCAGTGCGCTGGGGGTTCCTCTCTGGGGCGTGCCGGAGGAAGGGGACTCTCTGTCCCAGCAAGCTCAAAACGCCGCTGGGGAGTCCATCCACGCCTGCTGCGAGGTTTACCCTGGTGCCAGGAGATTTCAGATGCTGGCGAGTGGGAAACGCGAGCCCCATAAAATGATCTGTGTTTCCCATTACTGCGTGGCTTGTGTCGGCAGCGGGTGCGTGCCCTGCGCAGCGGGGCCGGCTTTCCAGGGCTGCCCGGGGCCTCGGAGCCCCTTGGGCGTGCAGAGACCCAGCAGCCGCAGGGGCTGCTCACGGGAAACACGTGCCTGTAAACAGCCCCTGCTTGTGCCGGCTCTCAGAGCTCTTCAGGACATTTTTTTTCCCCCGTTTTGAATAACTAGAGCTGCCTGGGCTCCAGCGGGCCTGGGTCTGGCAGCCCACTCGCCTGCCCCGCTCCCCTGCCTGCTGCGGGGAGCAGCGTGGGAGCCCACGTAAGGCTGCCGGCACCACCGCGAGCCCCCGGTGCAGGCAGCTGCCCACGGCGCGGGTGCAGACAGCTCCCTCGCCCCACGGCCGGGGCAGACGTGCCTCGTTTGGGGAGGCCGGGGGCTCGGCGGGGAGCCGTGCCCAGTGCTGCTGTCTGCAGCACCCTCCTCTCCCCGGGCATCCCAGGCAGACTACGAGCTCTCCCCAGATGAGAAGCGGAAGGAGATGGGCGAGGAGATCATCTGCCGGTTCCTCAAGCAGGAGGTGAGTCCTGGGGGGCTTTTCCCCCCGCAGGCAGCCAGAGCAGGACAAGGTGAGGATGGAATGGGAGCAGGGGCGGCAGCGCGGGGTCCCTTGCTGGCCACGGAGCCGCGTCCCTGCTCTCCGGGCGTCCCAGTGGCACCCATCGCCCGGCCAGGATCGTGGGTGGGCTGCGGGAGCGATGCACCCGGGGCGTGGGTGTGCATCCGTCTGCTCCCCTCGGCAGTCCCCGGATTTCCTGCCCGAGATTGGCCAGCCCCACGCCAGCCGGTGCCTGCAGGACCTGCAGAAGAGCCCCTGCAAGGACCTCTTCAGCAGCTGCCTGCGGTGAGTGCCCTGCCTGGGGACGGGCGTCCGGGGGGGCTGCGGGCCTCTCCAACTGTCCCCTCTTCCCCTACAGCCCCCTGCACGAGTACCTGAGCGGGGACCCCTTCGCCGACTACCGGGACAGCATGTATTTCGACCGGTTCCTGCAGTGGAAATACCTGGAGAGGTGAGCGGGGGGTCTGGGGGGGGTCCGAGGGGCCTTGGGGGTGGGGGTCTGGGGGGCGGCAGGGCTGACATGCCCGGGGCTGTGCGTTTCAGGCAGTCGGTCACCAAGGACACGTTTCGGCAGTACCGGATCCTGGGCAAGGGCGGTTTTGGAGAGGTACGGCCACGGGGGGAGGAGGGGGGGCGATGGTGGGCTGGCGGGGACTCACCCCACCGCCGTCCCCCCGCCAAGGTGTGCGCCTGCCAGGTGCGGGCCACGGGGAAGATGTATGCCTGCAAGAAGCTGGAGAAGAAGCGGATCAAGAAGCGGAAAGGGGAGGCGATGGCCCTGAACGAGAAGCAGATCCTGGAGAAGGTCAACAGCCGGTTTGTGGTGTGTGTCGCGCTCTCCTGGGGGGCCGGGGAGCGGGGGGGGCCGGGGCCGGTGCTGACGGCCGGGGCGGGCGCGCAGGTGAGCCTGGCATACGCCTACGAGACGAAAGATGCCCTCTGCCTGGTGCTGACCATCATGAACGGCGGCGACCTCAAGTTCCACATCTACAACATGGGCAACCCCGGCTTCGAGGATGAGCGCGTGGTCTTCTACGCGGCGGAGATCTGCTGCGGGCTCCAGCACCTGCACCAGGAGGGCATCGTCTACCGGTGAGCAGGCCGTGGGCACGGGGGCGGCTGGATGGGACTGCTCCGTGCTGAGCTGTCCATCCGTCTGTCCCTGCAGGGACCTGAAGCCGGAGAACATCCTGCTGGATGATGATGGTGAGGAGGGAGCTGCTGGGTCTGGCTCTGCCCGTGCTCTTGGCTTTGGGGATGGGTCTGCGCTTGCTTCCTGGGAGGTCTCTGGCTGTGTTTTGGGGAGGACGTGCAGGGATGTGGGGTGGCCCTTCCCTGGGACGCTGCCCTCCGTGCAGGGCACCTTCCCTGGGGTGACGCCCTCCACCCCCTCCCTGCCCCAGGCCACATCAGGATCTCTGACCTGGGGCTGGCTATCAAGATCCCCAAGGGCGAGACCATCCGTGGCCGTGTGGGCACCGTCGGCTACATGGGTGAGCGTGGGGGGGCTGCGCCGGCCGGGCTGGCCCGGGGCCCCGGTGCCGCAGCGTGCCTGGCCGCTGACGGGTTTGGGGCCGTGCCTCGCAGCCCCAGAGGTGATCAACAACGAGCGCTACGCCTTCAGCCCCGACTGGTGGGGCCTGGGCTGCCTGGTGTACGAGATGATCGAGGGGCAGTCGCCCTTCCGCGCCCGCAAGGAGCGGGTGAAGCGGGAGGAGGTGGAGAAGCGGGTGCAGGAGGACCAGGAGCTGTACTCGGACAAGTTCAGCGAGGATGCTCGGGCCATCTGCAAGATGGTGAGCTGGGGAGCGGTGGGTCCCCGTGGGGGCCGGGGCTGGCCCCATCCCCCTGCCACGACCGCCCGTCCCCCTCCCCAGCTCTTGGCCAAGGACCCCAAGCAGCGGCTGGGCTGCGGGGCTGACGGGGCGGCCGAGGTGAAGCGCCATCCCTTCTTCAAGACCATCAACTTCAAGCGCCTGGAGGCCGGCATCATGACACCCTCCTTCGTGCCGGACGTAAGGGGCAGGGCAGGGGTGGGCACCCACGGGGGGGGTGAGCCCCACTCCCCCCCGCTGACGGCTCTTTGGCTCCCGCAGCCCCGGGCGGTTTATTGCAAGGATGTGCTGGACATCGAGCAGTTCTCCACGGTGAAGGGCGTCAACCTGGACCAAACCGACAACGATTTCTACGCCAAGTTTGCCACCGGCAGCGTCTCCATCCCCTGGCAGAACGAGGTACTGGGGGCACGGGGCACCGGGGGGGTCCTGCCCTGCTGCAGCGCTGCCAGGGCTGCCCATGCTTGTTGTCTCCCCGGTGACCCGACCCCCCCAGATGATCGAGACTGAGTGCTTCAAGGACCTCAACGTGTTTGGACCCAGCGGGACCCGCTCGCCCGATCTGGACTGGAGGCAGCTGCCCGAGCCCCCCAAGCGGAGCCTTCTGCAGAGGCTCTTCCGACGCCATGTGAGAGACGGGGGGGGGGTATTTTTTTGGGGAGGGGGATGCCCTGGGGTCTCCCCGAGACCCCCCTGGCTCACTGCCTGCCATCTGTCTGTCTGTCCCTCGCAGCCGGCCGACTACGCCATCGGCACCGCCATCCACCCCACCCACCCAGCCGCCGTGAACTCGCACCCTCCCGCGGCCAACTCCGCCTGCCGAGCCCCGGCCACGGCACCAGCACCGTCCTGACCCCTCTCGCCGTCCCGGGGGAGCCGCCGGGGCCGGGCAGCCCCCAGCCCCCCCGTGCCCTCTCAGGGTTGTCTTGGACCGGCCCGGGGATGCTTGCGGAGGCGAGGCAGGGTGCTGGCGCAGACGGGTGCGGGCTGCCGGCACGGGCTGCCGTGCGTGGGCAGGGGGTGATGGGGGGGCACTGGGGCAGGAGCAGAGCCTGCTTGACCCCAACCCTGGCAGCTCCCGGCCCCCTTTCCCCCAGCCCCACGGCGCATCCAGCCTGTTCTCGGGGGCTCCGGCTGCAGGACCACCCCCACCCGCCCCCCCGGCCGCTGCCGGGGCAAGGGGCCAGGGCAGGGACCTATTTTTGCTGTGTTTGAGCCCGTTATCTTATCGCCAGCTCGGTGCACGACCTCTGCGGGCGCGGGGGGGCTGCGGGTTTATCTGCTCTCCAAATAGAAACAAAGGCAGCCTTGGAGCGGGGGGCGCCCCTGGCTCCCCCCGGTCGTGCCGCAGGGTCCCCACAGTGGGAGGGATGGGGTCGCCCAGACAGAACCCCCTCCCTGGGGCGACGCAGCCTCCCCCCCTCTTGCTCCGGCCACCACAATGTGAATTGGGCTCAGAAAAGGGAATTTTCTCCAACGTGGCTGGGCTGGGGGGGGGGCGTGGGGCAGGGGGCTCCCTCCATCCTCACGGGACAGCTCAGGGCGTCCCAGCCTTGCCCCGGGACTGGTGGGGTGCACAAGGGCACAGCGCCCGTGGGGCTGGGTGTGCAAGGGGCAGCGGGCACGCGTGGGCGTGCGAGGAGCAGGCAGTGCACGTGGGCGTGCAAGGGGCAGGCAGTGCAGGTGGGGTAGGGTGTGCAAAGGACAGCGCACGTGGGCGTGCGAAGGGCAGGCACACGGGCGTGCGAGGGGCAGCGCACGCGGGCTGGGGGGCCGTGCTGCGGGTGCCCAGGCCTTTGGGCCCCGGTGAATCTCTGCCTCTGGCGCCTTTGGTTTACATTCGATCCGGTTTTGTACATTTGTAAACAGTTGTAAATATTTGTACGTTGAGCGCCTGGATGTACATTTTTAAGCTGAAAGCTGCAAACGGAGCCGCGTGGTGACTTTGTGTGGGGACCGGGGGGGGCTTTTCATGGGGGACGGGAGCTCAGCGGGTGCTGCGGGGGCTTTTGTGGCTGTTTTGCCTCCCCCGGTGTTTTCTCCCTCCTCCTGCCCCCAGGGACGTGGGTGGGAGGGTGCTGGGTGCCCGTCCCAGAGTGGGGCTGTCCCGTCTTCCCGGGCATCCCCTCGCCGGCGTGCAGGATGCAGCCGCGCTCCCTCCTTGCCCCCAGCACCCTCAGCTCCTCGGGGCATCACCCGGCTCCGCATCACCCGGCCGAGGGTCCCGGGTGGGTCCAGGCAGGTCCGAGCTGTGGCTGGGGCCTCATCCTGCCCCAAGCAGGCAAGCAGGGCCGGAGCACACGTGGACCCAGCCAGCCAGACCAGCCGTGCTCCCTCCTGCCCCGACGGAGAGGCACCTTCCTGGTGCCCGAGGTAGGTGCCGGGTCCCGAATCCTGTCCCTGTGGCACCGCTCAGCGCCGCTGCTCCCCGGTGCCATCCCCGGTGCTGCGGGAGGGCTGCCGTCCCTTCTCCTCGCAGGCTCGGCGGACGCAGCGGGCAGCCCCGTGGCACAGCAACGGCGTGGGACCCCCGAGGGACGTCCAGAGGAGATGCCGAGGTGGTGCTGGGAGCTGGTGAGGGTTGGAGCTGGGGGGTCCCAGTTAACCAGACCTTCGCGAGGGTCCCGGATGCCTTTTCGGCACAGCTTCCCAGCGGGCTGTGGGTCTCTGTGTGCCGCTCTGGGGACCGGCTGCCCAGAGCATTTGCCTTGTGTGCCATGGGGCAGCGTGACCGTCCCTGCGTGTCCCCTCCCGAGGGGCACAGAGGGGCTCCAGCCCCCCCAGCCCAGAGCTGGAGGGGTGGCTCTGCCCCGGCTCTGTTTTGTTCTTCTGACAAGCAACAGCGCGTCCTTGTGCCGAGGCCTTGTGCCCGGGAGCAGCTGCTCCGTCTGGGATAACGGCGGTCCCGGCCAGTTCGCAGCTGGGGGGTCTCCCTGCCACCCTGGTCCCCAGCGCTGTGTCCCCCGGCGGGGGGGCTGGGGGCTGCGCACCTTGCCGGAGGGTCTCGCCCGCTGTCCCCGGGCACCGCAGACCCATCGGTGCTCGGTGTGCGTTTGGCACAAGCTCCAGGCTGCCGGGTCGGGAGCTCCCAGCAACGGCTCAGGGGTTTCAAACCCTCCTGATTTTTCTTCCCCCCGTGTGCAGGCTTGTGGGGACCGGGTGGACGAAGCCCAGCCCGGGGGAAGAGCGGCGGCGGGGACCCGGGAATCACGCCCGCGCCGGGCTGCAGCACCGGTCGGTGAGCAGGAGCGCGGCTGCGGTGGGGGTTTCCCAGTAAACGTGGGGATGCAGCTTCTGGCTTCCTCCTGGTCCCGCCAGCCCTTCCATCTAACTGCCCGTCGCCGACGTGAACGCGAGGTGTCTTTTCTTGCACGCGATGGAGAACAGCAGCCCCGGCGATGGAGAGGAGCTGTCCCGGGGAGCAGTGGGGCCGGAGCAGCGGGACTGTTCCCGGATGGCAGGTAGGACCCAAATCGTCTCTCGGGGGCTCGGCGGGCAGGCTGGGGGAGGCGAGGGGCTCCCCGGGGCCGGGCCGCCGGCGCAGCGAGCGGCTGACCTCCCCCTCGGCCAAGTTGTTGCAACAGCGGGGAGGAAGGTCAGGTTCCCCGCAGAAGGGTGCAGGGGCTGACGTCAAAGGAAGCAGCTGGTGATTCATGGGTTCTTGGGAGCGCTGGTCTCTGGGGCCGTAACTCATCCCAGAAATGTCATTTCATCCTTGAGTGTTATCGCTGCTCTGCCGTTGCCCACCGCTCCCAGCCCTGGGGCAGATAAACCGGCCTCTGGGGGAGGTACGGGGGCTGCCCCTCGCTCCCAGCCCCAGGCTCAGCAGCTCCATGTACTTAATATTCAGCTTTATATAGGCTGAAAGGCTGCGTTAGCATGGGGCTCTGTGGGGCAAAAGGGAGGGCCGTGCGCCGTCTGAAACACTCTTGTCCATGCGATGTGCATAAAGCATCCCCGGCGCTGCCCTGCCGTGCGCAGCCGTCCCGGGCGCCCACCGGTCCCACGCGTGTTTGTGGGTGCCAGCGATGCCGGGAGGTCCCGCTCGCTCTGCCTGCGGGGTTTGGTCTCCTGCATTGGGGCTTTAACGTGCCGCCGCAGCGAGGGCTCTGTGGTGGGATCCCGTTCCTTGCGGCGGGGACGGACTGCCCTGGTTCTTGTGTCTGGCGTTAGCTGAGGTTGGGCTGAGCCTGGCTCCGGTTATCCCGGGATGATTGTGCTGTGAGGTAGTGGTGTCCATTGTTATCTGTTATTATCCGCCTTTATCCGTTGTTACCTGTCGTAGTTGATTGTTATCCGTTGTTATCCGTGGCTGATGATCCGTGCGGGGGCAGCCGTGCCACGGACCCCAGGTCCATGCGCAGCGGGGTTTGTCCCTGGCACCGGGATCGCCCACAAAGCACCGTACAAGCCGAGCAGGGAGGCTGCGCCTCGGTCTCCTGCCCTCATCTTGTTTCGGGAGCTGCCTGTGCCCCCCATGGCCGGACCGCGGATGGGGCCTGGCCGGGCTCCATCGTGCCGGTGCGGCGTATGAGCACGCACCCGCCCGCGTGCGTGCGTCTGCTCGCTGGACGCGCCGGCGGTGACCTGCGGCCCCCGGCAGATGCGCAAGAAGCCGGGTCTGGCCTTGGCCCCCGGGGCCCTGCCGTAAGTGACGGCTCTTATCTCTCTGCTGACAAGCCAGCATCCTTCAGCGGGCGTATTTAAGGCCGAGCACCCGGAGCGCCGGGGCAGAGGAGCGCTCGCCACAGAGACGCCTGCCCGCAGCCCACGGCTCCTGCCCGACCAGGGAGATGCTGCCCGCAACGTTCAAGCTCTGCGCCGCCATCTCCTACCGGCACCTGCGCAACATGACCGGTGAGGAGCCGGGGGGACGGGACGCGGGGCTGGGGAGCCCCTCTCCACGGGCTGCCTGTGGTGGGCAGCACCGGCAGGGCTCGCAGGGCGGGAGGAGGCTGGAGTCTCCGGGGATACTCTCCCCACCCCACGCCCTGTTGCTTTCTGGGTTTCGTGTTTTGCTGTCTCCACGACCAATTTTGCCACCAGACCTATTTCTGGGGTCCGGCGGGGACGGCTGCGTGCCATTGCTGAACACGGAGGGTAGCTTTAGGTAACACTCCCGCTGGCTGCGAGGATTTTGTATTCCTGTACTCTATTTCCTACGGCCTTTCCTGGGCACCTGCATGATGGCTCCTCGGTATTTTTATGACTGTTGTCTGCTCCTCGCGTGCTGCGTGGCTTGGACCTGGAGCAAAGTCCGGGTTGCGTGGGACAGCTTCTGTCCCAGAGCAGTGCAATGGCAGCCGGCTGCTCTCTGTGCCTGTAGGGACTTCAGCGAAGGTAGCAGGTAAAAGGAGGCAAGCAGGGCCTTTTTCAATGTTGTATGTTTAAATCGCAAAAAGAAAAAAGAGCAAAGCCCAGCAAACCCTCTGCAGCTGGTGAGTGACGCGCTCTCTGCTCTCAGGTCTGAGAAGACAAGCCGCTGTCGCCATCAGCCAGGAGCTGAGCAAGCTCGCCTGCCGCGGCACGGGGCCCAGCACGTGGATTAACCAGGTTCGCAGAAGAAGCTCCTTGCTCAGTAAGTGACCAGCAGATGGGGAGGTCGGGCCCTTTCTGCCGGGTGGTGACCGTGACCGGTCAGGGCTCGGGAGAGTGGTTGGAGGAAAACCTGCTCGTGGGTCGCCCGTGCTTTTGCTAAACAAATGGGAAAGGCAGGCAAGCGGTGGGAAGTGAGTTTACTTCCCCAGCCCCTGGGCACGGAGAAGTGTATTTGACGTAGATAAAGCTTATCTGGCGTTACGATGCGTTAGTCGACTGTGCGATGGCCTTACCCCCACTCCTGCTTTTGTCCGATCCCGCGCAGGCTCGAGGCTGGAGGAGAAGCCCTTCAGCGAGATGGAAATGTCTTACATCAAGCAAGGAGAGGAAGCCCTCCAGAAATCGCTCAGCATCCTCGGGGACCAAGACGGCTGGAAGACAGAGACGGTGGTGGTAAGTGCGTGCTCTGCTTTGCAGCAGAATGACACGGTCCTCCTGTGAATATTTGTGATATTAATTCTGCCTTCCCCTCTCCCAGGATAATGGAGACAAAGTGCTGAGCAAGGTGCTCCCGGACGTGGGCAAGGTGTTCCGACTCGAGGTGGTGGTGGACCAGCCCCTGGACGCCGTGTACAGTGAGCTGGTGGACAACATGGAGCAGATGGGAGACTGGAATCCCAACGTCCAAGAAGTCAAGGTAGGAGGCCATGTCAGGCCTGTCTCGGCCAGGGCTTCGCACACACACGTGCGCTGCTTTGTCTGGTGTCAGAAGGGCTGCGGGGCTTTTTCCACCCGTTCTTCGGGAAACGAGAAGCCGGACTTTATCGTGTCCCCTTCCTACTGCAGCCGAGGAGCTGCTTCTGCAGTAATCCCATTGCTGCTGCAGCAGAAGTGAGTCTGTCACAGCTCGACTGCGGATGGAGGGTTGGGTGTTACGCTGTAGGGAATGCACTTGCTCTGTTGTTAAATTTGTAGTTACTGGAGGAGAAATAGCACGGTACCCCAATGCGCAGGGAAGAGCATTTTGCTGTTCTACAGCTTGTCTGGAATAAGAGAAACACCTTCCCTTTTCAGGTGTTGAAAACTAATGTTCTGTATTCTGGGATGAAGCGCATACTTGCAATTTTTCTCGCTATAAGCACCGAGTTGTTATAAGAGCACGTATTTGAACACACAGTAATCAAAGCTAGCTTTTAGCTACGTTTGCAGTAAATACCTCAAATTAACATTTTAATTCTAAACTGTCCAGATCCTCCAGAAGATTGGAAAGGACATAGTGATCACCCACGAGAAGGCGGCCGCTACCCCCGGTAACATTGTCGGACCACGGGACTTTGTGAGCGTCCGGTGCTCTAAGAGACGCGGCTCCACCTGCGTCCTGGCCGGCATGTCCACAAAATACGGAGCTATGCCGGAACAGGAAGGATTTATACGGTAATCACCGTTTGCATTCACTTACAGGGTGTTTAATGAGTCAGATTCACACGCTAGCTTTTCGGATGGGCTCAGAGTAATTGGGTTTGTCTCAGTAGCAGGAACTGCAGTTCACAAAGTGCTTCAGCAGGGCTGTAATTTTGAGGCTAAAAGTCAGACGTTGCTTTCTAACACGTGCACTCCTGTCCTCTTACAGAGCCGAGAACGGTCCCACGTGTATGATCCTGCGCCCGCTGCCCGGCAGTCCTTCGCAAACCAAGCTAACATGGCTCCTCAGCATTGACCTGAAGGTAAGTTTTGCAGCAAACGTTTCAAAGTAGAAGCAGGATTTGCGTTTGAGGCGAGTTCCGCTCACGGGCTCTGTCTGCCCCGCTCCAGGGCTGGCTGCCGAAGACCATCATCAACCAGGTTCTGTCCCAGACACAGGTCGACTTCGCCAACCACCTTCGGGAGCGCCTGGCCCAGAGCGTGGCCGTGAGCTGCTGACGGCCCAGACGAGTGTTGTAATGCTTTGTGCAGGGGTAAAGTAGGGAGTCTTGTAGTAGGGCAAGTCAGACACAGTTTAATTAGAGCCTGTGCTAATTAGCCAAGGCCTTTAATACATAGTTTCAATAAGTAAATAAAGCTTTAATTATTGAAACTAATTAGTTAGGGAGGTCACAGGGGCCTGACTAGGCCAGCACACGCTCACTGTGCAAATGCAGGACCAAAAATTTGAGGTAAAAGTCCTGCATTTGCTCCACTGAGGATTTAGTTTCAATAAATAAATAAATCTTTAATTAGTGGTGTCTATTATTAAAGGCCTTGGCTAATTAGTTATTAGGGAGGTCCCAGACACCTGAGTGGGACAAGCACAGGACTTACTCCCCTCCTTCCCCCAGAACACAAACACAGCACCCACTTACCTAAAACTTTTATTCCCTTCTCCCCCCCGGTGAAGCAGCTCTAATTTATTTTTCCTGTACAGACACACACAAAGTGTCAAATTATTTATTCATTCAAAGCTCTGCCATGATGATCACTGGCAGGAGGCCCTGTATAACTTGTCACTGCAGTGAGCAGGAGATCTTCAGCTTGAGAGATCTCTAAAGTGTAGCTACTTTGAGTTTAAATCTCATTCATAACAAGTCACAAGGGGAAAAAAAAAAGAAAAGTAAGAGTTAAAGCCTTTATTTTTAAACTGGTTTCCAGTTTGTGGGGAAAAAAGATACAGTTTGGACAGAAGCCCAAATTTCAGTCTTACATGCAGTAGTCTTGTGACAACACAGTCCTTCCGGCTGGAAGCTGTTGTTTACAACTAGCCGAACAGTTGAGCAGAAGCAGCGGTGTTGCTTCTGCAGGTGTAGGTACAGCAGGTCGGGCCAACGGCAGCCTGCTCTCACTGAACAAGTGACTGTTACAACCCAGGTACAGCACATGAGAGGTTACCTCAACACAATACTTGCTTCTTCAGCTAGCTACACTGTAAAAGGTACTGAAGACTCCAGAGATGCCCACAAATAGCACAATACATACCAGAACTGCATTCACTTAGACTCCAGCATAGTGGTAGAGCACAAGTCTTCAGCAGGTAACAAATATACATAACGCCTGCCGTCAAGAGCTGCGTTGGCTGATCGCTCTGAGTGATGCATGTTCCTCTATAATAAAAACCACTCGACTGGATACCCACTGTGTCATTTTTGTTAACGCTGCGCCGCCGACTTTGTTTATGGCTCCCAGGGCGGACTTCGTCTTCCATCAACTTCTGTCTCCACGTGATACAGTACATCTGCCAGCGTGTGTTCTACCACGGCACCCCAGCCCATGTCACTCATCTGCAAAGGCAATGAAAGACAGTTAGCTCCAGTCATGAAGTACAGGCTCAGAACAGGGAGCGCCCAGCCCCGTCGTACAGCAGCATTCCATGACTGTTTCCCTCCTGAAAACACTAGTGTGGGGGGGAATTTCCAATGTTTCCTTAAACAAGAATTCAGCCCTCTTACTGATACAAGAGGCTAACACAGGCAAGAACAGGGACTTTATAGTCTGTCAAGAGGAACAAGACAGCATCTACTATTTAGCTAAAATTTAGCTAAGTTATTTGTTAGGCTATCTGTCCTTAAATATTTTAAAATACAATCCTTTTGGCTACACTCTCCAAGTACAAGGACAGACAGAGGCTTGGTATAAATCAAATACCACCACCACAACAAAATCTCAACCACCTTTTGCTTAAATACTGTGAGGCCATCACAAAGTGGGGAGTGAAAAGCTTCAGGTATTACTTACTGGACGATAAGTGATATCTCTAGGTGGATACTTGAAATATGGCCCAAAGTTTATAGAAACCTGTGGAAGACATTTGTCATTAGATCCAAAAAAAACGGGCACATTTCTTTAGTCTTCAGTCCTCACCCCCTCCTAGGCCTGCACCCTGTGCAAGATCACATAAACAAACATTCTTGGCATGAGAGCATTTAGAAGTTACATCACACAAGTGAACAGCAGCATTGTTCCAGAGTTGCTTCACTAAAATAATTCCCATCTTTCCTCTTCACTTGCTTGACACGCTCCCAGAGTGCCCACACTACGCATTACTAAAACTATGATGGACTTAGGAATCGTCTTTCAAAGATATGTTACGTACCGTGCAGCCTTTGTACAAAGAAATAGCAGGAAAATAAACTCCTTCAAAGATGTCTTTAAAGGCAATTCCTTGGCTGGCACCATTCTTGAAGAATATTATCTGAAAAGAAAAATGAAGAGGTTTTTTTCCATTCATGCTAACTTTCACGACCTTACTTGTGAACTACAAAGCAATCCTCAAGAGGCAGCTTAACCTACACTCCCCTTTACCTGATGCCAGACAATTACTTAAGTGACAGCAATGACATTACAAGCAAAGGGCGCAGCTGGTTCCCTAAGTTCACATTTACTGTTGCTTTAATAAAAGCATTCTTGGTTTTGATGAAGAGCTAATGATCAACCTCCCTTTGTGCTCATTAAATGCAAGCAATTAACGCATACAATGAGCCAGTCTCAGCAGGCTCCCCACTCTTCCTGAGGTTCTGCATCCTCCACCTACCAACGCTTAACTTGCCTGGCTTCCGGGTGCTTGCTTTAGGCTCTTCTCTGCTTTGTCCACAAAGTCCTTCTCTTCAAAGTACAAGTAGCTTTTGAATTTGATCAAAGCCTGAAATATTAGAAAACAACCACTTCAGAAGCAAGCCAGAAAAACTGTTACCTTTAATGACACGTTAAAGAACAGCAGACCTACAGGAGCCCTGCTCTGGGATAGGCGTGGCTGTTGTGTCAAGAGTACCCGTGAAGAGTGATTCACGCATCTCAAATATTTGAGAACCAGGAGGGGAGGAGAAGATGAAACGAGATGCGGGCAATCTCGTTCAGTAGTCCATGCAGAGTCTTCCCTTGCAGAACCTCTGGGTGGTTCTGAGCATTTTGTTTTCTTGAGATCAACGCTTTGGACCTCTCCGCTATGAACCACAGTGGTACCCAGAGGTAGGATGGAAAGGATGCGCTCAAAGGGGGCAGAAGTGAGGCTAGAGCAACCTGTTTTCCACTCGTCCACCTAGCCAACACTTAATCCGATAGTGAACTCCACACCTCACCTTATCTTTGTAAGTGTCAGGCAGTGATTTGGCAGTCTCAGTATCTTCTGGAAGACTGATGTAAAATCCCAGTATATCACCCTGTCCATAGCCAGATGAATAGTGTTTCCCTATCGACTGGTGAAACTTTGTTCCCTTTTTGCTGCGCCAGGAGTAACTGAACTTGTCATATCCCAGAGGCGCCTGGAGGTTCCCTGCGGAAACCAACGTTTCTTCGTGAACATACACAGTGTAGCGGAAGCACCTCTGTGCGTCCCACTTCAAGTTTTGGAACAGTAATTACATTCAGTTAACAAATACGACTGCCGTTAGTACAAATGTGTTGACTACAGCGTTAAGCAAGGCCAAGCATGCAACAGCATAAAGGATCCACCTGTACTGCAGTTCTGCAGAGTTTAGATCACCTGCAGGAAGAGTTTCCCCTTAAGAAAAGCAGTGAAGCAGGCAAGCTCAATGTGACTTACCCGCCTTAGGTCTAAATTACTGGGAAAAGAAATTTAGGAACCAGTTGGAATCCACTGCTAAGAAATATTTGGTGAAGTTATTTACCTAATGGCTGTGACCAGCCTAATCTGGCAGCTGTGTCTGGAGGCATCTCATCCATGGATATTTCGAAGTACCAGGCTCCTTTCCGCACTCCATGCGAGGCTCGTACCATTGAATAGCCCTTCTCACCGATAACAGTCAGTCTGTCATCAGAAATCTTTAACTGAGGAGCTGCGGTAGATGAGAGAAGATGATATGAGCGGTTCATTTGTGATTTCTAATGCGCAGCGATGTCAAAACACAAGAGAACATACAGAAGTGGATTTAACATTTGCACCTCTTAAAGCCATTAAGTCTGAAACTTCAATAACCGGTATCGTGAGGTTACAGAAGATGGCCCTTCATCAGAAGAGCTGGCTATACAACTTGCATAGGATTAGCAAGCTTTGTACCTCGGTCGTGCAGCGCTAGGAGGACGCGTTCATACAGGCAGGCTCTGTAGAGGTCCCCAGGAATAGGCTTTCCGGCCCAACAGTCTAGCTCCAATTTTTCTGGGTCAGGTGCGTGGGGGTCAGGCTCAGCCAAGATGTAACGATATCCATCTTTATTAAAGGGGTGTTCCAAAGGATAACCGTGGGGTGGTAAGCGCTGAGCAGAAAACAACGGGTCACTGTGAAACACAAAAACTACAGGTTGGCATCTCATGGTGGCTACGGTTCAGTCACAACTCAACCCAGGACAACGTCTTACAGAGCTGGACCTGCAGTGCTCACGGCCCGCATGCCGCTTTGCTTCCAAGAGTCTGTGCGAAATGAGCATATACTCATCTATTTCAAATAATTTCTAGCACGTGACCTATCAATAACATCACAGGGTTATGGCGTGATTCCCCGTAAATCTACCGAGGGCAGAGACAGGCGGGAGGCAGCTCAAGGCATCAAGAGTAAAGCTGTCCCTCCGACTAGCGTACAACACCTCGCCATCAACTCACCTCGCTCACTGTGCCACCATCTTTCCTCTTACCTTCTGGTTTTCTTGGCTGTTCCCGTGGTCCCTCCGTCCTGCTGCTTGCGCTTCGCTCCCCGTCCCTTCCCACTGCCTCCTGCAGCAATTCCCCCTTAACACAGAAACCACGGCATATTAAGCAGCTGATGATCAGAGAGAGCCCGTGAGCGTGGAATCTCCACAAACAGAAAGGGGCAGAAGCAGCCAAATTAAAATCAGTTCGTGAGCTCGGGTACCTTCTTCCACAGTTATATGTGAAACAGACTTTACTGGAAGTGAGCGTAGCAAAATCCAGAACTTATGTAGCTTCTAGCCAACCTTCAAAATGTCTAAATTTCGAGTGGGAGCCAAGTGAGATTTACCAACAAAATGAGCTCAATTCAAGCTTTTAAAGGTGGGAATTAAGAATCTTTTCTGTCATCAAAAGATCTACAGACAGCAGCATTGGAATCCACTTCAAAAGCATTATTATTTGCTTGCATGGAGATTCCAGTCACAGTTCAAATTTATTTCTGCAAAAGTAGCAGAAAACCCAGTCTACAGCACACACTATCTGATTTTAAGCAAAGTCACCATCCCAGTGACACACTGCTGGAGAAACACTCTGACACCAATAAGCAATAAGCACTTAACGTGAAATTTCCATCTATAAAATAAAATACGTCTAAGTTGAGAAAAAATGGAAAGCAATAGAGGTGTTTCTCTTCAGTATTACCAAAATCAGTACAACAATTGAACAGTGTATCATTTCGTATTACAGCACCCAATTTTTACTCATAAATAAAACTACAGCATAGGAAGAGCTACACATCAAATGTAATCAAACTAGTATCAGTGTAACAGTTTAATACACTAAATTGTATATGCATTTTATCATTACACTATATCAAAAAAGGTCACTTTATTTACAAGGAAAACTAGAATTTTTATGTACTGTAGATAAACACCTTTACAAACCGCATACTGTGTCGTAACTAAAAATATAGTGAGCTTTTAAATTATCAGCATTCCCCTTACGGTGCAAGGGATTCAAACCATTGAAGGAATACCATATTCTGCACAAACATGACATGATCTCAACGGCACTTGCTGGTTTTAGTGCAGATAAACACTTAGGCTCTCCAGTTTGTCATCACTTATCTGCCTCAACAATCACAGTATTGTACCAGCTCGCAGATTCAGACCACTTACTTGGGCATTAAGATTTAAAACTACAACAAGATCAGGTCAAATCATACAAAGCAAAAATAAACGTAAGTGAAAATTAAACTTTAAAGCAGTCAAGTGGGGCAGAATATGATAATTAAAAGCTTCTAACTGCTAAAGATTAAAAAGTGAAATTGTTGTTTTGTATTAAAGTATTATTGCAATCACGTCAGGGCACGCTTTTGATTTTTAATTGACTTTAGCTTCTAAGAAAAATGAGCAAAAAAGCTTTGCAAACAATAATACTTAAGTTTTAGAAGCTGAAAGGTAAATATTCACCTCCCAAAGAGGCTCCACCTGTAAGAACAGAAGTGGCACCACATATTTGTCAGTCTTCCAGGAATTAAATAAAAAACAACCAGTGCATGAAATGGAGACAACGCAGCCTTAGATATCTATAACCCTGTTTTAAAAAGCCCAAAACACCTCCTGTTAGGTACTACTTGAATGTGTTTAATACAGAACAGTATAGCCTTGCACACAAAGAAATCTCATCGGCAGTTAATAATATCCCTACAGTAAGGTTACTGTAAGTAATCTCAGCGAGCTAGGCGAAGTTGTTAGCACAGCTGTCACTCCGCAAAAAGGAACAACAGTAAAATGCAAGCAGTGATTATAAGGAATAATATATACTTTCCCCAACTACTTTCAAACCTCAGAGTGAGGGAAACCCAAAATCCAAATACTACAAGTAGGTAAATTAAAATCATTATGGAAAAAAACCTGACAAGCTCAGCTTTCTTGCAAGCACCTTGATTTAGCTGGCCGCCATGAAGAAAAAAGTTGAACCTTCACAAGAAGGTAAAGTTAATCTATCTCTACAGAAAGGCATAGTAAGACTAGCTGAACATGGTGTGAACATAATAAGCATAACCTCCGTTCACACAACAGGTTTAACTGCAGCTTCTCAACTGATGTAACTGCACAGATGCCCAGCTATAGGACTAGAAAATACAGCTTAGTCCCAAATAGTCAACAACCGCCTGATTAAAGAACTTGCCATTTAAGTTTCCGCTTGTGGATACAGCGTTGTTCTGTTTCTGGTTATCATAGGCAGGACCAATATTGGCAAGATCCTGAAAGAGATGAAAAAATCTGATGTATAGACTCGGTCAAACACCACTCAAAGCCTGAACACGGCACTTCCAGGTGCTGGAGTACTCCAACACCGCTCACAGCGTGACTTGGCTAAGTTTTGCTCATTTGACTGAGCATAGGCCACCAGCAAAAAGCAGCCCCCCTTCCTCCCAACTCCCCATGGCAGTTTCCTTCCACCTCTAATTACGTACTTGGTCTAGAAGTCCAAACTTGGGGTAATCTTCTTCTGGGTCTTTACTCCCTGGGTCCGGATGCTCTTTCACCAAGAACACATCTCTTTCTTTACACTAAAATAGAGGAGGAGTTTAAGTTACACAGGGTAAGATCATATCGAGTTCATTAACAAGTGTTTAAATCATAGTATTTGCTATTAATATGCAGTATGTATATCAAGTACTTAAGAGGCATTAGAATCTTCACCATTTAGCTCTAAGTCCAGACCTCAGCAAACACAAATGTCAGACAACTGTACCATTCGCAGAAAATCCTCCACGAACTTAACTCCGAATATTTACCATAGTTTTGACAATATTATTAGGCCAAGTCATTTTCCCAGGTCTCTGTCGTGTTGTCATACACTCCCAATATTTATCAATAAATGGGATAATATCCTGTAAAAAAAAATGAAATAAAATTGAGTCTTAACAGTGTGGGTCTGAGTCTCGCTGCCAATGTTTGTTTGAACTTGCTCTTCACTGAAATCATAGCTTACGTAAATCCGCGATGATTTTTATAACAGCCATACCTTATCTTTTGAGAACATAGTTTTCGGGTGCTCATCTTGTGTCCTTGACTGCCACGTTAAGTTGGCCAGAGCACTAAGGCACATTTCCTTGAGATCTTACAAACAAAAATATACCAGAGCTAGAATTACACTTCACGGGGAAGATCAAACATACACCCATGTACACAGCGACTGCTAACCACACAGCACCCACGCTATCTTGAATAACAGTAAAACCCTCAAGTTCTGTCCCAACTCAGCAGCCCTCACTAAACACAAGATTTTCACTTTAAAAAGTTAGTAGCGAAACAGCAAAACATTTTTAGAAAAAGCCGCACATGCTTGTTGCTAATATGGGATTTGTTGGTCATTTTTGAAGAGTTTCAGCAGAACCCTCCCACCGACTTTAGATAAAATGAAGCCTCAAGCATTGCCTTGCACGAAATTTCAACGAACGGACTTTTACACTTACTTGCTTGTTTTCTTAAGAAATACGTGTTCCCACTGTGATGGCAAACATTGCAATGGAAACTGTAGTTGGTCATGAAAGGCAGACATGATCTGGAAAAGAGCACGCTGATTTGTAAGTTCTGGTGTACACCTGACTTACCATCTCAGGTTACAAAATTAATTGTTCTTTACTACATCAGGTTAAGAAATTAATTATTCCAGGTTAACAGATTAATTATTCTCTCTCTCTCAAAAACCAGAAACATCTTATTACAGGTTCAATGATATTTTCCTCAAATTAGGTTCATCACGGGCATCAAGAAAAGCCACAAAGCTCTTGAGAAAAATGTAAGCGAGCTAAGTGTCATCTTGTTTTAGAGAAGTTCTGAGATTCATTCAGCAAAATAAGAGACAACAACCGAGAAGCTCTGGACAAGGAGCTCCACCTGAGTCAATTAATTTTAATCGGAAGTCTAGAGTACTTTTTAGGGACAAAATACAACCAAAAAAGTTATGTTTTTAATAAGCCCGAGGTCACTCCCATGTAAGTTCTCAAAAGAAAGCTGAATTTACTTTTCACTTAGAGAGACGTTATTTTTTGTTCACGCCAATTGAAAGTGTCTGTTGAAGCCCCCTCTGCTTTTCAAATAACATTTGCAGGCCTCTACAGCACTGAGTCCAAGCGTGGCTCTGACAGTCCTGAGGTCTGGACAAAGATTTTTTTAAAAGCTGAAGTGTACAAACATAAACACTTACTGCTGTGCTGGGTAAAGCTTTTGTTATGTAAATAACACACCGGTTTCCCAGGGTCCAAGGACCTGGACAGGGCCCTTGGGAATTTACACTCTAAATAATTCCATTTTTGCTAACCAAAGTTTCATTAAGCACAGCTTACGTACGTGGTATCAATGCCAAACGTGTCTGCTGTGAACCACTTTGTACAAATTCCACACTGCAGCTCTATCTCTCCAAGCTGCCGTCCGTTCTCTTCATCCACTGAGCCTGCCTGAGCATCCAAGACTTCGGAGTTGTCCCCGCCAGCTTCCTACAACCAGAGCAGATCAGCAAACTTGGTCTGGCTTAAAGATTGACTGAATCAGACAGGAAAGAAGGTTTGTGCAGTAACCTGTCAAGACAGGAGAATTTAGAGGGAATACATTTTTTTTCCCCCCTAATACACAGCCATGCTGTGAGTGAGCTGGAACTATTTTGTAGATTCAGTTAGAACTAGTCAGATGAGTGAGGATTTAATTTCCAAACTAATTCTTTAAAGAACTAAAACTGGAGCTAGCAGGATGGAAAGTCCTTCTCATCTGAACCACAGGAACACGTTCAGATTTTGGTTTTTGAGTAACTATCTTCTCACCTTCTACGTCTTCGTCTTACCCTGACTTAGTAATTTTGGAAAACTGAGAATGCTTATTAGTCCTAACACGTCAGGCATCGCCAGACATCTATTTGCTAAATAAAAACATTTTGCCTTCTGAAGTAAAATTCTACACTTGCCCTTTTTCTACACCGTGTACAACCCGTGGCTATCTTACACCTTTGCGTCTCCCCTGTCATCTGTGCTAGACACTAGATCGCTACCAAATAAGAATCCTTTGGGAAAACGTGCTGGTGGTGAGGGGAAAAAAAAAAATGAACGGGAGAAAGGAGAGGGGTAGCAGTCTGGTGAACACGGCCATCCCAAGGACAAGCCTCAACCTCAGCCTGCAATAACCCACGAGAGAGAAGGACAATTTCCAAGTCCAGGATCCCTAGCTCTCGCAGACCCGCACCACGAGGGCTGCTCTGCTGCAGGGACAAGCACATTGTGGTGTCCGGCAGCAAGGGCAGCCAGGCAGCGTCCTCGCCAAGAGCCCGCACGCTCAGCTTTGGGCACTCTCACGTTCTCCGCCTGCCCCAGCTCCACAGAACTCACCCCCGTGGACCGGGCCTCTCCCAGCGAGCCCCAGCTGCCCGCAGCCACCTACCAAGGGGTCCTTTCCGTTGGCGGACTCTGTCTCCAGAGCTGCGGTGACATCGACCAGGGCGGCGTCCCCCCTGCGAGAGCAGACAGCAGTTCCTGAGAGGGGTCCCCACCTCGGCCCTGGCGGAACTGTGGCGGGGCACAGCCCGGCCCCAGGGCCGGGCCCGACCTGGGGCCGCCTGGCCCCGGCGCGGACTGGGCCCTCCCGGGCAGCACGGGCCGCGGACGCTGGGCACCCCCAGTGTCTCTGGGGCAGAAGGGCCGCCCGGAACCCCATGGCTTCCCGGGATCGGGGACCACCCCCGGCACCCTCACGGTTTCCAGGGTAAGGGGGGAGAGGCCCCATAACCCTCACGGGTCCCAGGGCTGGGGGGTTCGAGGCGGGAACTTGGGCCTGCGCCGGCGGGCCGGGCCCGCGGGCAGGGAGAGCCATACCCGGTCTCGGCGTCGGTAGCGCCCGGTTCGGGAGGGGCCGGAGGCTCCGCGGCGGGAGGGTCCGGGGCGGGCTCCGCACCCTCGGGCGCAGGAGCAACAATCCCGGCCCCGGCCGCCGCTGGCGCCGCCGCCATTTTCCCCCGCCGCCCCGCTCTCGCGAGAAGGCACCGCGCACCGCTCTCGCGAGACTCCCCGCTTTAAAGGGCGATGGTCCCCGGTGGGCCCCACCGCGGGCGGGCGGGCGGCGGAGCGGCGCCACCTGCCGGCGGCCGCCGCGAAGGACACGGCGGAGTGGGGGGAGCCGTGACGTCACCCTGCTCGGCCGTGACGTCACCCGGCCAAAGCCTGGGAGCTAGGTGCGGGGCTGACCTGGGGGCAATACACCCCGCGTCAGCGCAGGTCCCCGCCGGGAGCAGGTCCCCGGTCCCCGCGCCCAGCAGGGTGGGGGGAGGCGGCCGGCAGCGCCCGTGGGCTCCTCTGGGACAGCGGCCCCACGCCGCGGGGTCCCGCGTGAAGGCTGAGCTCGTCCTTGGAAAGGAGGAGCGTCGCCTCGCCTGCCACCGCTCTGCGAAGCCCTCTCGCCGGGAGGGCCGGGGGACAGGGACCCCCCCGCTCGGCTCCTCGCCCCGCCGGGGCCGGGCACGGCTGTGCCGGGCACGAACCGCGGCCGCGTGTCCCCACGGCCGCTCCCGCTCGCTCTGCAGCAGGAAAGGCTCACGGCAGGAGGGTTCCCCGCCGCCTCCCTCCGCCTGGCCCAGCAGCACCCCTGCCCCAGCCGCACCGGGTCCCCCCGAGGCTGGTCCTTGGGCAAGGCCCACCCAAGGGTGGCCCACCCAAGGCGACGGCTGGCGTCCCCCCCCGCCCCCAGCGGGACGAGCCCCGTCGTCCTGCCCTGGCCCCTGTGCCCTCAGCGGGGAGGGGCGGTGGGGGCTCAGCGCCGTCTCCCCGGTCCTGCTCCGGACGGCGCCGGCAGAAGGGGAAACCAAGGAGGGGCAGAGCCCCTGCCTGGCCGGGGCCGGGGGGTGACAGGGACGGTGGCCACGGGTATCCCAGGTCCTGCTCCAAGGAGCAGGACAGGGTTGCTGGGGGGGGGTGCTGGGGCCACCCGTCCCCAGGGGTCCCAGGTGCCGGGCGGTGCAGGGTGCTGGGGACAGCAGTGTCCCCGCACAGCGAGGGGGTGGCCGGCCCCCCCGGCAGGGCAGGGCCGGAGAGGGCTGGTGGTGGGGACGAGCCCGGGCGGGATGGATGGAGAGAGGGACGGGGAGGAGGAGAAGAGATGGGGAGAGGGAGATATGGGGAGACGGAGGGATGGGGCAGGGATGGATAGGGCTGGAGGCAGGGAGGGAAGGACGGGGAGAGGGAGGGAGGGAGGGAGAAAGGGAGGGACGGGGTGAGGGACATGGGGAGGGATGGCGGGGGCAGATGGGGGGTGGAGGGGAGGGAGGATGGAGATAGGGACGGAGGGAGGGAGCCGGGGACGGACGGATGGGAAGAGGGACGGGGAAAGGGGGGGGCGCCGGGGAGGGGGCTGCCGGGGAGGGGGCCGGGGCTGCCGGGGCCGCCCGGGGCGGTGCTCGGGGCCGCTGTACAAATAGGGCGGCTGCGGGCGGCCCCTGCAGCCATGCCGGCCCCGCTGCGCTCCGCGCCCGCGCTGGCGCTCTGCGCCCTCGCCCTGCTCCGCCTGGGCTGCGCACCCACCCGCGCACCCACCCGCGCACCCACCCGCGCCCCGGCCCGCGCCCCGCCGCGCTGCCCCCCGCTGATGCTGCAGCTGCTCCGCGCACCCCCCGCCCCGCTCCGCGCCGCCGCCGCCGCTGCCCTCAGCCTCTCCCCGCACGGTGAGTGGGGCCGCGGCCCCGGGCATCCCTGTCCTGGGACCCGCACTGTCCCCGGGACCGGCACCGTCCCCGAGCATCCCTGTCCTGGGACGGGCACCATCCCCGGGCATCCCAGTCCTGGGACCCGCACCGTCCCTGGGACCCGCACTGTCCCCGAGCATCCCTGTCCTGGGACGGGCACCATCCCCGGGCATCCCAGTCCTGGGACCCGCACCGTCCCTGGGACCCGCACCGTCCCTGGGACCCGCACCGTCCCCGAGCATCCCTGTCCTGGGACGGGCACCATCCCCGGGCATCCCTGTCCTGGGACCCGCACTGTCCCCAGGACCGGCACCGTCCCAGAGCATCCCTGTCCTGGGACCGGCACCATCCCCGGGCATCCCAGTCCTGGGATCCGCACTGTCCCTGGGACCGGCACTGTCCCCGAGCATCCCTCTCCCCGGGACCGGCACTGTTGCTGGCTCTCGGGGCTCGGGGTGGATCTGGCTGCTTTCCCCCGACCCTCGGGCTCCCGCGGCAGGGACCGTGCCCCGGCAGCACCAGAGGGCACCGACCCCTCCGGCGCTGGCACTCCCTGGCAAAGCCGGCGGTCCCCTCACCGTGCCCCTTGGGTTTCAGGCTCCCTGCAGAACGGCTCCCGCTGGGCGCTCTCCTTCGACATGTCCTCCCTCGCCAGCAGCCAGGAGGTCAACCTGGCCGAGCTCCGCGTCCGCCTGCCCGGCCTCTCCCCAGCCCGCAACGTCTCCCTGGACATCTACCACAGCCGGCGGCGGAGGTGCCGGGGCGGTGGGACCTGCGCCCATCAGCTCTTCCTGGGCACCGTGGCTGGCAGCCCCTCTTCCACCCAGGCCTCCTGGAAAGTCTTTGAGGTCACCAGCCTGCTCCGGTCCTGGCTCCACCAAGCTGTGGCCCCTGGGCACCGCAGTCCTACGGGAAGGGAGCGCTGGGAGGCGAGTGGGTCGGCCACCCCGGCCACCGCCATGACGCACTCGCCCACCTCAAGCAACGCTGGCCATGGGGAGCCAGTCCTGCCCCAAGACGTGACAGACGGAGTCCTGCTGCTCGTCTTCTCCAGGGACAAGTCTCCGGGAGATCACAGCCTCATCAGGACAGCAGAAACTTCCAAGCACGTCATGCATGACAGCGGCTCCCATGGCGTGGGGACCCGCCGGCATCGCAGGAACAAGAAGGAGAAGCAAAGGATCAAAGTGAGCGACGCTGCCGCTGCTGTCCCGGGGGAGGAGGGCAGGTCCTTGTGCAGGAGGGTGGACATGATGGTGGATTTCGAGCAGACCGGCTGGGGCAGCTGGATCGTCTACCCCAAAAAGTACAACGCCTACCGGTGCGAAGGGCAGTGTCCGTCACCCGTGGATGAGACCTTCAAGCCCACCAACCACGCCTACATACAGGTAAGAGGGGGTTGCTGCCTCCGCTCCCCCCGCGCACCCCTAGCCCCACCGGCCCGTGGCAGGGGGTGACGCTTTGCCCTTCCCGTGTCTCCCCACAGAGTTTGCTGCAGCTCTACAAGCCCAACCAGGTGCCCTGCCCCGCCTGCTCCCCGGTCAGGATGAGTCCCCTCTCCATGCTCTACTACGAGAAGGGCGAAATCGTCGTCCGCCACCACGAGGACATGATCATCGAAGAGTGCGGCTGCAACTGAGGCCAGCTCGTCCCCTGCCGGGAAGGGGCACATCTCTGCCCAGAAAGTGGCCCCGAGGACTGGCCACCCAACCCATGACCAACGCGCAGACCGGGGCATCACTGAGCCCCCGCCACCTCCGAATCCTCCGTGCCCATGGGTTGGCAAAGCTCTGGCTGTGCCAGGGGAGAAGGAGTGGGGTGCCCGGGTGTTAGCGGCTCTGCAGCACTGCATGGCCGCAGTGCATGGACAGATCCAGGCCACATGCAGGAAAGGCCATCAGACACCTCGCTGCAGCACCGAGGTGGTGGACGCCCGACGGCTGCATTTAGCCAGGAGCCGCGGTGCTGGCAGCCGGTGTATGGCGGGGCAGCCGAGGGCCGGTGCTGCTCCACAGAGGCAGGAGCCGGGGCGCAGGGCTAGAGCCCACGACACGCTGCCCACGGCGACGCTCCTTTTGCCCACGATAGGTATCACCGGTAGCTACGGGTTCTCAGCAGGACACTGCCGCAGCGGTGACCGCACACACTGACCATCTGCACCGCCGGGATTTAGGCATTTCTCTTAAGACTTCTATTATATTTCTATTAAAACTTTTATCAGATTTCTATTACAATTAAGCCAAGTTAATGTGTTACCCCAGCGTCCAGAGCCCCCATGGGCAGCGCCACGTGAGCAGCAGCAGGCAGGGGTTCATCTCAGCCCGCTCCTGCCCTGCCCTGAGCCCCGGGAGGAGCTGGCTGGCAGCAGGCGGGGAGGCAGCAACCTCCATCACATAACACCCTTCGCCCAGGACTACGCAGGGAATGATGCAAAAGACCTGGGGCTCCCGCATCCCTCTCCAAAGCCTCATCTGTTCACCAAGAGCCAGAGAGGGTTTGCACGGGCAAGTGAGGTGCCCCTAGAAATAAGGCAGCCCCGAGGTCCATCTCGGTGGGTCTGAGCCCCCCCAGCCCTCCTACCTGCCCTGAACATCTCGGCTCCTGTGCTGCTTTCCTCTGTAAAACCATGGCTTTGCTCAAAGCTTTTCCACCGCTTGCTGGATGGGGCTCATGGTTGTATAATTCGTCAATAAATTATATATATTAAACCTGCCTGGTAGATTCTGCTGATTTCCACAGCCCTTTTGTGCTGTTGAATGGTCTCTTGGCACAATTGCCTCCAGCTCTTGGTGCATCTGCTGCACCCAGAGGCTCTCCTTGCCACAGGATCTGGCTGCAGCCTGCCCTGAGCTCCCTTACCACCCGGCGTTGCCTGTTTTGCCATATGGCTTGCCGGCAAAACCGGCAACGCCAGGCAGTAACACCCAGAGTGGGTGGGCTGCTACCGTAACTTGCTAGAGCAAGGGGGTCCCCTCGAATGGTGCAAAAGATGCTCAACAGCTCTGTGGATGGGAAAGTTGGCGTGAGATAATGAAGAAGCTCTTCCCTCCGTGATGGGGGGTTGCTCAAGGGCACGTGGGGAAGCACCTGCAGGCGTTGAAGAGGAGGGCTAAGGGGATTTTCCACCTTTATTCACCCCTCGGAGATAAGGGGAAGGGCTATATTCTCTAATAGCAATGGTTTTAAGCCATGCACAGCAGCTGGTGCAGGCAGCTCTCCTTTTGGGTTACCAACCCGAAGGGGCGATGGGGCTGGCAGCCAGCGCAGGAGGGCTCCGGCCCCAGGCGATGCCCGGGGTCTCGGGGATGACCATGTCCCCCCGTGTGCCAGCCCTGAGGGGACGCTCCTCCTGGGGTGGTGAGGCTCAGTCCCCAGATTCGGCCGGACTCGCCCTGTTGCGGCCCTGGCCGTGGGTCTGGGCTCCCCCGGGCTCACAGCTGCCCCCTCCCACGGCCGCGGATGGGGACCCGGCACACGCGTGGGGACCCCCCCGCTGGCCCCCCGGCTACGGCCAGCGCGGCAGAGGGGACGAGTGGGCGCGCAAGCGCCGGGGCTGGCAGCGGGTGCCCGGGTGGCTGTGCGGGGCGGGGGCCATCCCCGTCCCTCCCCTCCTGGGACCAGCAGCCCCGAGTCCACATCGCCGGCCCAGCCTGATTATCCCCAATCCACATCCCGGCCGGCGGATAAACAAAGCGCGTCTGGATCCCCCCGCAGCCCCTCCCCCGGGCCGCTTACATGTTCCGACGGCGTTTCACACCGGGACCATCCCGTCATTAGACGGTCATTTGCGGGAGCTGTCAAGGGTGGGCGAGGGAGGCGTGGGGCTAACCCCTGGCAGGAGGCAGGCGCACACAGAGATCTGGCGATCTGGGCTGCTGATGAAACAAAAATACATTTTTTTGCCTCTTCCTCCGCCGGTTTGCTACTCCCTCTCAAAACCTGTTGTCACACCAGCAGCGAAGGCGGGGGGTTTCACTCGCCCGCGCCCGCCAGCTCCTCGCCCTCCCCAGCCCCTGCGTCCATCGGCCCTGCTGGAAGCTGTATCTTTGCGATCTCGGCCCCTCCATCAAGCCTGTTTGAAATCGAGCAGCGGGTTCAAAAGTTGTCGTGGGGCAGGGGGAGGCAGGCAGCCGTTCCCTGGGAAGAGCCGGGTGGAAAAATAAAGGCTGAGATTCCAGGGCCGTAAGGAAAACATCAAAGTGCGGACGGCGACAATAAAGCCGCACCACCATGCTTAGGCAAGGTGTCTGCTAGCAAGCCCGGCTTTGCAAGGCGTGGGCCGTGAGCGGAGACCTAATCTCTGAGCAGAGGGACTCTGCTGCCTGGCCCTTCTCCTGCCCCAATACACATCGGCTGCCTGGCAGAGGGAGCCCAGACACGCAGGACAATAAAGCGGGGGGACAGGTCCAGCCTGGCCGCGGGGTCCTGCCCGGCGTGGGCTGCCCTCCTGCAGGCATCGCCAGGCCCCGCGCTCGGCACCTTTCCCGTCACCGCACGACCCTTCAGCGTCCCGGGGCCAGAGGCTGCCGGGGCAGGGACCCTGCGCGGGTGGTGGGACAGCAGGAACGGGACGCGGAGGCTTTCACCCCTCTCCCACCGCGTGGGCAGGGAACGGTCCGGCTGGCACACGCGGCCAGACCCTGCTCTTGTCTCCCCACTCAGAGATGCTCTCGTGAGCCTCACCAGGGCAGAAGGGACTGGTTTTTGCACCAGTTTCTCTGTGGGAGTTTTGCTGCAGAGCAGAAACCCTACAGCGAGTGCTAAGGCAGCGGAGCATCTCGTCGTCCTCCCGAAGGTGTCAGGGAGCTGGCAAGGTCCCTGCTTCTGGAAGGTTTTCTGGCAGGAAAAGGGCCCTGGCTGTAATGGGAGCGCTGCCTACGGATGCTGCAAGACTTGGATGCGAGCAGGACCGCTCCGGGAGCACTGGAGCACGGGGCAGCCGCAGTCCAGCTGGGATCAGGACGGGGACCTGCGACCCTGCCTGCCTCCCCGCTTCCCTCTGCCGTGTGCGGGGCCAGACCCTGCAGCCTGCACACTCCCTCCTGAACGCAAGCAAGAGCAGCGTCCGCCGCACTGCGCTGTGCACGCAGGGCCTGCCGGCGACGGCAGCGAGTCGCAGCCACCACCTGCCCGCGTGTGAGCTGCTGCCTGTGCCTCAGGAGGAACCGCACGCGGTCAGGGAGGGAAGATAGGCACGGTTTACTTTGGACGCACGAGGAGAGTGAGCGAGAGCAAACAGACCGAAGGGCTTATCAAAGGCCCAGGGTAATATTTGTACAACCGGTGGATTAAGGCACTAGCCGGGTCAGGCAAGTATTGTTCGTCCCGTGACCAAGACACGGAGCAGGACGCAGGCACGCTGGGCAAGCTGCTCTGCCCTGCTTGAGACGAAAAGGGGCAGGGACAGAAAATGCAATGACAAAGGCAACACTTGTCCCTCGGACCTCCCTGGAGCATCCCAGCTGTGCGAGGCAGCCACCCACGGCTGCCTCCCCTCCCGCCGTGCGTGCGAGGGCAGCCCCGCAGCAGCCTGCGCTCGCCTGGGGGCTCGGCTCCCGGCAAAAGCAGCTCCTCAGCCCGTTCGCGCAAGCGCCAGGCGAGGAACAAAGCCCGCACAAGCAGGGATCTGCCTGGGAAACGCTGAGCTGCTCCTTACATGGCTTAGGCAAGCTTGGAGCATGAATGCACGCAGGAGACGGGTCCAAAAACGCCCGCCTGAAGGATGCGGCGCTGGCTGGGGGCGTGAGGGAGGGAGGCAAACTGCAAAGGACCGGAGCTGGGGGTGCTGAGGTGGTGCGGTCCCGTGCCACGGACGGAGGAGTTCAAGGCACGGGCTTGGGACAAATCGCACCAGAGCAGATGCGCACGAGTGCCACGTCACTGCATCATGCGTTGACGGCTTTGGTAGCGACTCGCTCTGCCCCCAGCGACGGCGCTGATGTGCCCATGGCCCCAGGGCCCCACACTGGGAAGCCAGCAGGAGCCCTGACCCTCCCGGACCCCCTCTCACACCTGGCCGGGTGCTTCGCAGGGTGCTGTCCCTCTCTCCGAATTATCGGCTATGAATCGCTGTCGGAGGCACCTGGCGCTTTGATGCTCCCCCCCAGATCTACATAAGCACGCAGATACCGATGCAAAGCTGTCGCGAGCACGGACAAAATACTTAACACTTAAACACTTGTTACCCTCCAGTATGGGGGTGGGAGGGAACGGAATTTAAAAGCATCGCTTGCAATAGCTGACACTCACTCCAAAAAAAACATGCAGTCATTTTCGCACCAACACAAAAACCCGACACCATGAGGCTCCCGTTCACATCTGGGCCACTGCGGGTCAGAAACTCGCAGCAGAAAAAGCAGCAAGGCTGAAATCAGTTTGAAACCGAGCAAGCTGGAAATGAGCTCGGGATGGCACCGCGGCGGGGGCACCCCGAGAGGGGCCCAGGAGAGCGCTGCCGCCCGGGTCAGCCGGGGTCACCGGCACCACGTCCCCCACCAAAACCTCACCCCCGGGTAGCGCAGCGGGACGCTGCCCGGTAAAGGGAGCGGGCTCAGAGCGAGTGCCGGATCTCACGGCGGCTTTGCAAACAGCAGCCCCCGGCCCCTGCCCGCGGTCCTGCGCCAGCCCAGCACCACGGCTGGGTAAGCCCGAGCCACGCAGGCAGCCTGCCAGAAGGACGAGCACACGGCGGGGCCTGGGAAGCTGCGCAGAAAGCCCTACCATTGTCAGTACTCTAAAGGTAGCTAAAGCGGGTGTTACAGTTGTGGAAGAGTATTTCAGGAGAGTAAGCGGGGTAAAACCCCATCCTGCGTATAGAGGCCCTTTCCCAATGAAACCCATTTGCCAAGGGTTACATCAGTACAACTCTCAGTTGAAAAGCCATGCCCAAGCAGTAATTACAAACATTTTGGTTAGGACAGAGCAGGAAAGCACGCTTCAGGGCTGAGCGCACAGACTTAATTACTGCAAACACCCCCCGAGTCTGTCACGGCTTTTTTAGTCTACGCTAAAGTAACCGGCTCTGGACAAATTAACATCAACGGGGTAAGCTTTCTTACAGCCAAGTCTTCTGCTGCCTCCCCCAAAAAGCAAAGCTGGAGGTTGCCGTGATGTGTGGCGGCCAGAGCAAGAGGGCTCTGAGGACGCGTGGATCTGAACTGCTGCACGATGCTGTCAGCAACACCACAATCCAGTAGTGCCCTTTCTCTCTGAAAATATTAACTTAGCAAGAAAGAGACGTCAGAGGCAGCTGCAGGTCACAGCACGTATTCAGCAGCGAGAGCAGCTCTGCTCGAAAGGCACATCATAACACAACCCAGCAACTGGTATGGAGCTGCAATACTGATAAAGTGACACCTGAGGGCAATAAATTTGAATCTGTTCCCATTAGTTTCAGAGAAACATTTACTCTTATCTTAAAAAAAGCACAAGTTTATCTGCAGCAATCGCTTTGTCTCTGTTTCTTCTGTTACTTGTTATTAAAGGCTTGCATATCATGTCACAATTTAGCTTAATTAGCAGATATTTAAATGCTATCTACAATGAGTGATTTCAACAGACGCTCATTGTCTTTTAGGGAGGCTGAGGCTCAGGCCACGTCCTAATGTGCATTCTCCTTCTCTGAGATGCCTCAGCCACCAGCACAAGATGCCACCATCAGCAGCATCCCTAAAGCAGTAACGTGGCAGTGTGTTAAGGGACCGCTCTGTCATACACTTGTAGACACTTTCTCTGCGGGCTCAGGTTGGACACTCCCACACTAAAATTACTTTCTCAGATGAAAATTTCCCTCTCAAAACCAGACTTATTTCTAAACCTACCAGTTAAACCTTCTCTTTTCCATAGGTCAGTGTGAAGCCTTAATCCCTGCCCACCAAGTTATGAAAAGGAGAAGCAAGCGTAAAGCACGAAAGTTTCAGCATGGATCAGAAACAGCAGAAAACAGAGTTAAGCACTCACTTGCATACTGGAAGAGATCCGCTATTTTGGGAAGCGGGAGTTGTGGCACAGAAGCTGGAGGCTCAGGTTTTTCCCTGGCAGGACAGGAGAAGGCAGCTCAGAGTCGAGGACCCTCTCAGCAGTGCTCAGCTACCTGTGCCTCCTCTTGAGCTAATCTCAGCCGCTTCCACCCGCAGCCTGACCAAGCCCTGCCCCTCATGGGGATGGTAAGAAAAGGAGCTCCGACACCTGCACCATGACCTTGCAAAAGAACCATCTGGAAACCCACAGTGCACAGCTTTTGCTATTTATTTCTGGAAGCAGACTGAAACTTCCTGCAGCGACCAGGTGCTGCATGTGAGACAGATGTTCTGCCAAGAGGGCTTAAGGCATCTCAGCCTTTGCCTTTCAGGGGAAACCCAAAAGCAGAGTGTTTCTCAAGGCTATACACAGGACCACCCGATCGATTTTTCTGCAAAAAATTAGTAGCTTCTTACTGGAATGAATAAAGGACAGAAGCCATATTTATTGCCTTAATCTCCATACCAGGAGATGCAAAATGATTTTTATTTCTCCCTTTATATTGCATTTCTGTAACTTTTACAGTATTAAAATGATTAACAAAAGCATAAAACTGGAAACAAAAACAATCATTGAGAGTGTCTCCTCCGGCACTCCAAGGCCCATCATCAGCAGGGGCTGCGCTTGTGTATTCGCACCCACACGGAGAGGCTGAGACTCAGTCCTTGTAACAGGACACGCTCTCTTCTCTGAAGGGAAGAAACCGCCTTTCCCGGGAAGCAGGAAGGCACTCAAGGCATGGGCTACTTTTAAGCCTGGCTGGTGGGAATCCTCAAGACAAGGTCCTGGTTCTTCACTGGATAAGCACTCTCAGGGCACGTGCTTTAGATGTCCATGTCAAACTGCTCTTCCTCACCTGTTGAGAGGGACAAAGACACCCCACAAAGTGAGTCCCCACAGTTTCACATTAAATACCAAATATTTTATTGAAGAAACAACCATCAGCTGTGCTTCAGAAGTGTGGCAGTTTGGACTTAAAAGCTGCATTCAGGCATCAAGTTTGATATGAAAACCATCTTGTACAAGCAAAATGTAAGCTCTGGCCATAGGGGGGAACTTACAGACAGACAAGAGCAGAAGTGGAGAAGTTGCCCTTTAAATAATTTATTTCTACCCCTGGATTTCCTTGTAAACAGGAATGTAAAGAATAATGTTGATGACAATCACCGGTATAAACTTCTGTTACCAAAGGCACAAATGCACATTTCACAGCTTCTTATCTGTACAGCTGTTACCACAGCTCACGCAATTTGAGCGGATGCCAGCGAGAGCAGCGATGATCTATTCCTGAGGACAGGGCTTTTTTGGAAGAGTCACCACCAAGCTGGCATCCAGCACGCAGCCTGCATTTCAGTTTGCCAGAGAATCCAGTGAGCCACTAAAGGTCACAACAGTGTGTAATAAAAACATTAAGCAACATTGACTCTGAAAACATTTTGCTTAGAGTGAGCATGGAAGCCAACTAATGAGCATTCGGGTCTTTATTTTTAGAGAAGATAAATAATCATACTTGGTAGTTTCAGGTTGCTTCAAGAAGTAATCTCGCATAGCTTTAAAAAAACTGTTCAAGAGCAGTACTTGCTCATTTTGCTGCTACAGTGCCTTTAGTTAAGTGCTGATGTGCACAAAGTGGCCAATGACATCTGTTCTCCTGTGGACTAACCTCTACCTTGCTACCTTATGCACACCTGCAAGCTTCTGCTGAATCCACAGAAGACAGCAATGGATACCGGATAATCGATAAATACAAATCAGGTATTACATCCCAGCTATATTGATTGAGCTCACTTGTACTCCAGAAGCCTCAGTGTCAAAAAAAAGGGCAGAAGAAATTTATAACTCAGGCTGATATTAAAAACTCCAAGCAAATCCTACTCTGAATCGTAATCCGATCTTTTTCAAAAAAGCAAAGCAGCTGCAAAATGGTCCAGGACAGAGAGGCAGTAGCAGCTGCACCCACTCTCTCACCACAGGACTATTAACCCAATAGCAGTTTCCCAAAGGCTAAATTAGTGAGAATGAAGTGATTATGACAAATTACATCTAACTAATTGAAAAAACATCACACTACCAGGGACTACAGCAGAACCTAACAGCCATGAGAACCTAATTATCACAAAATCGAGCACACTTTGATTTTGCAGGAAGTTATCAGAGTATTGACCACAGCTTACAGGGATCTCCTGGCTCCAGTCCACGTGTACACTTTGGTATTTCTAGGAACCAGCAGCGCACTTCACTCGTTTTTTGCATGCACTCACCTGCGCTCACTTTTTCATCACAGTTTTGGACATGGTTGTTCTCAATCTTCAACTCCTCCACATTTGGGCTTGTAACACCTGGAATGTCCGGAAGGTCAGAAGGTGGTGTTTTGGCAAGCGGAGAATTGCGGCACTCCATCAAAAATTTACGATCATAAATAATCCTGGTACCTGGAGGGAGGGAACAACACTGTCAGTTTTCAGCATTTTAACGCAGGAAAGACAGCTGGGCCATGTTCACAGCTAGATGTGTAAAGCAGGAGTCACTTAAAACAATATTATTTAGCACTTACTCTGTTCATTCTGTGCTACCTTACAAGAAAGCCAGATACGATTAACTCTGTATCTGCCAAAAGAAAGGTATGAAAGAGTCAGGTACCCAAGTAATAGCTAATGCTACTGGGCTGGTGCACAGAGAGAACAAGACTCCAAAACCCAGACCGATGCTGCATGTGATAGGTAGAAGGGGCTGGATCTAACTCAAGGTCACAGCGAAACCCAAAGAAACAGTAAACTGAATTTCATTTCAGCTCATGAACATAACAGGCTTCTCAAGCTGTCCAGGGCTGAGAACTGCGGGTAGACACGACTGCAGACACCAGGTAATAGGACATGGCACTGCCTCCTTATGTCACTCCGAACATTGCCCAGCAGAAATCCCTGTGCAGGCATTTGCTTTTGCGTACCAGGTGCTGGCCGTCCAGCACGGTTACATATACCTGTCAAAAGGCTTGACTACAGAGAGGTGGTAATCTGTAGGTGGCCCGTCTATTTTAATGGTTAACCTGACCACATCCTACTCTCCCTGCCCTACGTGGAGCAAGCCAGCTCCAGCGCATTAACAGCGAGCCTCTGCAGGAGCAGCAGAGCTCAGCTCCAGGCACGGATTTCTAGGAATACCACTGGATTGAACAGCCCGTTCCTTCTAAAGGAATTGCATTGGAAAAAGCTCAAAAACCACACAGAAAAGGGACTCCTCCAAACAGACCGCAGCCTTAACCCAGAAAGTACTGAAAATCAGTTTTTTCTTCCCCCAAGAGGAGGCCTGCAAGCCTCTTCTCTCAATCAGGCCCTTACCGCTTCACTCCTGTTCCAGTAACAGGGAAAGGCAACTTCTCCTTGGGTACTCCCTGAAAAACTTTAACTAAAAATACACACGTGCAGGGAAACAAGGTCCCATTAACATCTGTTCAGGAACATTAAACTCCCTTTATTTTGAAGCATGGCTATAAAATAATGTAGCTGCATATCATGTTTCAGGAAGGTTCTGCTAATGAGCTCCCAAAACATGAGAAACCTTTTCACAAGAAGATTTGAATTTGAGTTGCTTCACTAGATCCAAGGGGAGATCAAACCCAATTCAGAGTTAGGCTCTAGCAGTTAGCTGCATTTGAGAAGGCAGGCAACTAGTCTGCGAGTTGAGTGTTAAATTCCTGGGAGGCTCACAGAGGCGAGGACGGAGCTTCCTAGAACTGCAGCTCATGTACCAAGTATTAGGAGCACAGTTCAGGCAGACAAGAGCTTCCACGCCTGGTTCACGTTCCTCTGACAGCCACATGCCCAGAGCTTACGAAAGCAAACGCCCTGCAGACAGCCGGAGCAGGACACCCAGCCATGGCTGTCAACAGGCACAGCCCGAGGCCATAAATGGGCTCCTTCCAACACGTAAAGCTGAGTTAATAGCAGTTCTCCTCTTTAGTATGAAAGACTACACCCCACGGGAACTGCCCCGCGCCCTGAAAGCCCTGGTTATACCACAGCTTCAACACCCAAGTGCCTCGCTGTGCAACTTGGGAAGTCCGGATGAGAATTTGGCTCACTTTGAGTCTCTTCATCAGGATGAAGCACTAGGTTTGAAGCAGCGTCCAGTACAACACCTCGCTCCTTTCCTGCTCCCTGACGGAGCACAGGCACCGTGAGCTGCGCTGCTCTAAGAGCCATCCCATCCCCACTGAAAGAGTCAACAGCCCTGGAGGCAGCTCCCTCTGCAACAGGCACTGCGAGCACCAGCAGATCACCACCCGCTCCGCACTGCTCACAGCACGCACCGCAGCTCGCCACACATCTCGGCCCGTGACAGATCAAGCTGCTGGGACTCCCCAGATACCACTGCATATGGGCTTTACTTAAAGACAACATGTGCACGTGCCCACGGCGAGCGGGCGAGGAGCCAGGACAGGCACAAAGGGAATACTGAGAACAGACTGTGCTTAAAGGTCACGCAGCACCTCTTACACGCTCCTCCGTGCTTCTTCATACTGTTTTGGTTTTTTTTTACCACTGCTGACTGCTGTAAGAAAAACAGCTACTGCCTGTGCTGGCAGAGGACAGGGAATTTCTTCATTCTGCCATCCCTTCTGGAGGGGATCACAGAGCCCAGAGAGACCTGTGAAGGTAGCTGAAAAAGGAAAATCAAGTCCTTTTCTCCGATTGCTGGCACCAAACCAAGGCCCAGAAACCACGGAGAAACTCTGCTCGCTCACATCAGTCCCACGGTGGGCTGTGCCGCTCCCCTGCTGCCAGGATTAGAGGGAGGACACTTTAGAGCATAATAAGACATGACTGTCTGCCCTCCTCGGATGGGCCCCTTTCATCCTAACTGCATTTTAGGATGTCACTTCAACAATTCTGGAGACTCAAAAGCAACCTGCCCAAAAACTTCACCTCAGTGTTGTGCAGTGAAAAATCTTAGGAGGAAAAGCTTGTGCATTTGATCACAAGCAGCAAAGCCAGACCAGAGTAAAGGTGTTAACAAAAACACTGATCTACCAGTGCCTGACAACTGGAAAAGCAAGTGTTCCCCTACTCTTTCCAAGTCAGTAAACTTGCCTGTTAGATGCACACAACTCTGCATACCATAGCTGTGCAGTACGGCCTTTTCAAAAGCCTTCAGTCACCCAGCACTGCTGCTGTGGGTTTCTAGCTCTGGCACCAAGCCCTTTTTCCATCACTCACATCCCCAGCGCTGCCTACAGCCAAAGGGATGACTTCAGAGATTACAGTCCTCAATTCTTCTCTGAAATTAGTCAGAGGTTTTCCACGACAAACTCGATTTGCTTCTTTCTTCTGATTCTTCAGATTTCACCTACTGTTTTGCAGGAAATCTCAGACTTTCTTCAGTGGGCTACATATGTTGAACATTTTCAACAAAAGGACCTAAACCAACTGCTTCTGAAACACAAGATTTATTTTTACAGCAGTCAGGGCTTACATGCTAAGGAGTAATGCAAAGTATTCTGCCTGAACCAGTGGATACATGGGTTAGCAGAAAACAGATGGAGAGAGCACAGCCCAGGAAGCAGAGAAGCTCTCCGAGTCCAAGCTGGCCTGGCCCCAGCACTCTTCAAAGTGACACTTTAGTGCATTAATCTGGGGAGTTTGCTGTGAAATGCATCAAGAATGTTTTCATGAGAGCTCTTCCAGACTGTCCAGGACACGAAGGCAGACCAACAACCCAAAGCTAACATTTCCCCAAGTCCTTCAGGAGTTTTAAATCATTCCTCCTTTCAGCACCCGAATCCAACACCTGAAGGCAAACAGCCAGCGCCTGCAGCTGGGCCTCGGCAGCACGAGCTGTCCTCAAACAGGCTGGGGACAGACTAAAGCACCACGCAGTCACGGGAGCACTGTGGATTTTGCCAGGTGTGCACACCCTAACAATAAACACCATTTGTGTTTCTCCTCCACACTCTAGACATTCATTAACTCTCCAACAGAGACAAACAGAGATGATAATCCTGGAAGGCTCATTACGCTGCACAGCACTGTTAATTGTTCACTTCTATTCTGTTACTCAGAGCACATGAATACAGCTGAGAAAGTCATTCTCATTCTCCTATCTTCCATGGCATAATTACTGCAAGTGCTATTTAAGTACTTCAGTTATTTGCTGCTTTCAGAGAAGAGAGAACATATGGCAAAAATAACACAAGAACTTCAGTTCCCCAACCAAGCTTTTCTGCACAAACACAAAAAAACAAGTGAGTCAGCAATGCCGACTTCCCCCTTCTCTCTGAATTTTAACCCCTGAGATATTGTGTTGTAAAGAGACCGGTAGGTCTGAGACACAAACAAAACATAATCCACCACCTCCCATTTCGTTTGTTCTTTTGGCTGAACTTCAAGTACAGTTTCATCATTCCTGCTGCTCACACTGATCTTTTATGTAGCAGCACGGGGGAAGAATTCTTAAAGATACGGAAAAAATTATCTCAAGCCACCTATCAGCAGGAACACAGGCAGCTGCTGTAGCTGGAAATACACGCAACTGATCTGGTGCCCGGTGTCATCATCTGGAACAGCAGCCGCTTGTCTCGAAAGCCAAACTACTCAAAATAAACAGACACTCAAGCAGGCGGTGTGGACGCAAAACCTTTCAGATGGACGAGCCCTTTAGGGAGCTTTGCACATTATGTCCCTGCTGTAGTATGCAGAGCTACCCCTAAAGTGTCCTCTACCTAAGATAAAGTGCTAAGCTTACAGGCTGTGCACTCGCAGCCCCCCGCAGCTGCCTCCGCTCTCAGCGGGCAGTGAGCACACCTAACTCTCACGATCGGTTTATTCTTCTTATTTGAAGAAGAAATCCCTAAAAGATACCGCTCCTGGCAGTCACACGCAGCACAGCTATTGGGGCTGCACAACGAGACTTGCAGCAAAGAAAGAGGGAACCAACCCACTGCCTTTTTTGCGGTAGGGGAGCACTGCACTTTCAGACCTTAGAGCAACTTGGGACAAGAAAAAAGAAAAAGGCCCCAGGGTTTACTTACTGCCAGAGGAAACAGCAAATATTAGAGATTAGAATTAATAAGTAACCCAAATTGGAGGATGGGTTTGCTCGCTGCAAGGCTACCCAGGAGCACAAACAGCAGCCTTGTGCGGACACCCAGGCGGATGCTGTTTCGCTGCACCAGCTCTGGCATGCTCTTGGGAAGGTGGAAGCCCCCCGGCTCCTCCTTATACCTCACAGCAGTGGCCAAGCTCCCAGGAAAAACCCCGGCCCGGGGAGGGGGGGCAGGGGGACCCACCCCAGCCAACACACGGGACTCCCACGTCACCCCCACAAGACGAGAGCCCCCAGCGCCGAGCCAGCCCCGAAGGGAGAACGCCCGAGCAGCTGCTGCTGCCCAGGAGGGGGTCCCTCCCTCCCCCCACACCGCCTGCGGAACAGCCCCCAGCCAGAGTGGGAGCCACCCCCCTACCTCCCCATCTGAGCAAGAGACCCCCCAAGTCCCCATACAGCCCCCGGACAAAGCAAGGGACACCCCCCCCCGCACACCCCCGCACAACAGGGGAGCCCCCGCTTCCCTGCACGCCCCTTGCTCAAAGCCGGGCCCCCGCCGCCCCCGCCGGGGTAAGAGCCCCCCCCGCTCTCCCGAACGAGGGCCCGTCCGGTTCCCACCGCAAAACCGGGGCCGCCCGCCGCACCCGGGGGGCTCCCGCTCGAGCACCGCCCCGCATGGAGAGGCCTGGCCGCGGCCCGCCGCTCACCGCCCGGCGTGGTCCCGAAGACGGTGCCCCCCGGCGTGGTGCTGTAGTCGCCGGGCGGCAGCGGGGCGCCGTCGGGCAGGGCGAGGCGCTTGCCGGGGCCCGGGATGTCGCGACTCGGCGTCTGCCCCTGGCAGCAGCGGCCCGACATGGCGCCGGGACCGGGACCGGGGCGGCTGCTCCTGCCGCCCTGCCCGCCCTGCCGCCGCTTCCGCCCCCGGACACGCCCCTTCCGCCGCGGGGCGCGACGGGAAATAGAGCGAGGGGCGGGGCAGGGGGCGGGGACGTAGGCGGGGTTTAGGCTGAGTAGGGGCGGGGTTCTGTGGGGCGGGGCAGGGGCGGGCGCGCCCGGGCGCACGGCGGGTCCCTGTGCCCCCCGGTCACCCCGGCCCCCCACCCCCCCCCCCGGGGCACCCAGCGCCTGTGCCCCCCGCTCCTGGGGGCGCGTTGCCCCCTGCCCCCCCCGTGCCGTGCACCCAGCGCCACGCAGGGACTCCACAGGGTGCGCAGGGGGATGCTGACAGCGCTGCCCCCTGCCTCCTCCCGACGGGGGTCCCAGCCCCCCTGTCCCCCCCGGGGGTGTCCCCTCCGCTTAACGACCCCCGCGGGGCGTGCAGCTGGGGTGGCCGCTGTGGGAGGTCCCGGGTGGTCCCCGTGTGAACCCTGCGGGGACAGATGTCTGCCCGCCTGGGTGGCAGACCCCCGTCCCAAATGGCTCTGCCGCCTCCGGGGGGGCAGGGAGCAAACGCGGGAGGGGCCGGGGGGGGCCACACAGCATCTGCACTCGTGTCCCGCACCCCCCACGCCGCGTCCCCGAGGGCTGCTGGGACGCCCGCTGAGCAGGGCTGCTCCGGGCGGGGCTGCCCGGGCCTCGGGGCAGTGGAAAAAAAATAGGTTTTTTCTTAAAACTTTATTAAATAAAACATTTAAAGAGAAGCTGAAGCGCAGAGGGAGGACAGCAGGGTGGGCTGGACTCGCAGCGTGGGAGCCCCCCGCTGGGCAGGGGGGAGAGCTGGGGAGCCCAGGGATGAAGCCCTGGCACAAAGCCTCTCCGGGCACCCTCGGGCGGGGCAGAGCCCGCTCCCCCCGGCAGGAGCACCCTGCTCACACGTGTGATGAGCGCTGGCAGCTCAGCCCTGCCTGCCGGCCGGAGGCAGAGGGGCTCCCTGACCTTGTCAGGAGGGTGGCATGTCTGGGAAGGGGGCAGACCCCCACCGGTGCCCCCGCTATCCCACCCGGTGCTTCGCACGCCAGGCAGCCGATGCCGACCCCACACCGTTTATAAGCCGAGGGCCTGACCCTGCCTCTGCTACTTGCCCTCCTACCTTGCCCTACTTGCTCTGCTACTTGCCCTGCTACTTGCCCTGACCCTGCCTCTGCTACTTGCCCTGCTCCTTGCCCAGCGGGCTTGCCCCTGCAGCCCTTCTGTGCTCCCCCAGCAGCGCCCGCGGGGCTCTGCTGGCCCGCACAGGGCCACCGGGCTGATGCTGACGTCTGCTGATGGCCGCGAAAGAGGGAGCCAGCGGGAAGGCCAGGCCCGCTTCAGCAGCGTTTCGCCTGCGTTGGAAAACCATGGTGGTGGCCGGGGCTGTGGCAATGTCGGTCCAGTTTTCTCCCTGGAAAGGGGCTAGGGCTGCTCCCCTGGCCCAGGCGGTGGTGGGAGGCAGCGGCCCCCGCCCTGCCCGCACCCCGCCAGCACCCTGGCTCCAACAGATGGAGCTCGGCTGCCGCACGCCGCGCCGGACCCTGGCCCAGGGCCTGCAGCCGGACACGGCCAAACCGGCGGCACCTCGCTGCCTTCCCTCCTTCCCTGCCTGCTTTGACCCATGCTTGGCTCGGGCGACCCCGGCCAGCCAGGGCTGAGCCAGCTCCCGTGCCCCCCCGACCACTGACCCATCCCTGGGGGGAGGAAACCTCATCCCTGCGGAGCCGCGGTCCAGCCCTGGGGCGCTGGGGGTCCCCGGGGGGCTCCGAGCCCTTGCTCCAGGGCAGCATTTGTGCGGTCCGGGCAGTGGTCTCCTGCCGGACTGGGGGGATGGAGAGGGGCGCTTCGAGGGGTCTGCTCCCCAAGGACCCCCGGGACCCCGGGCTGCGGTGCCCACCGAGGACCCCTGGGACCCTGGACAGGCTGCGGTGCCCCCTGAGGACACCGAGGACCCCGGGCAGGCTGAGGTACCCCCAAGGACCCCCAGGACCCCAGGCAGGCTGCGATGCCAGGCAGGCAGCCCTCACCCCGTGCCGGCTGCTAAATCGATTACCGAGCGCTGGGGCAGGAAAATAACATATCCGGCCGTGCCGAGTGACATCAGCAGTGACCCCCAACCCAGCGAGGCATCCCGCCACCGAATAACAAGGTCCACTGCCATTTCCTCCTCCTCCTCCCAGAGAATGGACCATTATGGGGTCAAGGAGCTGGGAGGAGGTCAGGGTTTAAGGGCACATCCTGGCCGGGGCAGAGCAGGGGGCCACGAGCCCCGATTCATCGGGGGGTCTGCCCTCGGCACCTGGGGGACCCCCAGGTCAGGGTGTGGGCAAGGACTGGCTGCAACAGTAAGAGTGGGGGGAAACCCTCCAGGGTGTTCAAAATCCCATGAAATGCCCTTTCTGGAGATGCCCCTTCAGGGGACCGGACCCTTTCTGTCCTGCAGAGACGGCTTCTGCACACCATTCCCATCAGGGGGGCTCCAACGCAGCACTTGGGGTGCCCAGGAGACCCCGAAAGGCAGCAGCAGTGCCGGGCAGCACAAGACGGCCAGTCCCCGTCCTGGACCGAGGGTGTGGATGCTCAGCTCTTGCTACCTTTGCTGAGCTCTGCACAGCTCCAGCCCATCGTGGAGAACACGCTGCTCTCCGGGGCTGGCAGCGACGTCCTTCCTGGACTCTGCTGATACAATCTCCCCTGCTGGAGAGACCTCCCCAGAAACGAGCTGGCACCGAGCGAGCTGGTCCGGGACGCACAGCCCGGAGCCCTAACAATAGCCTTTCCTCCTCATCTGTCTCTGTCTCCCATTTCCCACACAGGCTGGAGATAAAAAAAAAAGCAAGAAGAAAGAAAGGGGAAACCACCTGGACCCAGGGCCAGGGAACAACCAGCCCCGGGCAATAAATCAGTGATGTCTCTGTGGGGCAGGACCCGTGCCGCCTGTCGCTGGGATGTCCGGCATTTCTCTGCGGTTCTGTGCATGGGAACGACACCGACAGCCACCGAGAAAAGAGATGAAGGGGGACGTGGAGACCCCAGCCCCACCACGGCATCGCCGTCCCCACGCCTGCTGGAGCTCAGTGCTCCCGGCAGCACGCGGCGGACCAGGGATGCTCGTGGACAGGGAGGTCGTGAGATGCCCCCGGCTGCCAGCTCTGCTGCCCTGGTGCTGCCCGCCCCGCGCCGGCAGCAGGGAAGAGGCATTGGGCCCTGGTGTTCGCCTGCCCACGCTACCAGCACCCGCTGGTTGCAGTATGTTCATCTCTGGGGCATTTTATCTGCCCTTTCCCTGGGCAGCTAACAGGGCTGGAAAGCCCTTCGTCATCCTCATGTGATACCAGGTTATTGCCTTATTGCCTTCTAAATCGGGAGCAGAAGTGCTTCTCATAGGTGCCCGCCCCTTCGCCCGCTCACCAGCAATTGCGGTGTCTTTGCTACTGACCTGGTTTAAATCACTTTTAGCTGAGCAGGGTTGGCTTTTTGTAAAACCCTTGCTCCTCTAGCAGGCTCCCAGGGAGGGAAATCTGTCTCGTGGCTCTTGGAAAACACATAAGTCATGAAATTCTGAAGTTTGCATTGCATGCACGATGGCCGGGGGCTGCCACAGGGAACGGCCCCCTTCTCCGCTGCCCTGCAGCCCCTGGCGTGAGAGCAGCCTCCGGGGACGGGCAGCGAGGGGCAGTTCCTGGGGCAGTTCCTGCCCGTCCCTGGCTATCGCCAACGGCACTTCCACCAATACTAACCAGGCTGCTGATTACAGGAGGGTTTGCTGTAGACAGGAAGAAAATAAACTGAGGGGAGGATAAACTTCTGCGTGGTGGGCAGCGGGGACTGGCGGCTTTCGTCTCGTCCCATCCATCATCTCCCCTTTTGCGTGGATCCCGGGCGGGAGGGCTCGCCTCCGGCCCAACGCCGCACCCCGGCTCTCCCGTGGCTGGGAACCCCAGCTCCAGCCCCACGCAGGACGGGGTGGTGGTGGGTCCCCGGGTGCTGCTGCCCACCGTGGCAACCCCCTGGCGAGGATGTCCCTGTGCCGCGGCATTTCCACCCCATCCGTGTTTACATTCCCCTCCGATTGCCGGCGGAGATAACGACAAACCCACATCCACTTTGCCCGCCCAAGGGCTGTTTGTGCAGATAAAAGTTGCCCCAGTAAACAAGCCCATCCTGCCCGTGGGAAGTGCACCTCCGCCCTGCCCGCAGCCCTCGGCGAGGAAACCCCTCGCCAGAGCCCAGCGGGACCGTGGCCCCCGGTGTCCCTGTCCCCTGGGCGTGGGTCGGGGCTGGCACTTGCTGGGGGTGCTCAGCGCCCCAAAATACACCCCCGGGATGTGCCGTTTGGTTCACGCTCTTGCAAAGGGAATTTGGCAGAGGCAGGGCGGTCCTTGCAGGCTGGCACGGCGCGGGCACACGCCTGCCACCAGCGTCTCGCACAAGCCACGGCTCTGCTCGCACCCGCACCGGCTCTGCCCCGCACGGAGGGGCTGCAGGAGCTCTCCGGCGCCGGGGGCTGGGGGTCTCCAGCTGCTCGTGGGGGGAAAGCCTGGCAGAAATGACTGCAGGGGGGAAACGGATCAGGGAGAGCAAATGGCACCGAGTCAGACTCCCGGTAGCTGGGATGCATCCCCGGATCAGGAGGGAAGCCTTTGCCCGTCGGCCACAGGCTCACATCCGCGCCCTTTGCACGGCACCCGATATCCCTCTGCCGTGTGCCAGCGGCTGCGTTTGCCCCTTCCCACACATGCTGGCCGGCTCCAGCCGGCTCCGTAGATGGGGCTGGAAGCTGGCCTGGATCAGCAAGCATTCGCGAGCAATCCGCCGGCCCTTCGGTACGGATCCTGGGCTCTTCCCCAGGGCAGAAGCAGGTGAGAGGCAGCACGGTTGGGCAGGCTGCGGAGAGGACACAGCTCCCTGCACAGCCACCCCGGCCGTGGGGTCCCAGCCCCTGGAGTCCCCTCGCTGCCCTCGCTCGTGCTTCAAGTCGCTTCTGGGAGCCAAAAGGCTTGTGTGCCACTTAGGAAAAAAAAATTCATTCCACCTTTCCTGACCTCGGAGGGGCTCGGTCCTTCCGCCAGCCCGGCAGCTCCTGCGGGCAGGCTCCCCGCTCTTACAACACCCTGCCCAGCCCGGGCAAGCCACTGCTGCCCTTCGCAACCACAGAAATGCCCGGGATGAGCAAAGGTTTTCATTCCCTGCCTGCACTGAGAGTAACCTGCCCTCGGCAGCCTGCCTGCTCCGCGGCCGTGCCGGATCCTGTGTGAACCGGGATGCTCAGG
Organism: Ciconia boyciana; assembly: GCF_034638445.1. NCBI lineage: Eukaryota > Metazoa > Chordata > Aves > Ciconiiformes > Ciconiidae > Ciconia > Ciconia boyciana. Next base: position 5,479,385 of record NC_132958.1, on the reverse strand, counting down.
CAGGTCTGCTGCAGGAGGAGATGCTGAGCTGCCAGCACGGGGTCTGCCTTTCCCTGAAAGTCGGGATTTGGAAACCGGCTCACCCTCTGCCTCCTCCTCCTCCTCACTCCCATCTCCCTGGTGCTTTTGCCGCAGCCACAAGACCTCCCCATTCATATTCTCGTCTCTCCCCACCAAAGGCACCCGGGAGTCACTGAACAACAAGCTGCTCGCCGTGCTTATCGCATAAGCGTAAAAGCTGAGCTCTGAGTGTGACGTGAACCATGTACCGATGGAAACACCCGCTGCACGGCGTGCCAAGAGAAACAGCCGGCCTGAAGGCACTGTGGGTGCTGGAGCCGGGCTGTGAAAGATGGCTCTGGGCAGCGACGAGGGTGCCTGGAGCTGTGAAATCTTGCTCAGTGCCCAGCCCGGGGGAGGGAGTTTCACCTGCCAGGGCAGAGGGACCTGGAGCCCCTTGAGGGACAGAGGGACCCGGAGGCCCTGGACAGGACCAGGGTCTCTGTCCTGGTGGGCTGGGCAAGGGGACAGGGTGCTGGGGCAGCCGCTTCTCCCGGTGCCTGGACCTGAGCTCCGGGATGCAGCCGGTGGGGAGGAACCTTTTCCCCATTTGCTTCCCTCAGGAAGGAGGTTTCTGAGAAACGCTGGGGAGGCAGGAGGAATGCATGGGTTAAAAATAGCCGCCGTGGCATGGGAACCACCACGGAGCCCAGGGCCAAAGCCAGAGGGGAAGCCCTGATCTCCTCCTCGTTGTTGTGGTTGTTGTTGTTGTTGTTGTTGTTGTTGTTTTCCCACCCCGCAAACGGCACCACCGAGGGCTGGAAGCAAACAGAGCCCCGGGGCTGCGCGAGCGAGGGCGAGCCCTTGCACGGGTGCAAGGGGTGCAGGGTCAGGCCCAGGAGGGGACCGGAGCACTGGGAAGCAGGGATGCTCTTAGGCGGTGGGGGTACAGCCGGGAGCTTCGGCGGAGGGTGCCCGGGGCAGGGAAGGGGGCAGAGGAGGGGCAGGGGGCTGCGCTTGCGGGAGCCATCACGGGCAGCACCGGGGTCTGACGCCGAGGCGGCACGTGGCGGTTTGGCCGGTGTCTTGTGGCCGTGGCCGCGCGGGGCTGCTGACGCTGGCTCCCTCCCCGCAGGAGACTCCATCCCTGCCCGGCTGTGCCCAACGCAGCCTTCTCTCCCCAAAGCGGGGCCAGACCTTCACCCTCCTGCCCTGCGGCCAGGGGCAGAGCCGGGGAAAACCACCATCAGGGTACTCCTCTCTTCCTCGGAAACCTCTGCCTGAAAGCACAGCTACTCTCAGATGTTGTTTCTGTTGCTGACATTTTTTCACGACAGTTTCTACACTTTTTGTGAAACCCGTACCAATGTTATTGCAAACTTCTCCCTCCTTCCCCCCCACCCCGTTTTTCTTTAGCAATAGCTGCAGGAAAACCAGGAATGATGGAGGAGGATTTGTGAAAGCATCTGTAAAACCTTTGCAGGTCCCGACAGCAGCGCAAGGACTCTCACTTCCTCAGGTATCTGTGGCCGGGGGGTGATGGGAAACATTGGAAACAAAACCCCACTGTGAGATGTGTTAAAAATGTCAGAAATGGGGAATAACTGCCCGCAGGCATTGCTCTTGCTCCTGCCGCAGGCTCTCCCCGCAGCAACATGGGAAAGAAAACAGCTTTATTATGACTTTTTTTAAATCTGAAAACATAATTGCACAGGGATTTGGGAGGCAGGAGAAGGACCTGAGATTGCTTTAGGGTAGCCTTTGACACTGGCTGGGTTTCAGGATCTCAGTGCCCCTTTCCCTAATTCTCACAACGCTGCTGTAGCCTCGGGAAGAGCCGCAGCCCCGGGATGGCGAGCAGCCTCGGGGCTGCCTGCTCTGGGCAGGGCAGGATCGGCCCCAGCGGCAAGATCCACGCCTGCATCTCCTCTCTGGTGGGAAGCGGTGCTGCTCACCATGGTGGGGGGTAACAAGCTGCATTCACTGTGCCAGGTTTCCTACCCCTCCAGCCCTGTCTGTCCCCCCAAAGCCACCCTGGGGTGCCCCAGGCGAGGAGAAGGGATCCCACCAGCCCTGCCCGGCCCCATCCTTCGTCCCCAAGGGCACCATGGCTCCCTCCTCCGAAGCCGTGTGTCCGTAGGGCCAAACACTGTGGGAACAGGCTTATAAACAGCGAATCGAGTGACCTCAGCCCTGCCTGAGCAGGCAGCCAGCAGCGGGCTTTGACCTTCTCGGTACCCAGGGTACACTCTGCCTCTTTCATCATTATCGATGCATTTGCTCCCAGGAGCTTCGCTTGGAAAACAGGATGTGAGCGTGTGAGACAGCCGCTCGCCCTCCCAAATACGCAGGAGCTCAGAGCCTGCCGGGACGCTCCCGTCCCTGCTGCTGTGGGCTTGCCCCGAGCCGGGATGGCAGTGCCGGGGCTCGTGTGCCGGCCAGGGGGCCAGGATCACCCCCCCCGTGCTTTGCTATGGGCTGCCGGGGGGGCTGTGCTGGAGCGGCAGCCAGGTCAAAGGAGCTACAAGAGGTGTGATGGGTTATAAGCTGCCCCAGATGCACAACACAAACCCTTCTTAAACCCCCGTAAAGGTGATCTGTATGCTGCTGTACGGTGGGGTACTGAGCATGCCTTGACTAACCCAAACTCTAGAACCAGCAGCTTGCATGAGAGTCAGTGAAACAGCACATTTTTATTATTTTTTATTGTTCTGACACAGAGAATTTTTCCCTTCCTGCTGCTGCCTGTGCCTGAGCCCTGGCTGAGACGATGCTTCGGCTCCCAGAGCTGCGCTTGCATTTACTGGGGGATGAGAGTTTATATAGAGGCGAGAGTTTATGCACAGCTTCCTCCAGCCTTCCTGGGACAGGCAGTACCCAGCGGGTTAAAGCTTCATCACAGCCTGTTTATGTGCTGACAAGGAAACATGATGACAGATAATCCCAAACAACTTCAAAGCAAGATTCGTGAATCCGATATGGAAACTATTCCTAAAGTCTCAGCGCAGAGAGCCCCAGACTAATTACCGCCGTGGACATTAAAGGCAGAGCAGGACCCACTGCCAAAAGCCCAGTGCCTGGCCTGGCCCTGTGCCCACCCCGCCGAACCCCGGGCTCCCTCCTCGCACTGCACCGGGCGGCCAAGGGGATTTGGGGTAAAATGATGCTTCTTGAGGCAGACGGTAGAGCATCCCACGGTCCTCACCGACCTCCTGCGCTGTCCCCAGATGTCCCCCATGGCCCTGGGCGGGTGGGCAGGGTCTTCCCTGCAGCCAGGACAACCCCATCTCGCCCCTCGGCTATGCCAGCCTGCCTGGCAAGAGGGGGTTAATGCTGAACCAGGATGCACCCCCGTCCACCTGGGAGGCATTTAGGGATTAGGGAGGGAGGAATAAAAGCCTGGGGAGGTGGTAAAACCCTGGTGGCAGCCAGCACTGTGGCAGGCAGCCTTGCAGGGACTGGTGGCTTGCTCTGGTGCAGGTGGCAACGTGGTGCATGGCTTCATGGTGCATGGCTTTGTGTTGTGGACGGCTCTGAGCCCGGGTGGGTTTGCTGCAGAGGGGATGTCTCATCAGCCCCACGTAGCATTACGGAGGGGTGTGGGTCTGTGGGGTCTCTGGGCAGGGCTTGCTCAGAGCCTGTGTGCAGGTGGGGATGCTATGGGGTCCTGGGCTGGCAGGATTACATGATGTGGATCGGCAGCTCTTGGTAATGATAGACCTGCCTGCAGGGTCTGAGCCTGCTGCTGTGTACCCGCCCGGGTGCTTCCCCAGAGAGTTTGCATAAGTAAATCATGTTTTGAAGCTTTTGAGGGCTTTAGTGGCTGTTCAGGTTGCCCTGGCTAGGCTGGGGCATAGTGTATGTGTGGCTTCTTGGAAAACTCTTTTGGAAGCATGGCGGGGGAATGAGGGCTGATGAGGCTGTAGGGGTGCGGTGCCCATCCCAGAGGTGCTGAGGCTCGCAGCTCTCCCAGGGCCGTGGCGGTGAACCTCTCCGGCTGCCCTTGCCCTTTGCTCTGGGCTGGGGACTTGCGCCAGCACAGCTCTGGCTCTGAATCCCATGGATGGGCAACGCTTTGCAACACCAGCCTGGCTCCAGAGGGGCTCTGGCACCATCTCTTACTGGTGCAAAGCTGAACTGCATCTCTCTGGGTACAGCAGTGCCTCTCCCCTGCTCTGCTCCCTGCGCCCTTGTTCCCGGGGAGGGCTGGGGGTGGACAGGCAAAAACCCTCAAATGCTCTCTTGGCAGTTTCAGGTCAATCGCTTGCTGCACTGGGTTTGCTTTCTGACCCTCTGCTGCGATGGGGAAGCTGAGGAAGGCTGAACCAAAGGGGAGAGCAGTCAGGCCCCAGGCAGAGGGGGATGCCCGTGTCCCTGCCGTCGGAGCGCCTGCAGCAGCGATAGCAGCGAGCAGCAACGCTGCTGTGACTCCTGCTGTGTCCTGTTTATTATCACTTGTTCTGTAACGGCAAGTATGCAAACAGCGTGCCAGGGGAGAGAGAGAAAGAGTTCCCAGCTATAAAAAGCTTTTGTTTTATCCTAGTGCGGCATCAGCCTGGCTCAGTCTTGGCAGAGTCTGAATGTGCTGCATTTAATGATGCTGGGAGGCAAAGCTGGCACTTGCCTGTTACTGCCCGGCCTCTCCTCTCTTCCCATTGAGCCTCAGCCCCTCCTCGGTGCCTACCTGCCCTCTCTGGGCCCAGCTTTAGCAAGCTCGCAATGCAATTATTAATTGAACATGAGGGACAGAGGATTAAAACTGTGCTTAACACCTGAGGTGGCAGGTCACGGGACCTTGGGCAGGGGTCTGATAGCTGGTACCCTTTTCCCTGCCAGCTGCCTGTGCACAGGCTCGTGCACCGGTTGCCCAGGCTGGATTCATCTCTTGGGCAGATGGAAATGATCTGTCCTCCCTTAGGCAGCCTCATCCCGGTGCATATCCGCACAGGCACACTGGGGTACCTCTGGTTTGGGCAAGGTCTGGCTCTCCCGTTTGCAGGTGACAGGGTCAGCTCTACCCCGTCTCTGGCTCACTTTGCAGCCCCAAGGCAGGCTGTAGCGCTGAGGCTGCAACCCGCACCAGCTCATCACTCCTCAGGGTGCATTGCCCGTCCCCAAAGAGGGCTGGAGCCGCAGCTCATGTCTGCCAAGCTCCTGCAGCCATCACAAGCTCCCTTCTCTCTGCTAAGTGCCAGGTGCTGATTTATCTGCTTTACATGTCTGGGATCATGTCTCACCCGTGCCCTCGGTGAGGGGGATTAGTAGAACCAGAGCTGTATGTGTGAACCTGAAACACTTAATTAGGATGTGTGCATGCAGCCTGGCTGGGTGGATAAGGCTGCGGGACAGGGATTAAGCAGTGCAGGGACTTTACATCCACTTAAGCAGGAATGCCGGCATGTGAGAACTTTGCGATCAGGGAGGGTGATTTACAGCTGACACAGGCTCAGGACGCCAGGGCTGGCCCAAGCAGGTTCCCCTGGCCCTGCACGGGGGCTATGCTGGTGCACCAGCTGGAGACAGGGGGGCTTGTGTCCGGCTGTCGCTGAATGATCCCACGTTGTTTCCCTGGGAATCTACAACAGAGTATTTGAGCTCCTGGCAGGAGAAGCGCTGGCACGGAGGAAGCCCCTGTTGAGTCCTCCCCTGGTCTAAGGGATGGCTCCTGCTCGCTGCCGGGGCGGTGCTGGGCAGCAGCGGGTGTGGGGGAGCCTGATGCTGCAAGCTGGAATGCAGCCCCTTGCCCTCAGCACCACCTTCAGTGGAATCCAGGACCCTGCTGGCATCTTGCTCTGGTGCTGGGATCTGTTCGCAGGTGAAATTGCCCCGTGATGAGGCGTCCTCCTCCAGGAGCTGCTAAACACCTTCTGCCAAGGGCTCCATAGCTGCTACTTGAGCCGTCCCACCCCTCTAATGCCATGACCAGGCAGACCCTGTGCCCCCTCGTATGTATCTGGGACCAGCTCAGGCACCTCTTTCCTCTCTCCAAACACATCCATGGGCACCAGAAGCTCCATGTGCGAGGAGAGCTACGCTGCTCATTCCCTGCATCCCAGCTGTCCCCGAGCAGGGATCTTCCCTAATCCATCCTGACCCTCTGTGTATAAAGAAGTATTTTTAAATATCCATTGTTTATTCTGTAGCAACAGCCAAAGGAGCTGCTCTGATCCATGGCATAAACATATTTTCTCAGAGTTTTCTAAACAGCCACTTGACCTGCTGGCCAGCAATTCCCCGTAGGTCTCTCCAGGGCTGGGCTCTGCCTCGCCCTGCCCCTGGCAGCAGCGGCTGCACAGGTAGGGAGCCGGGCCAGGGTTTCTGGCCCAGGGACAGGCAAGGGGAGAGGATGCTTTCCCTGGTGCCTGAGCCCTGGGCTGGAGGCTGCAGCTGGGGTCTCCAGCCCTGCGGGGGCTCGGGTCGAGGCTCTAGAGCAGTGGGGATGCGCTCAGGGCTGTGCGAGACCCAGCATCTCGGTGCTTCAGCTTTTCCAGCTGTAAAACTGGGACAAAGATACTGAGCCACGTTATTTCCCCTGCCTTGATGAAATGCCCGGGACTCTCCCTTCCTCTCCCCAGTCGAGTCAGCTCCCTGGGAAGGGAGGGTGCCGAGCAATCCTGTCTGGGAGCGGGAGGAAAAGTCTCATTTCAGTGCCGGAGAGAAGACATCAGAAGCGGTGTTTTGGATGCCTGCTTCAGCACCTCGAGAAAGCCCGGCTGTTTGTCCCGCCATGGGCAGCAGTGTCTGTTGCTCACTTGGAACGTGGTGGGAGCACTCCCCTCCAGGGCACGGTGCTGCAGAGATGGTCTGAACATGCCGTGGAGGACCATCTGCGGGAGAATGCACTGTAAAACCCCCAGGGTTGAGTCCTGCAGCCCTCTTGGTGCCCAGGAGCTAGCTCGGCTGGGTGGGCACGCACCGGGTGGCCAGGGCTGCCGGGGAAGCGGAGGCGAGGATGGGAAGCAGAGGCAAGGATGGGAAGCCACCGGCCCCCGGTCACCCAGCAGGGTGGTGGCAGAGCCGAGAACAGAGCTGGGCATCCTGCCCCATGCCCGGCCTCTGCCGGCTCCGTGGAGCCAAGCCCAACGCCCTTGTTATCCATGGACATTCCCACAGATGCTCTGGCTTTATTTTTCAGACACAAAATCCAGCTGCGGCTCCGTGTGCCAATGCACCCTGCAGTTGCATGTGCAGCCACGTTGGAAAGACGGCGATTTTTCCTGCACACATCTCGTTCGTGCCATGCGCCGTTCCAGCGGAGGGACAAATCGCCCTGTAAATAGCAAGTCCAGGGCTCGGTCCAAGCCAGCAATTAATGCCAGAGCTGGGAGCTAAAAGGGGTTGCATCAAGCCCTTGTCTGACCGCTTTGAAAAACCCAAACAGTCTTGTAAAGATCAAGCTTGTAAAAATGGGGCTCTGTTTTGCTAGCTCATGAATGGGAAGAAATGCCAACTGGATAATTTTTTACACATATTTTTTTCCTCTTTGTCAACATTTCCCCATTTGGCTGGAATTTCAAAATGCCGTATTTGGAGAGCGCCTGTCTTAGAAGTTCCAGTATTTGTATAAATAGCTGAGAGTGAAAAAATTACCCGCTCTGGAGTCTGCCCAGGGCCTTTAAGAGGAGCAGGGCCGGGGGCAGCGATGGGGCCGAGGCCGCTGGGGCTCTGGAGCAGCCCAGTGCCTTCCAGTCTGAGGTAGACCCTGCTGCCATGTGCGACGGGAGAAGGAAGCGTGGGGTCTCTGAAACACCAGCAGCCACCCGAAAACCGGAGGGGGAGCAGCAAAGGTCTGCCCGCTCTCCTCCATCAGCTGGGAAGGGGATGGGGGCAATAAATGTGGAAGTGAAACAGTGACTGTGAGACACCCTGGATGTCGTCTTTTGGAGTGGGGCTGTCATCTTGCCATCCCCCTGCTGATGTTGGGGGACAGGGGTGTCATTGACCCCACCAGGGACAGCCTGTCCTGCCCAGAGAGAGCCCGAGCACGGTGAGGGGTGTACGGAGAGGGGCCTGTGGTGAGGGGCACGCAGCAAAGTCCTGGGCTGCACGGTGAGGGGCTTAGAGCAAGGGGTGCAGGGCGAGATGCTGAGGTGTGTGGAGAGGGACGGAGCACAGGGTGAGCGGTGTGCGGAGGGAATGAGGGGTGCAGGGTGAGGGGTGCACGGAAGGAATGAGGGGTGCAGGGTGAGGGGTGCACGGAGGGAATGAGGGGTGCAGGGTGAGCGGTGCGCGGAGGGAATGAGGGGTGCAGGGTGAGGGGTGCGTGGACGGAATGAGGGGTGCAGGGTGAGGGGTGCGCGGAGGGAATGAGGGGTGCAGGGTGAGGGGTGTGCAGAGGGAATGAGGGGTGCAGGGTGAGCGGTGCGTGGAGGGAATGAGGGGTGCAGGGTGAGGGGTGCGCGGAGGGAATGAGGGGTGCAGGGTGAGGGGTGCGTGGAGGGAATGAGGGGTGCAGGGTGAGGGGTGCAGGGCGAGGGGTGCGCGGAGGGAATCAGGGGTGCAGGGTGAGCGGTGCGCAGAGGGAATGAGGGGTGCAGGGTGAGGGGTGTGCGGAGGGAATGAGGGGTGCAGGGTGAGGGGTCCACGGAGGGAATGAGGGGTGCAGGGTGAGGGGTGTGCAGAGGGAATGAGGGGTGCAGGGTGAGGGGTGCGCAGAGGGAATGAGGGGTGCAGGGTGAGGGGTGCGCAGAGGGAATGAGGGGTGCAGGGTGAGGGGTGCAGGGTGAGGGATGCGCGGAGGGAATGAGGGGTGCAGGGTGAGCGGTGCGTGGAGGGAATGAGGGGTGCAGGGCGAGGGGTGCGCGGAGGGAATGAGGGGTGCAGGGTGAGCGGTGCGCAGAGGGAATGAGGGTGCAGGGTGAGGGATGCGGGGAGGGAATGAGGGGTGCAGGGTGAGGGGTCCACGGAGGGAATGAGGGGTGCAGGGTGAGGGGTGTGCGGAGGGAATGAGGGGTGCAGGGTGAGGGGTGTGCGGAGGGAATGAGGGGTGCAGGGTGAGGGGTGTGCAGAGGGAATGAGGGTGCAGGGTGAGGGGTGCACGGAAGGAATGAGGGGTGCAGGGTGAGGGGTGTGCAGAGGGAATGAGGGGTGCAGGGTGAGGGGTGCGCGGAGGGAATGAGGGGTGCAGGGTGAGCGGTGCGCGGAGGGAATGAGGGGTGCAGGGTGAGGGGTGCAGGGTGAGGGATGCGCGGAGGGAATGAGGGGTGCAGGGTGAGGGGTGCGCGGAGGGAATAAGGGGTGCAGGGCGAGGGGTGCGCGGAGGGAATGAGGGGTGCAGGGTGAGCGGTGCGCAGAGGGAATGAGGGGTGCAGGGTGAGGGTGTGCGGAGGGAATGAGGGGTGCAGGGTGAGGGGTCCACGGAGGGAATGAGGGGTGCAGGGTGAGGGGTGTGCAGAGGGAATGAGGGGTGCAGGGTGAGGGGTGCGCGGAGGAATGAGGGTGCAGGGTGAGGGGTGTGTGGACGGAATGAGGGGTGCAGGGTGAGGGGTGCAGGGTGAGGGGTGCGCAGAGGGAATGAGGGGTGCAGGGTGAGGGGTGTGTGGACGGAATGAGGGGTGCAGGGTGAGGGGTGCAGGGTGAGGGGTGCGCGGAGGGAATGAGGGGTGCAGGGTGAGGGGTGTGTGGAGGGAATGAGGGGTGCAGGGTGAGCGGTGCGTGGAGGGAATGAGGGGTGCAGGGTGAGCGGTGCAGGGTGAGGGGTGCGCGGAGGGAATGAGGGGTGCAGGGTGAGGGGTGCCCGGAGGGAATGAGGGGTGCAGGGTGAGGGGTGCGTGGAGGGAATGAGGGGTGCAGGGTGAGGGGTGCGCGGAGGGAATGAGGGGTGCAGGGTGAGCGGTGCACGGAGGGAATGAGGGGTGCAGGGTGAGGGGTGCACGGAGGGAATGAGGGGTGCAGGGTGAGGGGTGCGTGGAGGGAATGAGGGGTGCAGGGTGAGGGGTGCGCGGAGGGAATGAGGGGTGCAGGGTGAGGGGTGCGTGGAGGGAATGAGGGGTGCAGGGTGAGGGGTGCGCGGAGGGAATGAGGGGTGCAGGGTGAGCGGTGCGTGGAGGGAATGAGGGGTGCAGGGTGAGCGGTGCGTGGAGGGAATGAGGGGTGCAGGGTGAGGGGTGCAGGGTGAGGGGTGCGCGGAGGGAATGAGGGGTGCAGGGTGAGGGGTGCCCGGAGGGAATGAGGGGTGCAGGGTGAGGGGTGCGTGGAGGGAATGAGGGGTGCAGGGTGAGGGGTGCAGGGTGAGGGGTGCGTGGAGGGAATGAGGGGTGCAGGGTGAGGGGTGCGCGGAGGGAATGAGGGGTGCAGGGTGAGGGGTGCGTGGAGGGAATGAGGGGTGCAGGGCGAGGGGTGCGCGGAGGAATGAGGGGTGCAGGGTGAGCGGTGCGCAGAGGGAATGAGGGGTGCAGGGTGAGGGGTGCGCGGAGGGAATGAGGGGTGCAGGGTGAGGGGTGCACGGAGGGAATGAGGGGTGCAGGGTGAGCGGTGTGCAGAGGGAATGAGGGGTGCAGGGTGAGGGGTGCGCAGAGGGAATGAGGGGTGCAGGGTGAGCGGTGCGTGGAGGGAATGAGGGTGCAGGGTGAGGGGTGCGCGGAGGGAATGAGGGGTGCAGGGTGAGCGGTGCGTGGAGGGAATGAGGGGTGCAGGGTGAGGGGTGCACGGAGGGAATGAGGGGTGCAGGGTGAGGGGTGCGCGGAGGGAATGAGGGGTGCAGGGTGAGGGGTGCACGGAGGGAATGAGGGGTGCAGGGTGAGGGGTGCGTGGAGGGAATGAGGGGTGCAGGGTGAGCGGTGTGCAGAGGGAATGAGGGGTGCAGGGTGAGCGGTGCGTGGAGGGAATGAGGGGTGCAGGGTGAGGGGTGCGCAGAGGGAATGAGGGGTGCAGGGTGAGCGGTGCGTGGAGGGAATGAGGGGTGCAGGGTGAGGGGTGCAGGGTGAGGGGTGCCCGGGGGGAATGAGGGGTGCAGGGTGAGGGGTGCACGGAGGGAATGAGGGGTGCAGGGTGAGGGGTGCACGGAGGGAATGAGGGGTGCAGGGTGAGGGGTGCGTGGAGGGAATGAGGGGTGCAGGGTGAGGGGTGCACGGAGGGAATGAGGGGTGCAGGGTGAGGGGTGCGTGGAGGGAATGAGGGGTGCAGGGTGAGCGGTGTGCAGAGGGAATGAGGGTGCAGGGTGAGCGGTGCGTGGAGGAATGAGGGTGCAGGGTGAGGGGTGCGCAGAGGGAATGAGGGGTGCACAGAGGAGGACCAGGGCGCCTGGCATGGCGCAGGGTGCGTGGAGAAGAACGAGGACGCACGGCGCGGGAGCGGGGCGCACGGCGCCAGGCTGGGCGCACGGTGAGGGGCGCACGGAGCGGGGCCGGGAGGCGGGGGGAAGGGAGCACGGGCAGCGGCCGGGGGGAGCGGGGCGGGCCGGGGGGGTGCCCGGCCGGGGGGAGGCGGTGCCGCCGCCCGCTCCGCTTTCATTGAGCCCCGGAGCGGGGCAGCCCGGGGCCGCCCCGCGCCTTTAAAGGCTCCTCCTCCGGCAGCGGCCCGGGGAGCGGCGCGGAGGGGAGCCCGGCCCCGCCGCAGCCCCGCCGGTCCGCGCCGAGGGCTGCTCCGGGCTCCGGCGGCAGCGGGGTGCGCACGTCGGGGCTGCGGGACGCGCGGCCCCGGCACGCGCGGCCCCGGCCCGGCCGGGATGAGTCCCCTGCCCGCGGGCAACGGCAGCGCCGGGGGAGCGGCGGCGCCGGGCGGCGGCAGCGACTGCGGCGGGGCCGGCAGCCTGAGCCGGCAGTGGGCGGTGGGGGCCGCCCTGGGCCTCACCGTGCCGGTCATCGTGGCCGGCAACCTGCTGGTGATCGTGGCCATCGCCAAGACGCCGCGGCTGCAGACCATGACCAACGTCTTCATCACCTCGCTGGCTTGCGCCGACCTCATCATGGGCTTGCTGGTGGTGCCGCCGGGGGCCACCATCCTGCTGAGCGGCCACTGGCCCTACGGGACGACGGTGTGCGAGCTGTGGACCTCGCTGGACGTGCTGTGCGTCACGGCCAGCATCGAGACGCTGTGCGCCATCGCCGTGGACCGCTACCTCGCCATCACGTCGCCGCTGCAGTACGAGGCGCTGGTGACCAAGGGCAGGGCGCGGGCCGTGGTGTGCCTGGTGTGGGCCATCTCTGCCTTCATCTCCTTCCTGCCCATCATGAACCACTGGTGGCGGGACGGGGCGGACGAGCAGGCGGTGCGCTGCTACAACGACCCGCGCTGCTGCGACTTTGTCACCAACGTGACCTACGCCATCATCTCCTCCACCATCTCCTTCTACGTGCCCCTGCTCGTCATGATCTTCGTCTACGTCCGCGTCTTCGCTGTGGCCACGCGGCACGTCCAGCTCATCGGCAAGGACAAGGTGAGGTTCCTGCAGGAGCCCCCCAGCCCCAGCTCCAGGAGCAGCCGGAGGAGACGGCCCTCTCGTCTGCTGGCCATCAAGGAGCACAAGGCGCTCAAGACCCTGGGCATCATCATGGGCACCTTCACACTCTGTTGGCTGCCCTTCTTTGTGGCCAACATCATCAAGGTCTTCTGCCGGCCGCTGGTGCCGGATCAGGTCTTCCTCTTCCTCAACTGGCTGGGCTACGTCAACTCAGCCTTCAACCCCATCATCTACTGCCGCAGCCCCGACTTCAGGAGCGCCTTCCGCAAGCTGCTGTGCTGCCCGCGCCGCGCCGACCGCCGGCTCCACGCCGTCTCGCAGGACCTGCAGCGCTGCCCCTGTGCCTTCAGCCCCCGGGGGGGCCCCTCGGAGGACAGCAAGGTGGCAGCCCCCGGGCGCCCCAGGGAGGACGGCGAGGCTCGGGGCAGCGGCAGCAGCAGCCGCTGCAGCAGCCGGACGGAGACCAGCCTGTCCCAGGGCAGCGGCCACCAGCAGCGGCCCCTGGGCGAGTCCCAGCCGCGGGGCACCCAGACCACGCTGTGCTCGCAGCTTGACGAGTAGGTACCCGCAGGCGCTCGCGCGGGGGGCTCTGGGGGGCCGTGGTCTGATGGCACAGCGTGGAGCTGGAGGGCAGGCAGTGCCTGGGGGGCATGGGAGAGGTGCTGGGGTGTGGGTCTGGGAACCGCTGCCCTCCACCTTTCGGTTCCCCTAAAACCCCAGCCCCTCCACTGGGCTGCAAAACTGGGGTCCCAGCCCAGTCCCGCTTTGTCCCTTCCTGGGGAACACCCCAGCCCGCCAGGACGGGGTCTGCTGTTCCTGGGTAAAGAAAACGCTGGTGGTGAATAGGGAAGCAAGCCAGCTGAACACGAACGCATCCCAAAGCCTGGGATTTCACCCCTTCTCCCCCCGCTCCCACTTTCTGCTGTTAAAGAAGAAAAACGCGGGGAGCCCATGGGGAGAAAAACAGCCGGGGGGCCGCTGTCGCCAGCCTGGTCTCTGCGGGTCGCTTTGCCCTCTGACGGAGTGTAATTCTGGGAAGGGAATTTATTTCATCGCTCTCTGTCCCTCGCTGCCGTCAGCCCTGCGGACGGAGATGGGCTTCCCAGAGCCTGCAGCCCCGTGCCAGGGCAGAGGGCTGGCAGGGACGCCTGTGCCGTGGCTCTGCCCTGCCAGCCCGCTGCCTGCGCCCTTGTGCGGATTTACACCTCCTTCTGCAAATTACAGGGTGGGTTTTATCCCCCGAGTTTTTTATTAGTATGACAAAATTTGAATTATTCTGATTACTGTGGATTTTAACCGGCTTTCTCTGGTCCGAAACCCCTCCTGACACCTGAAGGCAGGAGCGGTGCTTGCCAGCACGCGCAGGCAGAGCTGCTGTCCGCAGAGATGTGCAGAAAGAGGGGCCAGAAAGTGTTTCCTGAAGTCGTGTGTTTTGAGGAAGGATTCATCCATCCTGGGAACACGGGACGGTGAATCGTGGGAAGGGTCCGGGCTCCTCACACACTGTGCTCTCCTGTTTAAGGTTTGCCGGCAGAGAGACGCCAGCGGGTCCTTCCATCTGACTGGGAGCAGCCGAGAGCCGGGAAGAGAGTGAGTGTGCTTCCCCCTCGGCCGGTGCTGCGCTGGGGTCGGGGTGATCATCCCTTGCAGCGTCTCCTCTGCCCGCTTTGGCCGCTGCCTTCCCTGGGGGAGCGCAGCCTTTGGCCAGCCCGCAGGCAGCTGCCCGCTTTCGGGCACGTGAGCCTGGCGTCAGCCCGGCCATCTGCTGACACCTCCCCGCCTGCCCCGGGACGCTGTAACCCCCATCGGGGCGGCTGCCTCTGCCGCCTTGGCTTACAGCCTGCTGGAGCTCCAGACCTCATGCATGGTGCTTTTTGCTCAGCTCCAGTCCTGGATCCCTCTCCGTGCACACCGCTCCCCTTTCTCCCGGGGCAGTCGCTTTGGGTCCCTGTCCCTGGCGCTTTGCAGCTGCGAGGGTTGAGCCTGGTGGGTGATGCTGTGTCACGTCCCACCCTCTTCTTGCAGGGCTGGGCGTTGCGAAGGGGTCGGAGGAGTGGTGCTGGGGGCGACGGCGCTGGAAGGACCCTCCAGTGCAGGCACCGACCCAGAGAGGAGAGGGGCTCTCCCTTGGGAGCGCTGGTGGTCACGGCGGGGCCCGAGGAGCCGGCTCCTCCGTGCTGTTGCTGCTGGAGAGCTGGAGCCGGCTGGGAAAAAGCTCCCGAGCCGCTCGCCAAGAGGCAGCGCAGCCTTGGGGACGTGCCTGTGCTCCCCGTGCAGATGGGGGACGAGCTCCCACCCTGGGGGTGCTTCCTGGCACGGCTGGCATCAGGATGTGGTGGCCAGTGGCTCCGCTCTCCCGAAGGACCCTGTTGTCCTGGGCTCGGCTGGGTTTCGGAGAGCCCGTCGGGAAGGGGAGAAGAGCCTCCTGCAGGCATGAGCCCTCTCCAGGATCTCCACTCCATCCCTGCCCCAGCCGCTGCCTTCCCAGAGCTGGGTGCGATCCCGAGAGCCGCAGCGATACCTTTAGCAAAGGAAAAGCACAGGGGAACGAGGGGAGCTCCAAGCAGGGGGGACGGGGCAAAAAATGTGAATTATGCTCTTGTCAAATCTCCTCCTGTTTCTCCCTCTCTGTTGGGGGCAGATGTCCATGTTTCCATGCCGTTCAGGGATGGGGGGGTTGCTTAGATGAAGCCGGAGGAGCGGGGTCAGGCGGGGAGAGTGCTGTAGGAGGGTGGTTTTCATCCCGAGGCCCCTGCACGCTGGTCTGGGTGCGTGGGGCAGCGGCGTGAGGGCCGGGAGGTGATTCGCTCTAGCTTTAAAACCAATTTGTGCTGCCGGCACGGTGGGAAGCGGCAACAGGGCCAGTCCAGCTCCTCCACGCACGCTGCGGTGCGAGCAGAGCTCGGGGCGTGTGTACAGACGGGCGCTCGCGTTCGTGGCTGTGCCCACGCCACGCTGCCACACGGCGACTTTTGGGGATGATGTTGATTGTAAATATGTCACGGCGACTGTAAAGTTTTTGTCCTGTTTTGTCTCCCCCCGCCCTCTGTGTGAAATAAACCTTCGAAACTCTGCGATGCCTTCGAATCTGTGCCGAGCAGAGGGAAGTTTCTTCCACGTGCCCTTCCCGAGGGGCTGCCTGAGGCTTGGGGTGCATCCCCCTCCCGGGGCTGTGGCCGGCAGGGACCGGCTGAGCGGGCAGGCAGGGAAAAGCTGTGCTCTGGGTGTGCCACGGTGCCAGCCCCCAGCCCTGCCACATGTCCCCACGCCCCGAAAGGGCAGGCAGGGGTGTCCCTCCCCAGGGCCGGGCACAGCACCCGCCAGCCCTGTGCCTCGCAGGGGAGCTTTGTGCCCCCCAGGGGTTTGCCAGCCTGGGAACGCGCCAGCAAGTAAGCACCTCCATCCCACCGTAAATCAGTATTTTACCAGTGTGAACATTTGCTTGGGAGAGGCAGGGAGCCCTGTGCTGGGATGATGCCCGGAGCACTGGGGCACCCCACGCACCTGCAGCCCCCCGAGCTGCCCCGGCCACCCCGTCCCTCCCCGGGAGCCCACGCAGGGGTGCCCAGTGCCACCTCCTGGTGCTGGGGAAGTCCCAGTTCCCACATGGAGCCTGCAGGGTCCGGCTGCAGCCCCAGGGACTGGGGTGCCGGCGGTTTCCCCTGCTGGCGTCCTCCCTTGGCACGTTTTGTTTTTACTGCCCAGCAAGGATGAAATCACTAAATAAAGAGAAAAATGCAGCTGTCTGTGACTGTTTCCATTTTAGAGCTTCGGACATCGGTTTGGTGGCTCTGATGGCTCTTGGGGTTCTGGTCTCTGATCCCTGCAGCTGACCCCCAGCACAAGCAGGTCCTGCGTGTCCCCAAGCCCCCCCACGGCCTCATCCTCCTTGGGGTACCCTCAGTGAGCGGCTGAGGGGACACAGTCCAACACCAGCCCAGGAGCTGCTCGTTAGCCCCCCAAGAGCCACTGTGTTAATGAATAACTTCCCAAACCACAGGCAAGCTGCGGGCAGGGGGTGAAGGGGGGCTGTCCCGGGGAATGGGGGGCTCCAGATCTCTGCGTGTCCTGCTGACAGGGCTGGCGTCCTTGTCTCCAGTCAAGCTAAAGTTTGCTCAAGTGGAGCTGCTTCTGCCTTCAAGCTTGTTTGCTGTAGGTGCTCCTGGGGCGTGTGCGGTGATGATGGGGTGGTGGGTGCATTGGTGCCAGCTGGGGGGACCCACCTGCCCTCCCGAAGCACCTGCGCTGCATTCCCGAACGGCACCTCCCTGGGGTCCCCCTTTTCTTTATGAGCAGCAGGCGCCGGGTGTTGGTGTTCCTTCCTCTCTTGCTGCTGCTCTCCCTGGCTAGGTGTGGGCTGCTGGGCAGTGTGTGGGGCGGGATGTGCCCTGCGGTCCCCTGGGGCTGCTGCTGTGCGTGGGGTGGGGGGCAGCTCCCTCCGGCACCCCAGTTCCCATGCTGGGTTGTGCTGCTGGGTGAAGCACCACTGCTGGCAAAGTGCTTGATGCTTGCGTGGCATTTAGAGGCCTCCAAGTGCTCTCTCTGTACTCGATGCTTCCCTGAGGCTTTAGCTGCTCTGGTTAGCCAAAATTCCTCTGTGCTGGGGGGGTGCCCCGCATGTTTACCCTCTGCGCTACCTTTGCTTATGGTGCTCCCCTGCTGCAGGGAGGCTGCTTGTCCTCTTAGAGCTCATTTTGTCTGTAAATGCATTTATCTGGCTTACCCTTTCCCCAGGGGATGCACAAGTGGCTACGTGGTTTTATTCTTCACTTAGCAATGCTATCCTGCCCAGGGGAGGCTGGTCCAGCTGCTGTCCCGGCTTTTGGGACTGGAGAGTTTGCTCTCAGTGCTCCTAAGCCATGCTGCTTCTGCGTGTTTCTGCTGCAGAGCAGCTGAACTCTGCTTTCTCTGGTGTTTCTTCCGCAGGAGCTGGTTCCTGCTGCCAGTGTTGGATCCGCTGTGGAGGATGAGCAGCTCTTCTCCCTTCTCCAGGTTGCTGTCGGAGGAGAGGCCCGTCGCTGCCCTGTGGGGTATGGAGCTGCACGCCCTGGGCTGGCTTGGTGGGAGCTGGCAGCAGGAGTGAGTGGGCGGACAGCGGCCGTGCCCTGTGGGCACCCGGGGTGGGAGCGCACGGGGTGTCTTTCCCCCTTTCTCGTGGTGTGTGCACCCAGGAAAGCCTCCCCTTTGCTTTTGGCTCGCCCGAGGCTTGCACAGGGGAGCAGCACGTGCGTGCACAGACGATGCTGTGTCCCTGCAGGCTGCCAGCTGAACGCGGGCACGCGGAGCTGCGTGGTGGAGGAGGATGATGATGACTTCTTGGAGCACCTGGTCCTGCTGAGAACGGTGAGATCCGAGGCTTGCCAAAGAGCCCATCGGAACAAGCCTGTGCCCCAGCAGCGGGGCTGGCTGACGGCCAGGCTCCCTGCCACAGGGTCTCTGCTTGGCTCTGCAGATCTGCCTGGGGGCTGAGGCCGGGGACGAGCTGCACGTGGTGGCCGTCGATTCGAAAAACACCTACGGAGACCACAAGCCGGTGCCCATCGCGGTGCTGCGGACTTCGGTGCTCCCCATGGTAAGGGCAGCCAAACGCCTGGTGTGCAGCCCCTAGCCATGGGGTGATAATTTCACCCCGGGAGCCCGGTCTCCACCGAGCCGTGGTCGAGGGTCTGGGCAGTGCTGGGGGCTCCTTCCTGCTCTGGCCATGTCCATCCGACTGCCTGCAAACCCCTCCCCGGTGCAGAGGAGTTGCTCACGCTGTGACAGTGCCACAGGGATTAACGTGGGCTGTTGCCCACCTGGGCTGGGCTTGGCGGGGCTCTGAGCTCTGACTCTTTGCAGATCAGTCTCAGAGGTCTGGAGCTGGTCCCTCCTGTCACCTTCGTGCTCAAGTGTGGAGCTGGACCGGTCTATCTCAGCGGGCAGCATGTCACCCGTGAGTGCCCCGGGCTGCAGGGCCAGGGCGAGCGCATGGGCTGGGGGCTGCGCTGGGGATGCTCCGGGTCCCACGGTGGCTTTAGTGGCAGCTGGTGTCCTCAACAGGGGTGCTTCGCCCGGGGGATGGATGGCTCGCTGGTCTGCGGGGGCATTAGTGCTTGTTTGCATCCGTGGGCTCGACACAGTGGCCTGTGCTGGCTCTCCGCTCTGCCTTCGCTGCTGCGGCGTGGGATGGTGCCCGCGTTCCGCTCCCAGTGTGGGGTGGGATGGCTGGCTGTGTTTGCAGCCGGGGGGTTTCCCCTCCCCTCAGTGGGTCAGCGCCACCCCCTCCCGCTGCAGCCCTGCATCTCCTTCGCAGTGGAAGATGACGCAAAGTACGAAGCCCATGAGGAAGAGCTCTTGGAGGAAGACATAGGTGATGAGGATGATGCTAGAGCATCATAGGATAGCTGCAGCTTGGAGAAGACTTCACGGCTCTGGGAGTGAAGCTGGCGTGATGGTGATGGTGGGGACGCCCTGTGCCGCGATGATCCCTGAATGGGACAGATCCTTGCAGGGAGACAAACTGTCCGGGCTTTGGATATCGTCCCTTGTCTCCTCTCCCTGCCCTCTCCTTTCCTATCGTGCTCCCAGAAATGCTCTTTTTTTTTTTCCTCTTTTATTGCAATAACAATGGGAAAGTGCAAATCCCCTGGAGTTAGTCTGGACCGTGCTCTGGTGCTCCCGCACCAGCCTGCTCTCGCCTGCTGTCCTGTCCCTGCTGCCTCCAGCAGCTCCCTGCCTCCTCTCAGGCAAACTTATTCCATGTGTGCGATTACTGATATGCTGTGGGTTGTGCTGGGGTCCGGGGGGCTGGGGATCCCAGCAAGCAGCCCCTGCTGCCCTGCCTGCTGCCCTGCCTGCTGCCCTGCCTGCTGCCAGGACAGGGCTTGGGCTCTCCCAGCCCCAGCGTGTCTGGAGGACGAAGGCTGCACCGTGCTCTGGCTCGGGGCTTGTGTGTCTGCATAAGCTCAGCCACCCCGTCTGGGGGAAGACACGATGCTCTGAGGCCGAGGAGCTCGTGCTCTCCCTGCGCAGCCCTGGCACCAGTTACCCTGGGTGCTCCCTGCTGATGGTCCTCTTGTTCCGGTAGGAATTGCTCTGACCATCGCCTGTTTGGATCAACAGGACAAAGTTGTGTTGCCGTCTTCATGGCAGCCCAGGAAACGCAGTCAAAAGCTGCCCAGAACAAGCAGCTGCTGAAATAATATAATTAAAACTCCTAATTGAGAAAATTGCCCAAATCCATCATATGCATGATATTGGCTGGCAGCGAGATTGACTTGAAAGAGGAGCCCTGAATCTGCAGGCGGGGTGGGCTGGGAAAGGAGCACATGGGTCTTTTTTTTATTTTTTTTTTTTTTTTTACTTTCCCCACTTGTCTCTGGCTTTTTCTATTATGAGCTGATCAGCGCACAGAGGGAAGATTGCTGTCGTCATGCTGTAATGGCTTGGGAGAGGCCGGAGATGGTCCTGGGTGAAACCAGCTGCCAGCCCTGATGGGCTGCAGCCTGGAAACACGTCAGCCCCAGTGTGGGCTGTGCCTGGCCCTGGGCTCGGGGACACAAGGGGACAGGATTGCAGCCTTCACCCCAGGTTTCTCGGGCATCACCTCCCGCAAGGCAAGTGTGCGCCTCGAGCCCCTTCCCCGCGCGTGGGTTTGAGATATGCCCTGGGATGGGGAGCAGAAAGCCGCCGCTGTGCACGGCCCCGAGCTCTGGAGGTGAGAGAGGAGGGGAAGAGCAAAACTATAATGAGCAATTAACTCATCCGGCTTTTCTTTGCCCTTGCTTTGCTCTAGCACACAAGACTCTGTGTGCTACTTCTGGAGAGAGGATCAGAGCCACAACCATTGCATTTCTCACTGAAACAGGTGATTCTGGCTTATTTTCCCCACCGGGATCAGCCTGGGGACCTGGCCCTGGTTGGAGCTGGTCAGTGTGACAGTGCTTTGCCTGGGAGGTGAGGGCTCTCCCTCGCACCCTGCTGCCAGGGCTGCTCGGGTTGAAGGTGCCTTGTGGGGGCCGGAGTGTCCTGCGTGGGTCTGGGGCCAATGCAGCCCCCCCGCTGCCCGTCCCAGAGGTGTTCTGAAGGTGCTGGGTGCAGGCGGGGGTGCCAGCCAGGGAGGAGAAGGGGTAAAGGCTGATGCATTCATTGCTCCTAAGTCCTCAGGCGGGAATGAAATGTGCTGTTAATTGGAAAGCTTGCTGAACGCCGGCCACTCGGCGTGAGCCAGCAGCTGCATTAAGGCATCTCGCTGAGTGCAGATTGAGCCCTATAAAGAAATTTGGGAAGACAAGAAACACAAGGCGGATTAAGGTCAGTGCCAGTGAATTTGCACAGTGGCCTCTTCAACTCCCAGTGCGTATCAGGGCAGCGCCCGGCACCAAAGTGCACAAGCAGCTGCCGAGGTGCCAGCCGACGTGCCGGTGCCTTCCTGAGAGCGGTGGGAGCCCGACGGCGAGGCCACCCCCGCCGTCCCCTGCGTGCGAGGACTAACTCCCTGGGTGCTTGCCACTGGGTGCTTGGGGACAGAGCTGTCACCCTGCGCGAGCCCCAGGCCCCTTTGCTGGAGCCTGGTCTGCAGGACAGCGTGCGCAGCCCCGGCCGCAAGTGCAGCGTGGGACCCTGGAGAGCCACGGCCCGTGGCTGGAGCCGGCGTAGCCCCGGCAGCGGGAAGGGTGGGTGCTTGGGAAGGTGCTCTGTCCCCCTTCCCGCAGCCCCCAGCAGCGGCACGCTCTCCCTGCCCTGCATCCTGCACAGCAGCATCTCCGGGAGGGCTTTGGCATCACCATGGCAACTGCCAGGTAATTAATAGACGAGTCTCCATGTCATGGAGCCGAAACGGGCACAAACAGAGCACACTGGGCGTGGGGCAGGGAGAGCCCTGGTGCAGAATGCGGCCCCTGGGCACGCCGTGTGCAGCTGGTGCTGTGTCCACCCAGCCGGCACCGAAAGGGGTTCCGTTCCCTCCATGGCAAGCACATCCCCTTGTCACCCCGCTGCGAGGGTGGCACGCGGCAGCCAGCGTCCCCCGGGCACTGCACGTACTGGGCACGAAGAGGCAGCCCCGAGCTCCTCGTAGCGTTTGTACGCAGGATGGGTGCCAGCCTGTGCCGCAAAAGCAGGACTGTCAGTTGAGTGCCTGGGGGCTTAAAGACTTTCTTTGGGGAGTAACTGAGAAGAGTTTTGGCAGAGAAGGGGGATGCGAGAGTGACATTTTAATGCAGAAGATGCTTCCGTTAGGCTAAAAGCTGCTTCAGAGGTTTCTTTCAGGCTAACTTGTTCCCTGGGAGTTTGTGGGCTCTGCACAGGGCGCTGGGCACGACACTCTGGGCTCTGTAATAAGACAGCCCCGAGCGCTCGCAGCCTGGCAGGGCTGGGAGCCGTTTTGGGATGGCTTTGCTGGGTACCTGGTGCTGTGCAGCTCCAGCTGTGTGCACGTCCTCCAGATGTTCATGCTCGCACCCTAAAGCCCAGGGGAGCTGGGGCTCACCCCAGGCTTTGCCTGTGCAGAAATGTTTGTGCCTTCCCCTGCTCATGGGTGGTCCCACACCTCCACCGGGCACAAGTCACAGCCTCTCCTGCCTTTTTGCACGAGCACCCGATTAATAAATGCAGGAACGCCCATTTCTTTTGTGCATAAGTGACCAATTATTTGATGCATGAGCACCCCATCAGTTCACCCATGAGCACCCAACTAATTGCATGAGGGGTTAAATATGCAAACCTGAGGACCCAGTGAGTGCACACGTGAGCACCCCATTAATGTCCTTGGGTGCCCGGTCGGCGTGGGTGCGTGCCCAGCTGGCTCTGGTATGAACCCCAGTTATCTTGGGAGTCCAGTGCTGGGCAGAAAGGGCAGGAGGACGCCTGAGCCTGGGGACAGGGGAGGCATTTCCCCAAATACCTCTTAATTATTTACATTTTCTGCTGTCTCAATACCCATGCCAAGGACGAGAAGCTTGCGTTTATTGCAATAAATTAAAATAAGTCAAACTTCCCCAGGTTGAGATTGTTTTGCCCCCTTCGCCGCCCTCATCCGAAGGGCCGGGAGCGCCAGATCCAGCCCCCCTCCGGGAGCAGGGACGGCCGCAGCAGGCAGATAAGGGTGCACGGCCGAGCCGCCTGCCTGGGCAGAGCTGGACCGAAAGAGCCCCGGCGGGTGGTGAGAGGGGCACCGGGGGGGTCTGCTCCCTTCTGCATCCCCAGGGCAGCCCCCAGCAGGAGCCTGCCCAGCCCACGGGAAGGTGGCTGCCTTTAAACGCTGCTGGGCGGCACAACCGAATTCTTTGCTGCAGGTGCTTCATTTGGAAAAGTGGCCCTTGGTTTGGGGATGCGTGCGGGGCTGAGGATGTATCTCGGGAGGAGGCTTCTGCACACGGTAATTTATTTACAGGGGGATTTTTACCTGCTGATGCTCAGCTGGCAAAATCCCTCCACCAGCAGAACAAAGAGCAGCGCGGGGCTGGCCGTGGGGGGAGGCGGTTGCACGGCTTTGGGTTCAGCAGCAAATGTTTGATACGAGGGACTTTATTCTGAAACGCCTCTTCTGTCTCCGAGCGCACCTTTTGGGGTGGGGTGCCTTGCAAACGCGTGGGGTGAAGCAGGCAGGGTGCATGGACATTGATCTAAAAATCCAGTTAATGTGAATTCGGACTGTGGAGCTTTTGGGGGGCTGCTGAGACGCGTTACAAAACTGTGTCTGGGTGCAGCTCTCCCTTGGGATCCCCTGGGGACTTCCAAAATCTGCTGGGTGGGTTTTGGGCTTACTGGATCAGGTACGTCAGGGCTTAAGGGTGAAATAACGGCTGGTACAGAGAGAAATAAACAGGGTGGCAAGTCCTGTGCTGCGAAAGAGTGGGAGATGACATATGGAAATAGCCCAGGACATTAAAGTTGGACCGCAGCGGGTGGTGAGACGATTCGGGGGGCAAGAGGGAGGCAGGGGATGCGGGAGCAGCCCGGGAGAGAGGGCTGCACCGGGCAGGGGGTCCCCGGGGTCTGGCAGCGAGCACCGCGTGCCAGGGATGGGAAAGGCGCTGCCTGTGCTCCCCCGAGGCCGGCTGCCGGTGAGGGGCTCCTGGCAGGACCCAGCTGCCCGTGGGAGGCAGCCCGGGCAGGCAGGGACCTGTCTGCCAGGACTGATCTAATTTTTGCCTCTGAATTTCCTCCTTGCCCCCTGTCCCATTCCCTTTGCAGCTGATTACGTGAAAACGTTTGGCAGGGTGGTGCCGGGGTCTGTGAAAATACCTGGGCTCAGGGGGCTCAGCCCCCTGAATTGCAGCAGCAACGAAACCCAGGCTGGCTGCTGCCAGGCTTAGAGTTTGAGGAGAGCCTGGTTAACCTCGTTAGGGGGATGGATGAGCGGGGTGCAGGCACACGAGGCTTTGAGGCAGTGCAAAAGTAGCAGAGCATCTTTATTCGTTTATCCATTAATGTCCTTTGTTGTTTCCAGAAACATTAGGAGCTATTTTCTGGCTCAGCTGCCGCTTCCCTTTTCCTTCTGCCAGCACCTGCCCCTCCGCGCCGGCTGGGCTGGGGCAGAGGCAGGATCGCTGCAAACGCTTCGTTTAAAGGGGTGTTGATGAGGCCAGATTTCGGTAAGTGCTTCCCCTGAGCCCGTGGTCACCCCCGCTCCTTTTCTCCTTCTCCTCTTGCCCACGGAGCCATAACTGCTGCTGAGCCTGGGGCTGTCTCTCCCTCCCAATGTGGGGCTGCTCACCGGCATCACTCCTTTTTGGAGCCTGATTTTTCCCTTTCCCTCCCCAGGAGGCTGCAGGACGAAGCCGCCGTCCCAAGGAGCCTCGCCGGGTGCAGGGCAGGGTCCTGCAGAGCTGCAGGGGAGGACAGCCACAGCAAAGCGGTGACAAGGAGCAGCATGTGCCCCACGGACACCTGAAACCTGCGACTGACGGATTTTGGGGTGCTGAGGCTGGCCGAAACGAGGGGTTTCTTGTGCCTCAGCCACAACCATGGAGCCCGATGGGGACAGGGACGTGACCAATGCCACCGTCTACGAGCTCGTCCTGCAGAACCGCTCCAATGCCAGCGCGCAGTTCACTGGGGTGCAGCTCGTCCGGTCCTTCAAACCCCTCATCATCCCCTGCTACGCCCTGGTCGTCCTCGTCGGCATCTTTGGCAACTACCTGCTCCTCTACGTCATCTGCAAGACCAAGAAGATGCACAACGTCACCAACTTCTTCATCGGGAACCTGGCTTTCTCCGACATGCTGATGTGCGCCACGTGCGTGCCCTTCACCCTGGCCTACGCCTTCAACCCCCAGGGCTGGGTTTTTGGGAAGTTCTTGTGCTACTTTGTCTTCCTGATGCAGCCCATGACGGTCTACGTCTCCGTCTTCACTCTCACGGCCATCGCGGTTGACAGGTAAGCGCTGGTGGGGTGGATGGTGCAGGGGTCCAGGTCGCTCCCCCTGGTCCCCCTGAGGCTGCTGCTCGCTCGGCTCAGGGTGTAACGTGCCGAACACTCAAAATTGGAAAAGGAAAAATCCAGGGGATCTTTCCTGTCTCTCTGCAGCCTTTTCTTTAGCATCAGGACTTGGCCTTGGGTGGAGGAAGCGTAGCGGGGGTGTAGGCTGGCTGCTATTTTGCATCGGGAAGTGATGTTGTGCAGTTTCATGCTTGCCGGTATGAAGCCATCTCTACTGAAATCCAAACCGTCCGTGGCCGGGTCTGTGCTCCCGGCAGGCGCGGCTCTCACACAAAGGCTGTCGGAGTTTGCACCCGGTTCTTCATACTTTGCTGGATAAATTTGCACCCGAATCACGCTGTGTTCTGGCCCCTGAGTGGAGAGCACTTGTGCCTCCCTGAGTGCGCCTGGGCAGGGGCTGACTGGGGTCGGTTTATAAAAATGGTGTTTCCATAGAGATCTCCTCTCATAAAAGATGCTCCAAACCCCGCGGGGACGGGTGTGATGCCGGCAGTGCCTACGGCAGCACCAGGATTGCCTCTCATGCCTCTCGTGCCTCTCGCGCTGGTTTGCCTCTGCCCCGGGGGGAGAGCGGGGCAGGACCATGATGGGAAGGGCAAAAAAAAAAAGGAAGATTTGAGTGGAATAGCTGAGAGAGCCTGGGCTGCTGGCAGAGCCCTGCTCCCCTTGCCGGGGGCTTGAGATGTCCCCGGGAGTGCTGGCCTTGTTCCTTTGCTCTTCAACAAAGCCTTTTTTATGGGGGTGAAAACGATTTGCTTACGTTTCTCCTGCTAAAGAGGCAGCGACCAAGTTACACTGTCCTCAGCGTGTCCATAAAACGTCATTGGGATTTATCCCAAACAGATGATTTCAGCCCAAATCCTCCAGCTCCGATGGAGGGGAGCACGCGCCTGCGCTGGGGCTCTGCTGGTCTTGGACTTCAGCACGAGCCCTCGAGCAAAGCACGCGCTGAAGGGCTGTCGGTGCTTTCCTCTGCACGGGCAACGGGGCTGCGCGTTGCACTACGAAACAGTGCGCTATTAAACGCTGCACTACGAATCGTTGCAATGGCAAACGCTGCAATACCAAGCAGCAGCCAGCACGGGCTGTCGCAGGGGGCAGAGCATTGAGTATGTGAAGGAGCTGCATAAAATCAAATTACGGTCACTGAAGATACCTTGCTGGGAGCTCACTTAGGGCAAGCCCTCGATCATAAGATGAGGCAGTGCGGAGAGGAGCGGAAGATGCCCAGGGGAGGAGGAAGAATTCCTGGCTTTTATTGTTATTCACTCAGTGCTGCCTGGGTCCTCAAGGCAGGTTCAGTCGGGCTGCAGGAGGGATGCTCCGTGCCCGGCCCCACTGGATACCCCGCTTCCTGAAACAGCAGAAGCGACCTGGTGGCCCCGTGGCAGGGCAAGGGGACGTGGTTGTCCCCCCTGTCCCCAGCCAGCCCTTTCCCAGCAGCTGCTCCGCAGCCATTGGGGCTCTGCCTCCCGCAGCCCCTCGTGCCGGCCCTTCTGCCTTCCTTAAGCGTCCGGAAGCGTGGGCGGGGTGGCCGTGGGTTTCCCGGGCTGCCGGGGGGCTTGGGGAGTGCTCTGGGGCTTGGGCTGTCCCGTTTCTCTCCCCGCAGGTACTATGCCACCGTGCACCCCCTGAAGAAGCGCATCTCGGTCACCAGCTGCATCTCCGTGGTGGGGGGCATCTGGCTGCTCTCCTGCGGGCTGGTGGCCCCCGCCATCGCCCACACGTACCATGTGGAGTTTCGGCAGGAGGGCTTTGCCATCTGCGAGGAGTTCTGGATGGAGAAGGAGACGCAGCGCCTGGCCTATGCCTATGGCACCTTGATTGTCACCTACATCCTGCCCCTCTCTGCCGTCTCCCTCTCCTACATCTGCATCTCGGTGAAGCTGAGGAACCGCGTGGTGCCCGGCCACCCCACGCAGAGCCAAGCTGAGTTCAACCGCCTGAGGAAGAAGAAGATCTTCCGCCTCATTGTGCTGGTGGTGGCGGCCTTCGGTGTCTGCTGGCTCCCCATCCACGTCTTCAACATCATCCGGGACATCGACATCAACCTCATCAACAAGCACTACTTCCTCCTTATCCAGCTGCTCTGCCACTGGTTCGCCATGAGCTCCTCCTGCTGCAATCCCTTCCTTTATGCCTGGCTGCACGACCGCTTCCGCGGGGAGCTCCGGAAAATGTTCGCCTGCAAGAGGAAGATCATCCCTGCCAAGAACTGTGGGGCTGCCAGCGGCGTGCTCTGAGGCAGGGGTCCCGCTCCCTGGACCCTCCCCGGCCGTGCACTTCATCCCGTGCGTGGCAGAGCTTTCCCCGCTGCCGGGGGGTCGGGGATGCCCGTCCTGCCTGTGGGACCAGGGGCGAATGGGGTCCTCCTGCCTGCCCAGGGGCTTGCAGCACTCGCTGCGGCATCCTTCCCTACGCCTGCCCTGTGTCGGGGTGCTCGGCTCCGCTCCCGGCATGCCCTGAACTCCCTTTGCCTCCAGGACAGCAGCCGGCACGAGCAAAAATGCATTTGCTACCGTTTTTCCCTGCAAAGTCGCCCCGGCCGCACACCCGCAGCCCTACCAGCCCCAGCAAAACCCATCCCTCCTGCAAGGGTCCCAAAGGCAAACCCGCACCTCCCGGCTGCGGGCGGCCCTCCGGGGCAGCGTGCATGGCCCAAGGGCTGGCCCCGTCCCCGGGGCTGGCTGCTCCCCGGCACCTGCTGCTCGGCAGGTCGCCCCAAGGTGCTGCGGTCCGACGGGCTGGTGTAGGCTCACGCCGAGGCTGCCAGGCTTCGGAGGAGGCGAGGGGGGGACCAGAGCATCGGCACCATCGCTGGGTGCAGGGCGGGTGCTCCCGGGGAGCAGGGGACGGGATGGGACGGGATGGGACGGGGGAGCAAAGCTCCCTGAGGACACAGGGCCCAGCCCCGCGGGAGGGCGGCCGGCTGCACGCTGCGCTTCGGGACCCGGCGGTGTCGTTATTCTAAATTAATGAAGGAAATGGGCCTGCAGGAGTGCGAGGAAGGGGTGAAAAGCGTTTTGCTGCAGTGACGGCTGTAAGTAGCTGCCCGTTTCATTAAATGAGTCACTCGGTTCTCATCACATCGGGTGTTGGAAATGGCATTTCTCCTGCGAGACTGTTTTCAGAGAAGCGCCAGTACTTCTCCTGCAGCCTCAGAGCGAGCAGGGGACGGGGACGGTGCCAGGAGAGGTCGGCCGGCTCGGCCCTGCACCCCCCTGCACACACCCCGGTCACCCTACAGCCCCCTGGGCTCCACGCTCCCCCGTACCCCTGGACACGCACCCCCCTGTACACACAGGCACCTGTAGACCCCCCCGAAACACCCACACACACTGTGCTGTGCAGACACGCACAGCCCTACACGTGCACAAAAACACCCCCCTGTACACCCAGCCCCTGTACACACGCCCATTCATACACCCCGTACACACACACACCCCTGTACACACACACGCCCATTCACACACCCCATACATACATACACACACCTGTACATGCCCCTGTACACACACACCCCTGTACACACGACTGTACATATACACACACCCCTGTACACACACACCCTCCTGCACACCCCCCTGTACACACACGCCCATTCGCACCCCCTGTACACACCTGTAAACACACACCCCCCGTACAGCCCTGCACACACACCCACACACATGTACACACCTGTACACACACACGTACACACCTGTATACACCCCCCGTACAGCCCTGCACACACCCCTACACCCCTGTACACGTACACACCCCCGTATACACACACATCTGTACACCCCTACACCCCTGTACACGTACACACCCCTGTATACAAACACATCTGTACACCCCTGCACACACACCTACACCCCTGTACACGTACACACCCGCGCATACACACACATCTGTACACCCCTGCACACACCCCTACACCCCTGTACACGTACACACCCCCGCATACACACACATCTGTACACCCCTGCACCCCTGTACACGTACACACCCCCGCATACACACACATCTGTACACCCCTGCACACACCCCTACACCCCTGTACACGTACACACCCCCGTATACACACACATCTGTACACCCCTGCACACACCCCTACACCCCTGTACACGTACACACCCCGTATACACACACATCTGTACAGCCCTACACCCCTGTACACGTACACACCCCCGCATACACACACATCTGTACACCCCTGCACCCCTGTACACGTACACACCCCCGTATACACACACACCCCTACACCCCTGCACCCCTGTACACGTACACACCCCCGTATACACACACATCTGTACAGCCCTGTACACGTACACACCCCCGTATACACACACATCTGTACACCCCTGCACCCCTGTACACGTACACACCCCGTATACACACACATCTGTACACCCCTGCACACACCCCTACACCCCCTGTACACGTACACACCCCCGTATACACACACATCTGTACACCCCTGTACACGTACACATCCCCGTATACACACACATCTGTACACCCCTGCACCCCTGTACACGTACACACCCCCGTATACACACACATCTGTACACCCCTGTACACGTACACACCCCCGTATACACACACATCTGTACAGCCCTGTACACGTACACACCCCCGTATACACACACATCTGTACACCCCTACACCCCTGTACACGTACACAACCCCGTATACACACACACCCCTGCACCCCTGTACACGTACACACCCCCGTATACACACACATCTGTACACCCCTACACCCCTGTACACGTACACACCCCCGTATACACACACATCTGTACACCCCTGCACACCCCCCCCCCCCCGTCCACACCTGTACGGCCCCGGCCCCGCCCACCCCGCCCCGGCCCCGCCCCGTGCTCTCGCGAGAGGGGCGGGGCGGGAGCGCACCGGGCTGCGCACCGGGCCGGGCCGCGCCGCTCGGCTCCGCTCGGCTCCGCTCCGCTCCGCTCCCGCTCCGCTCCCGCTCCGCCGCCATGTCAGGCCCGGGCCCGGCCCCGGCCTGGGTGCCCACCCACGTGCAGGTGACGGTGCTGCGGGCGCGGGGGCTGCGGGCCAAGGCGGCGGCGGGCGGCGGCGGCAGCGACGCCTACACCGTGATGGCGCTGGGCCGCGACAAGTTCTCCACCTCGGTGGCGGAGCGGTGCCAGGGGCAGCCGCTGTGGCGGGAGGAGGCCACCTTCGAGCTGCCGCCGCCGCCGCGGCCCGCCGCCCTGCGCCTCACCGTGCTGCACCGCGCCCTCGTCGGCCTCGACAAGTTCCTGGGACGCGCCGAAGTGGACCTGGCGGCCCTGCGGGCGGCCGGCGGCCGGCGGCACAGCGGGTGGGGCCTCCGGGGAGCCGGGCCGCGAGGGGAGCGCTGGGGGCGCGGGGTCTGTGCCCCGCGGGGGCAGGGGCAGGGGCAGGGGAGGGGATCTGGTGGGGGCCCACGGGGACTGGGGTTCTGGTGGGGGGACCCTGTGTCCCACGGGGACTGGGGTTGTGGTGCGGGATCCCCCTGCCCCACGGGGGACTGGGGTTGTGGTGGGGGCACCCGTGCCCCACGGGGGACTGGGGATCTGGTGGGGGCCCCTGTGCCCCACGGGGACTGGGGATCTGGTGGGGGCCCTGTGCCCCACAGGGGACTGGGGTTGTGATGGGGGGCCCCTGTGCCCCACAGGGGTGGGGGGATCTGGTGGGGGCCTGTGCCCACAGGGGACTGGGGTTGTGATGGGGGGCCCCTGTGCCCCACGGGGGACTGGGGATCTGGTGGGGGCCCCTGTGCCCCACAGGGGTGGGGGGGTTCTGGTGGGGGGCCCCAGTGCCCCACGGGGGACTGGGGTTCTGGTGGGGGGACCCTGTGTCCCACAGGCATGGGAGGGATCTGGTGGGGGGCCCCCATGCCCCCCAGGGGACTGGGGTTCTGGTGGGGTGCCCCTGTGCCCCATGGGGACCTGTGTGCCCCACAGAGGAGTGGGGTCCTGGTGGGGGGGGCCCTGTGCCCCACAGGGGTGGGGGGGATCTGGTGAGGCACCCCTGTGCCCCACGGGGTCCCCTCAAGCCCCGTGAGGGCCCATGGGGTGACTCCTCGGGGCAGGGTCCCTCCTGATGTGGGTCAGCCCCCCATAGCTGTCCCCTGGCAGAGGCCGGGGGGTCCTGGCACCTGCGGCTGCCAGGCCGGCCTGGGGAGACGCGGCCGGTGCTTTCTCAGCCGGTCCTGCCTCCCGCTTGGGTTTGATTTTTAAATATTTACACGTGAGCGCTAACAGCGTACGCTGGGAACAGCCAGGGTGACCCAGAAACTTAATTTGTTTGAAATGCCCTCTCCTTCCGACAGAGAACGAGCGCAGGCTGCAGCCGGTTGTTTATGTGTTTTTCTTAATAATTACTTAGCAGAGCCTAAGCATGTTTAAGAGGAGATAATTCAGTGTTATATGGGCTGGCTTCGCGCTCGTCAGCAGGACACCGAGCTGGGAGACTTTTCCTTCTGCTGAGCGCCGGCTCTGTATCGTGCTTGCTCCTTTGAACATAAAACACTGGGCCGGTGCGCTGCAATCCCAGAGGTGGTTACTGGGAGGGTTTTACTGGGAGTCAGCAGCCTTGTAATGTGGCTTGAGGTGGCTGGTGAGTCACCTTCCTCTTCTCGCTCACCCGAGCAGATCCAGGTATTAACACCGGCTCGGCCAAAGCCGAGATCCGCGTCGTGTTTCTTGACAAAGCCGTCGCCGCTTGTGAGGCCTTAATTATAACGTGGCTGTCATTAAGGTTGTGTCAAGCGCCAGCGTGTTTACACTGCGGAGCGTGATGTGCCTCCCGTCAGCAGAGTTCGGGGAGTCAGCCCTGCCAGGCGAGCACCGCGGGTCGGTTTCTTTGTGCCTGGGCCAAAGGAAAATAGAGGGAGGGAAAGAAAAAACCCCAACTTTGGTGCTCCTGGGAAAACTTCTGACACTTCCAATTGTTAGCGTCGTTCCCCCGGCCCTTGATTTTCGGTTTGAAGCCTGTTTCTTTTGTCATCCCTTAGCTGCTGTGGTGATGTATACCTGTAAAGGGCTGGTTTTATTTGGAAAATAAATGCATGTAGATTGACAGGTGCACACTAACATAATCAAACAAATTAATAAGATTTTATATTTTGTAGTTTGCGGGGGGAGGCTGTCAGTATGTTATTTCCTTTCCGCCGCTCTGAGGCGGACGTAGCGGCGTGCTTCTCAAAGCGATGGCCGCGTTTCAGTGCTAAGCTGCCTTTTGCTGAACACGTAGTTTGTATTTCGGATGCCATTCAAACAGGGCCTGCTCTTTCCCCGGGGCAGAGAGCGCGCAGAGTGAATTGTTGTGGCACTGTACGAACGCAGGATGCTCCTAGAAATCGCGCGGTTTAGAACAAAAGTGCCCGGTGCTGGCTTGCGTTAAAGGCAAAGCCTTCCCTTGCTGCTGCAGCTTTAGGGACCTGATAAAACCTAACATCTCCTTATAAAATCCCGTCCCTGGTGCTGCTGCCTTGTCGCTTCAGGTCTGAAGATCGAACTGTAGCGTGGTGCTTAAGCATTCGTTTCCCTCTGATGTGCTTCTCTGTAGCAATTTCTGAATTCATCTCCTTCCGTTAATGCGCTTTAGTTTTGAATTTTCTCTGAAGCAAATTGCCTTTTCCCATTCTCTTTCATTGCTTCCAGTGCACCTTCAAAGAAATGAAGGGCAGGTTTGATGGAGGGGCAGATTTGCATGCTCCGCTCGCTTCGTTTATTGTCGTGTACCAGCTGGTGAGGAGGAAGAAGCCGGCCTTTTCCAGGCGGCCTTTGCTATCGGTTCTGTGGAGTCGGGGAGTCTGCGGCTCCAGCAATAGACAAAGTATTGGTGCGCAGTGCTGATAATTTTCTTTGCCGGCCCTAATGTGGTTTGAATGTCATCGAGTGGTAACTGAGCACGTGTGATAGCGGCATGCAGGTGGTGTTTTTGCAGTTTAGGATACCCTGAGCGCTTACTTAATATTCTGGAGCTGCATTTCAGACAAGGATGAGGTCCTGTCTGTAACGAAGGTCCTTCCTGGTGCGCTCCAGTCACGAGCTGGTAGAGGTGAGTGGAAATCCCCAGACGGTTTGTAAGGCTTGGTTGGGTTCTCGTGTTGATTAGGGGTTCCTTAGCTTGAGAGGCGTTAAGAGAGCAACTGAAAAGCAGCTGGAATGAAAGGTATGAGGGCGTGGGGCGTGTGTGTAAGCTCTCTGGTACCAGTTTCAGCTCTCTGAGGCTGCTCTTTTCGCACCCACTTCAAAGTCCTAGCCTCTGCAGATTTCTTTCGGGAAGCCAGATAAAAGCACAGGAGAGAGTGGCTGAGCTGAAATAAGAAATTCCATGTTGTGTTTCTTTTTTCTTCTTTTTTTTAATCCTTCCTGGTCTGGCTTTTAAAACAAATTTTACTAATAACTTTCTATTTATGATAAGAAATGTTTTCCTTGGCACCTGGGGCCATATGATTATGACGTCATTGTAAGATTAAAGGCTTTTCTTCCCCCCCCCCCCGTAGGCTTATTTGGTTTTTAAAACATAAACACCCTCTGTCGTTCTAAATTACCCGTGCCTCTCAAGAACTTGTTTGTAAAAGACATCTCCTTGTGTCTGCAGGTGGTACAAGCTTCGCTCCAAACCAGGGAAAAAGGAAAAGGAGAGAGGGGAGATCGAAGTGGATATCCAGTTTATGAGGAGCAACATGACAGCCAGTATGTTTGATCTGTCCATGAAAGACAAGTCCCGCTCTCCCTTTGGCAAGCTCAAAGACAAGCTCAAGGGGAAGAGGAGCAGTGGCCTTTCCGACACGGCGTCGGCGATCATTCCCAGCACGACTCACTCCCCTGCTGACAGCGAAGATGAGTCAGTCGAGAAGGAAAAGAAGAAATCGAAGCTCAAAACCTTGTTTTCCAAACCTGGCCTGCAGAAGACTTCCCTCTCCCAGTCCATGTCAGTCCTACCGACGCAGCAGCCCGTCACCGAGAGGGTTCGGCTTCGGCCCAGCGACTTCCAGTCACAATGGGATGAGGAGGAGTCCGAGACCTCTCCCACCTCAGAAAGTGAGTATTGGCAGTCACCGCAGTGATGAAGCACGAGCCTTTCTCCAAAGGTTTGCTTGCACTTTTCACACCTTTTAGAGCACTAGTTAAATTCTTCTTACTGAACGAATCCATAGAAAGTCACTTCTGTCCACGGTGGCGTGTATGCTCGTAGGACGTTAGACACTCACGGCTAAGCCTACCTTGGGATAGCATAGAAACTGCAGGGCTGTCCGAGCAGTGTCTGCATGTGTTGGCGGTGCAGCTTCACAGGAAGTGATCTGTGGTGGTTTCAGGTCATTGAGCAGCACGTGTGATCCGGTATGCTGAGGGCTGGCAGTGGTAGGGACCCAGAAGGTTTGGAAGTGGCTGATATAGTCACACTTGCGATGTTTCTGTTGCTGTGAAGCACTGAGTTTGTCAGTAGTGAGGGCCAGAGGAAAGGATGTTCTTGCATCTTGAATTTCTCACCATTTATTTTTTCCAGAAGCCTTCGGAAATGCCCTGGAAGAGAAGTCCTCCCCTTCTCCTGTCTTTAAATCTCGTAAAACAGCAGCTTTGGACAGCAGGCAACTAAACCAAGTAACCACTAGCCACACCAAGAAAGAAGGGCTCTCTTTATTCAGTGGCCTTAAATCCAAAACCGATCCTGTTTCCAAGTCTAGTCTGTGTATCAATGGCAGTCACGTTTATATGGAAGAGAGCACGACGAAAGACAACACTCCAGCCTCTTCCCCCTCTCCTCACAACTTCAGGAGGAAGCAGCTCTTTGCTTCAGAAGAGAACCTGTCTTCCAGATCTACTAAAGGACCTGAGGAGACGGGAAGAATGTCTCCTAGTCATGCTTTCTCTGGGTCTGCATCCTTGGAGACCTTTAAATCTATGACTTTGCCGTCATACAAATTGCTTAGCAGTGAAGAATACCTGGAAACCAGCGTTCCTCCAACTGTTGAGGTCGTTAAAGAGACCAAAAAACCGGACCACAAAAAGTCTGCCTTGCTCTCTCTGGTCACAGGGAAGAAGGAAGCAGTGAAGACCAGTGATGCTGAGAATATTCCCGGCAGGACCCCGCAGGATGAGGAGAACAAAGTTCCAGAAGAGAAGAACGAACAAGAGGCCAAACGTCTTGAACTTCCGGCAGATTTAAGTAGAGGGAATCCTTCAGAAGACAGCCACCGCGCAGAAGACGTCTTTGCAAATAAGCAGCCGCTCAACCCTTTCGAGGAAGAACGGAAACCTGAAAAAGCAGCTGTGCCGGCGAAGACCAAAGCTGTCAAGCCCAGGTCAGTCGTGTTCGCTTCAGACGCTGACGTAAATAGCGATGCGCAGCGGTGGCGGCAGGCTGTAACGCGGCTGCTTCCTGCCACAGAGCGCGCTTCTCAACTTGGCATCCTGTGTGCAGCAGAAGCCTGTTGCTCTGCAGGCTATCTGGTGGTTTTAAGCTGGCCGTTGGGCCCTTTGATAACAAATAATAATTCCAAGTTCTCTCTCAGTATGAAAAAGAGATTGATATAGGGGTGTTCCTTGTAAGTGATGCAAAAATAGTGGTTCTCTGAGTGCAGGCATCTTTGCAGGTACTGTAGGGGTGATTCTTCTTGCTGGATCTTTTGCAAAAACTAACATTCTTCTGAGCTGTGTGGCTTGAACATACCCAGGGGCTGAAGTACCAGTTCTAACATCTCTACTTTTCTCTTCTGTATTTGGCTGTGGTCTTCAAAAGCGTTAATCTTGGAGCCCGTCTGCTTTTTGTACTGGTCACAGCAACATGAAGGACGTTTGTGCGAATTAGTACACAAGGCTTTTTCGGAAATTCTGCTCCTTTATCCTTTTTATATAAATATATATATGTAAAAAACTGCATGTGTGTGTGTTATATATATATGGGTGTGTCCTACTAATGAGGCTATGTTTTGTGTCTGTCTCTAACTCCTTATTTTCAGTGCTTCTCGTGTTTAAATGTCTTGCATATGAAGTGTCTTACAAACTAATAAAATTGCTTGGGGTGCAAAAGATGAGATCGTGCTTAAAAGCAGCTACCGCAGTAACCTGTGCAAACGCTACAGCAGAAGTGTTCTGACATAAATTGAGTGCTTTGTAAAGACGCGTTTAAGTATGTAAAGTCTATCAGACAGGCTCTGAGGTGTCTTGTAAGTATAATTCATCTCCAGTGTTAGGAGTTGATGGAGTCTGGTGCTAAAGCTTGTCTGTTCCTGCCTCGTGTTGCATCTGCAAGTGACATGCGAGTTTTTTGTCCCTTTTTGCAGACTGGGCGTGTCTTCAGAGGAGGAAACCAAAGCCACGCTTCCTACTCTTGCACCTGATTCCCTTCCTGCTTTTCTTTCTGTACACCGTATCAGTAGTGACAATAATCCTTTTATTTCTAAAACAGGACAAAAAGTCAAAGTGCCAGACTCTGAAAACATTACTAGTTCCTCTGCATCTATTACTTCTCCTCCTCCTTTTGCTGCAGAGCTTTTGAATGGCAAGAACCCCTTTACTCCCGAGTGGGGCAGGGCATCGGCAGCCCTGGATCCTGAAGGCGTTGCCCGTTTCCCTTCATCCCATCATCTTGCAGCCTCTGTTCCCAAAATGCCTCTTCCTGGGCAGGTCTCTGGTAGCGGTAACAATCCTTTTGCTTCTGAATGGGGGCAGAGCTCATGGGGCCACAGTCCTGAAAGCTCTGATACACGGGCTTCCCGGGGTCTCTCTCGCCCACTCGCACCTTCTCTCCCCTCTGATTGTCACTTTAATGACAATAATCCCTTTGTATCCAAGCTTGGGTGGGAACCCCATGCGCCAGGTTTCGAAGCTGTTGCTAGTTCTTCCCCTTTCTGCCTTCCTTGTGATGAAGACTGTTCCTCAACAGAACACCCTGTTGAGCTGAAACACTCTGGTCGCGATGCTTTAGGGAGCTCTTCGTGTGTGGCTTTAACTAGTAATGTCAAAGCTGTATCCAGCCCTCTCGGCACCCTTTCTGACAACCCTGGTCTGGCTCCAAAGAAGCAGTGTGATTCTCCCCAGCTTCAGGTTGAGACTTCTTTGAAAAGAAGTAAGCTAGGCAACAGGAAATCTGTGTCCTTTATCCGTGCGGGATCGGAGGGTGTTACATCAGGTGATGAGGATTTGGGTGGGCAAGCACGTGAAAAGCAGTGCTCTGATTTCAGTGGAATGTTATCGACAGGTTCAGATGCAACAGGAGAGCGAGCAGGGTTTGCTCGCGAACGGGGAGCAGGGTGCTACCCGTCGTCAGAACTCTCTAGTGACAGCATAGGTCTCATCCGAAACAGGGATGAGACCTATGCTGTTCGGGGTGGTGTGGAAGTAGGTGGTGTAAATACCGAACCCTGCGCAAAGGACGGCAAACCCTTTGCATCTCTCTCAAAGTGTAGTAGTAGCCTCTTGCCAGAGATCGGTGCTGAACAGCCACCTTCCCCCAAGAGTGAGCTGAATGAGAAGCAGGAGGCCTTTGGTGAGAAGAGACGAGAAGAATGTGCACCGACGATACAGCCCCAAGCAACTCCGCTTGATAAAAATGACTCATTTTCTCAGGCAGGATCTGCCAAACCAACCTTGGGAGCTTGCACACTGTCCCTTTGGGAAGCCGATGTAGGGAGGGCTGGCAGCGAGGTGTTAGTTACTCCGAAGCCAGCACCACGGCTGTCTTCAACGCTGAAAAAGTGCCCACCGGTTTCTCAGGCTGATGAGTTAAGTGGTGATGTGCCTTCTTCAGGCGATGGTGTAAAAAATGATAAAGCCTCAGATGCTTGTGGGTGCCTCCCCCAAAGTGGCTCATTAGAGACCATCACTCCACCAGTGACGCTGAGAGATGACAGCAGTAATAGGCATTTAAAAAATGAAGGTGGTGATGATTTATTTGACTGTCTTACAAATTTAAAGTCTGCCATTCCCCTTACCGGAGACCGTGGTTCGAAACTGGCCGGTCTTCCGGTTATTCCGGAGGGAGGCTCCGATGACGAGCTGCTGGGTGACTGTCAGGAGAACCGTGGTGTTGCTGCAGGTGATAAAAACGTTTCAGAGACTGGAAGGCAGTCCCTAGATTTAATGTCTTTGCATGAAGAACTGAAAGAGCACTCTGATAGCTCTGCTGCAGCCCAAGTAACCCCGGCCGCTCCAGGAGGAGGAGGAGGAGGAGGAAGTGCTCCTGGTGCTTGTAAGCCAAGCAAACCATCCATGCTGCCTGCCAGAGTAGATGTTCACAGTGTCAATAACCAGGTAGCTGACTCAGGCTCAGGTATGACGTCTCATTCCGGGGAGCATAATAGTCATTTTGAGAAACAAGAACTGAAAATAAGTGCAGGTGTTGAGGAGTGTGCAGAGTGTGACTTCTTTGAGCCTTCTGTTTCCTCTTCCTCCCTGTCAAGTCCTTCCCAGCCCTACTCTTCCTCTCATTCTCTCCCCTCTGACACCCCAAATCGTAGAGCAGAGTCTCCGAAAAAGCCAACAGCCGAGGGCTTCGCAGATAAAGCAGGAAATTCTGGCAAGAAGAAGCTTCTTCAGGCATGGGTTTCACCCTCTGAAACATATCCTAACCAAACTCAGCAGAGTGGTGAAACCGTGTCTCCTAAGCACAGGTGAGAGAATATGGGAAATGCACAGAAAGTATCTCAGTGCTGATGTGAGCCTTGCTTTTTCTTCCTGTGAGCGCAGATCTGTCTCTCCAGCTGCAGGAATTGTGCTTTGCAGTGACGTGGCATTGTACAGCCTTAACTTCCTCCAGCCCGTGGATTTTTCTGGGCCTGGGTCCTGTCGTGCCAGCGTAGGATCATTGCTGGCACCAGATGAATCTGTATAGCTATTAAGGATGCCCAGAGCGCTTGAGAGGACCTGCTGTTCTTCACAGTGCTACCTCTTAGGAAAACTGTTAGGAAATTTGGTGACAGTTTAAGGAATAGGGTTATTTCATCAAACTGGGGAAATGGACTGCAATACATCCATTTTTCAGAAGTGGGAGAATGGTCACAGGAAGCCTGCTAAACTGGGCTGCTTCCTTTCCTGGCTGAACTGGGCTCCTGAGCCTTGAAGTGAATCGCAGCAAGCGATGCAGCTAAAGCCTCTCTCTCCCAGGAATGCGTGGCTGCTCTCTGGAGCTGTCTGCAGCTCCTCCTGCCTGCTGGGGTGCTGTTCTCCCGCTGACCTGTCAGCCCTCAGTACTTTATCTGCAGAACTCTGTCTAGGGTCTAGGACGCTTCTGGGCTGGCATTTGCTGAGATACAAGCAAAATTTTCTTCCTGTATTAAAACTGGCAATATAAATCCTGCTCGAGCAAATGAAGATAGCACTTTTTGGCAGCTTATGGCGTAAGTTCAGATTGGAAAAGGCGTAATACATGTTTGTCCCAGGATAGTAGAAGTATTTGATATGTTGCAAGAACTGCAAATATGTTCTTGTTAGGAAAGTCAGGCTCAAATACTAGTGCGTGAGAGATCAGCGTAACTGCTGCTGTGTACTGCCTTCTCGTGTAGACCGACTTAGCTTTTCTTTTGTGACATACCATTCAGGATGTATTTCCCTTGTTACTGCTTCTTTAACTCCAATGCCTTAAGTCAATAAAGATAGTAGAAAGAGAACTGGAGTGTACTTAGAAAAAGCCTATAGCTTAGACAGAAATGCCTTGTCTTCCCGAAGCTGAATCTCTTATCTGTCTGGAGATAGAGAAGGAATTTTTCCCAATTTCTTGCCATATTTGTTTTTAGTCTGAAGATCTGTGTAGTGCTGGTGTTATATGTACTGCCTAAATAACATAAACCTTTTCTAATGTTGCAGACTTCATCCTGTGAAGCCAATGAATGCCACAGCAAACAAGTCTCAAAGTAAAAACCTGGATGTCATCAGCACTGTGAATGAGAAGCTGCTCGAGATGAACGTGAAGGTATGGAGGAAAGTGGCACTTCAAACCAAAGCTTAAGCAGTAAATGGAACAGAGTCTGTGTATTTGAGATAGTTTGCCTAGGCTCATGTCTCGTATATCCTGAGCAGAGAAAGAACAGGGGTTATTAGGCTGTGGGGGGCATGAACTTTCTTTTTGTCAGTCCACAAAGGTGGGGACAGTCTTTAAATATTTTTTTTTCTTGCAAACTGATCTATAATAGAATTGGTGCCTCTTGTTTGCGGAGGGGATGCTCAGTGGAGAGGAGTGCAGGGTCTGACTCCCCAGAGGTGAGCGGGATGTGTGCGAGCCCTGAGACGGCTGTGACAGGAACGACGGGTGACTCGCGGGTGGTCCTACCCCTGGAAGATAGTCCCGTTGGTGACGTGTGGGAGCTGTGTGGGATCTGCACAGAAGGTTGGACAAATTAGGCACTGTTTATTGTCAGACGTGATTAGTCCCCAAAGCTCGTTTTCACCCTGAAATAAGTACGTGGCTCTTGAAGTCGAGAAGGTGGGGAAAGTAACCTCAGGGTGGCTGCTGCCTTGTAATGTGTTGCATTAATATCCCGTGCAGATTGAGAGACCGGGCACCTGCCATTAAAGCACAGCCGCTTCCTAAAAGCCTAGCTGTGCAGCTTGCATAATCACTTAGATTTAAAAGGAGTTTTTTGCATAATCTTGGCCTCAAAAGAGACCTCCAAGCTTGAGGCGTAGCTTAAAAGTTTTGTTGATAAGAATGGCAAGAAGCGTCTCTGGGTCAGCAGGGAAAAACCCTGGGTACCGTTATTGTCTGTAAGGGTCTTTTGGGGAAAACGAAAGGTTGGTACCAGAATAACTGTAGTGCCTCCTTCTGGTGTAAGTGGAAAAGAAGAAAATGCGAGTTAAATATTCAAACTGACACGTTGCTATTTTGAATGAGTTGAAAACTTGTAATTAGTATTCTGGCATGGTGCTCTGATTCCACATAAGAAATTATGCTTGATGTAGTCACGCGAGCCTGTTGTATGCATACTGCCTGTGAAAGAAAAGCCTGGGCTGGCGTTCTGGTTTAGCGTCTGAGAAGGTGGCGGGAGGAACTGGCAGAAGCTGCTAAGTACCTGTCCAG
The DNA here is from genome assembly GCF_034638445.1 of Ciconia boyciana. Taxonomy (NCBI): domain Eukaryota; kingdom Metazoa; phylum Chordata; class Aves; order Ciconiiformes; family Ciconiidae; genus Ciconia; species Ciconia boyciana. The sequence continues at coordinate 5,438,541 of NC_132958.1, read as the reverse complement.
TTTGCTTAAGGGTTAAAAGCAGACTTCTTGGAGAAGCTGTGTTGTGATGTGTTTTCACAGCGCTAACAAGAGGGAAATGGCAAAGGCCTGGGTGGGTGTTTCTTGCTGTTTAACCTGAATTTGGCTTTCCTAGTCTTTGGCGTGTCTTAAACAATAGCTGTCCCAGTGCTCGTCTATAAACGATGGTAGTTGATGGTGCATGGCTGTAACTTCCATGCATCTTTGCTAAGCTGGATGGGCTGCTCTCTGGAGTCGACATTCTTTCAGTGTAAACTGGAGAAGAGTTGAATTACAGAACTGACATTATGCAAAGATTTTGTGCTAAAAGCCTGGTTACCGTCCATAACATCTGTCTCGCTCTGAGCCTGCCTTCTGTTCTGGAGAAGACTGCCTAAGCTCTACAAATTGCATTGCTCTGCCATAAGTAGCACACGGTTAATCTTTTTTCCTCCAAATACTTTCAAAAAGCTATTCTGCGTTCTGGAAGTACGTGAATAGAGAGTGGTTTGTATGAATTTTCCCAGGCTAGGTTTGCTAATGGCCCAAAAGGTGCTTTGTAGCAGAAAGCTTGCCTGGCCTGCCCGCCTCTCCCTGTCGTTGTTAGTGCCTTGGCCGTTGCGCAGCTTGGCCCTGGGCAGCCTGCTCTCCTTGATCGTAAAGTGCTAATGGCTGATGTTCCGAAATGTCGTTTGGATGGAACTTATTTTTAAAAAGATAGGAAGCACAGTAATACTTTTGAAGAGCAGCTGTGGTTCTGCAAAAGCTGTCTGTAAAGTTGTTCATTGGTGCTTTAAACCCCGCAAGCCAGCTACCGGATATCATTGTTGCTATTCTGAAATGCCCGTATGTCTGTAATGACCCTGCCTTTCTTCTCTCTCGAAGAAATATGACCCTTCAGATCCTGCCTATGCGTATGCTCAGCTAACACACGATGAGCTGATCCAGCTGGTCTTGAAGCAGAAGGATACAATTACCAAGAAAGATCTCCAGGTGCGTGAGCTTGAAGACTACATCGATAACTTGCTTGTCAGAGTCATGGAAGAAACCCCAAACATTCTTCGTGTTTCCATGTCTGGAAACAAAAAAGCTGGGAAGATGTAAAAGCGCTCGGGATGTTGGTTGAACAAAGGACTGAGTTCCCGCCAGCGGAGTCTGATTAATAAGGAGACGATGTGAAGTAGGTGGTACCAGTTGTGCTGCCCACAGAACACGACCTCTTTCCTGTTTCCGCCTTGAGCAACTCTCAGTTTGATTAGTAGTTACATCAGGCCTTGTATGTGGAGTCCAGAAGTGGAGTCAACTTATCATATTTATTTCTTGGTTTCTTTCCATTATTTGGGAAGACTTGTTCAGGCGTCTAATCCAAAGGCTGATTGCGAGAGGAAGGATGAAGGGTTTTTGATGTGTTTTGCTTGCCAGCAAGGCACTGATGATCCTTTATGAAGACTTTTTTTTAATGGTTTTGTTTTGTAGCAGCTTTGATAGATCAGTTACTCTTCTTTCCATATCTTAAGTTGTAGTGCAATATAAAATCTTGTACAGTAAAGCTTGAGGATTTGATTGTTTTAAAAAAAAAAAAATAATTAACAACTACACTAGAGAAGTCCAAAGATGTGTGCTTCAGACCAGGGCTGTCTGGTCTGTGTTTTAAAAGTGATTAATGCCCTAAAAGTTGAATGCAAGTTAAACCTTAGATTGGAAAGGAAGAAGCAAAGCTTAGTTAATCTTATAAAGTACATATTGTTTCAAAGCAGTTCTCCAAGGGGAAGGTTTACAGGGTTTTTTGGTATAGGAAACATTGAGATGTCATGGTACGTTTGTCTACCTAGGAATGGTAGTAATGAACTTGGGCCGCAGGTGCATTTTAAATCAGAAGCTGTTCTCTTACAGCCTTCAAATTCCTGACTTGAAGGTCATTCAAACGAGGGAGGCAAAGGTACGCCTGGCTTCTGTTCTGTAGTCTTAAATAGGTGTGGGTTTCACAGGACACGTGCGTGGCCTGTGTCTCTTGCTGTGTGGGAGTTCTGTGACGATTTTTCTTTTACACCATTGCAGTTTATTACATTTAAATACCTTGGATTTTGGAGCTGGGGCTTACCTTGGAACGGCCTTCAAAAGCGATCGGTCTTACAACGCTTTCTTTTGTGCGTTCCTTATACAGCCGGGAGAGGAACCAAGTCGCCCTCCCCTGGGGATGGGAGCAGTCACAACGCTAGTGCTCGAATCTGATTTGGTTTTCTTTGTGGCTTGCTGCTCAGAATGGAATGAGAATTTTATGTAGCTGAGAAGGCGTGCTGGTTTTGCTAGACAATCGATACCTCTCAGTCTGCTTCCTTGATGTGTGGCTGCTTTGCAGCTCGATAGAGACAGGTATGTTCTCCCCATCCCATCGGACAGCAAATAACAGCATAGCACTATCGAGCAGCCACCACAACAGGTGTCCTCCACTGAAAAACTAAATGTGGCTTTGTTTTGGCGAGCTCTTGTCAAAGATCAAAAAAATCAGATGCCTCTCTGCATCTCTGGGATTTATCAGGGTTGCGAGAGTCCATAAAAGGCTTAGAAGAAAGTTGAAATACCGCAAGAGTGGGTAGCAGAGGACCAAAGCAAACGCTCCTACCTTCGGAAGTTGAAAGGGTCTATTGGGTCACTCCTGGCTTAGCTCGAAAGGGGCGAGTTTCTTACTCAATTTTTCTACAGCAAAGCACTTTATTGAGGGACTAGACTAGCTGGATCGACTATCAACCTGTTAGTAGTCTGCTTACTATTTTCATAAAACACTGAAAACCACTGGAGACTTCTCAAATACTGTATTTTTGTAGTGAAGAGTAGTTTAATATATTTGCCTAGAGATGTATACATTTATTGGAAAATTCAAAAAATGCTGTTAATTACATTTTTATTACTGTAAACTGACTAACTACCAAAGTCTGGAGCTTTTCTGACAGAGCTCTCCTTCCTGGGAAGCTTGAGTTGAAACAAGCCTGAAGCGTTAAGAGTCTTTTAAGACTTCAGGTACTTTTTTCTAATTTTATTTTTATTTGAGCAGATGTCTTCAGTGAAGGGGGTTATTTCTTTTCTGCTGTACTCTCTTCTGTGCACGAAGGGTCTGAAACGCAGAAGGTCTTAGTGGCATCTTCAGCTCTTGGCTGGTGGTTTTAATTTTGAGTGGTACTGGTTGGCCTTACTGAAAACTGCTGCTGCTTCCCGTGCCTTGAAATAGTGAGGAAGATGAAGGATTAATTTGTTTCCTCCTTGTGCCTCAGCGGATCTCCGGAAAGAAACGGTTGCCTATACCTCACCAATAAACTTGTCTTCTAGACTTTATTCCACAGCTTTCTGATGTTCTAGGTCAGAGAGTCAGAAAAACCTCTTGTGCCTTTGAACGGTGACTTAACGGTTCAAAAATGAACAATGGTATTTTCGGTAGTCGTAACTGGACACATGGGAAGCAAGACTGGCCTCTTGCTTTTTGCTGGCCTCATTTTAAAACAATATGGGTACTACTGAGTCGCTGGCTGCCGGAGGCACCGCGGTGCTGCGTGCGATGCTTTTGGAGTATGGATTTTATGAAGTTTGGATCATGCGCATTCCTGTTGGCAAGAATGCGCATCTTGAAGTTACATACACAGAAACAAAGCGGTAATGAAGCCTTAAAACTTGTAATATCCTCTCCTGGCAGCCTTTTTTGCCTGTTACAGCCGTGTCCGTTGAGCCGGACCCCAGGCTGTGCCTGGCTTTTGCCCCTGGGGTTGTTCTCTCCGGTGGCTGCAGGTGTCGAGCCTCCTGCCAGAGCAGCACGGGCGCTGCTGCGGGGTCACGGTCCTGCGCCAGCCACGCTTCAACTTCCACGGCCGTGAAAGCATCGCACAAACCTTGTACCTCAGTCTTTTATTGGCGATACTAGTTAAAGCCTTTCTTTGGCGTAAGGGGATTGGCATTTTATGTCCAGCAAGGTGCTTCACCTTGACTTTAAGGGCCTTAAGAATCAAATGTCTTGTTTTATTATTGAAGGATCTGAATGTATTTTTCCCTGTTTATACTGTCTGCTTTTAGCCTGGGTACTTACTTGTTTTTAAATGCCTTTTGGTTTCATGGAACACTAAAATAAAAATACCTTAAATCCAGTATTCCGATCACTTTGTCTTTTTTCTGAAAGAGCAGTTTCAAAAGGGCCTCATCCCCTCCTCGTGACCAGCTCCGCTGCCCGAAACTCCTCATCCTCAAGGTATTTTTGGGCTAGTTCCATCCCTGCAAGCTATCCGTGCAGGAAGTTCACGGTAAACACCTCGCAGGGTGGGGAAACCTGACGGACGAGCTCCTCGGACGAGCTCCTCCGCATCACGAGAATCGAGAGTTTCTGTAAAGCGAGAAAAAAAATGTGTGAAAGGTCGTTGGCTAGGAGCCAGTTAAATCACCCCAGTCACAGCGCGGGTCCGGGCCCCTAATTGTAATGGCCCTCAAATGGTGGGCAGCCATGAAGAGAGAGGAAATCAGCCTCCCGCTGTCTCGGGGCCATTTAGCCTGAAACCCATCAGCGCTGCAGGAGCCCTGAGTGCTGTCGTGGCCCTCATCCTCTGCTGGTAATGAGAGGCGGATGGGGGCCACCCAGAGCCCCCCAGCACATGGGAGGGACGCGGCTGGGCACTGACAGCTCTGGGGAGGACGGGGATGATGAGGACCTGTGGCTGACGAGTCTCCCGAGGGGAAGGTTTTGATGATTTCGCGGTTCCCCGCTGAGCGACGGAGCGCGTTGTCCCCCCGCTCCCTCTCCCCTCCCCTCCGCCGGTGCCCGGCAGCCGCCGCCGCCTCCTCCTGCCCGGGGACGCTGGGTCGGCCCGGGCGGAACTCGCGGGAGCCCGGAACGCGGCGTGCGGGGGCGGCGCCTCGACCGGGCGGGGCGGCGGGACGGACCGCGGGCGGCGCCGCTATTGGTGGGCGGCGGTGCGCCCGCCCCAGCGCTCCCCCGGGGCGGCGGCGGCGATGGCGGCGCGGGGCCGCTGCCCCGGCTGCGGCTCGGCCGCGCTGGTGGAGGACGCGCACTACGCGCAGCAGCAGCTGGTCTGCGCCGCCTGCGGCTGCGTCCTCGCCGAGGGGCTCCTCACCACCACCTACGCCGAGGAGGAGCACCTGCGAGGTGCGGCCGGGCCCGGGCCCGGGTCACCGGCACGGCTGGGCGCGGGGCGAGCGGCCCGGGAGCGTTTGCATTCGGCCTGGTGCAAAACTCTCTGTGGGAAGCTTGTTTTGAGCCGGTCTGAGCAACGAAGCACTCCCCGAGCGGCCGTTTCAGTCAGCCCAGGGGCCGTTGTCCTTCCACGCTCCGCACCCCTGCAGGCTTCGCGCTGTCAGAAGGGCCTCGGTGCGGAGGGCAGGGCTGGGTGCTGCCAGGACTGACCAGCCGCTTCCCCCCTCCCTCCTAAGCACAAGACCAGCACGTTTTTTCCGTTATAGGGTCAGACCAACAGCGCTTCTCTGCCTGGTTTTAGGCTTGGAACCGGTGGTGTGCTGCTTTTTGGCATTCAAATCTCTTACAAGCCTTGTGCAGTAGCCCCGAGGCCGTTTGCTGGTTCTGTTTGTAGAGAAGCGATGGCTTGAAGGGGACCCTGCACTTCACTATTACTTAACCTGTGCTGCCAGCTCTTGTTTAGCGAGATCTGTCAATTCTGATAATTGAAAGCCAGTACCATGGGCATCTGGTTGCCCAAAATCTAAATGACACCATTTAGATTATCTGGCCTAACACTGACTCTCTTTCAGAGGTGGCGTATTCCCAGAGCACTGGCCAGAAAGAGCAGCTGAGCCGCTGCCTGCAGCGAGGTAAGAGCGTGCCGTTCGGTTTCCTTCGCACCCCAGTTCTCTCTTGCTGCTACTCTAGTTTGTTTAACATGTTTCTAATGCTCTCTGAAAAGGTAAAAGCCTTCGGAGGTGGCAGTAAAGCATGAGGAAGGCAGTTAGTTCTGCGTCCAGCCAGTGCCTGCCTTCAGCGAACTGCCTCAGCTGCACTAAGGGACTTGGGAGATCTTTTCCCGCTGTCTGCAGGGCTGCAGGAACTGGGCTGCTCTCGTGCCTTTGCCGGGGCTGGGTGATTGCTGGCTGCGGTGTCATGTTGAGGAGAGGTGTGTATCAGAAGCTGCTTGAGCTGATCTTTAAGGGCCGTGTCTTCTCACAGGGATCAGGCGGGTCCAGGATCTCTGTAAAGTCCTCCAGCTCCCGACAGTGTTCGAGGAGACGGCGGTGTCGTACTTCCAGAGAGCTCTGCAGCACCCCTCCTTCCACCTGGTCAGTCTGGAGAAGAAGGAGCTCCTGGGGGGCTGCTGCGTCTTCGTGACTTGTCGACAGCACAACTGGCCCCTGACGATGGGGACGATCTGCTCCCTGCTTTACGCGAAGCAGGAGCTGTTTGCCAGCGTCTACCTGAGCCTTCAGAAAGAGCTCGGGCTCTCTGTGCCGGCCCTGAGCCTGGGGGATCTGGTGAAGACGCACCTGAACAGGTAACAGGGCCCTTTCAGCCATTTCAGAGTCGTGCATTTGACACCGTGGGTGGAAAAGCTTCTGAAACGCAGCCGTGGCCGGGACAGAAGTCCACAAGCAGACGCAGGGCGACCTGTGCTATTACACAGGCGTGTTGTTGCTGAGTGCTCTAAGGCAAAACCGGATCATCTGGAAAAGTATTCCCTCGGACAGTTCGCAGCCCTGCGTGCTAAGAGGGGGCATATTTACCGAGAGCCCGTTAGGCTGGGTGGCACTACTGGTGCAGCAGCATCTAAAACTCATGATCTGGGAGTTGTGTTGTCCTGTGTTGTCCCTTGAATGACAAACTTCATCGAGTTCTTGCTCCAGCCAGCGATCGTAGTACAACAGAGTAGCCCGGAGGTGGACGTGAGCAGCCGAAGGAGCAGGACTGGTGTTTGCTGATGGGCTGAGGGTGATGGCCCGTGCGTGTGCTGGGGTTTTTACAGACTGGGATGGCTTTTTTGCCTCCCTTGTCACAATCTGGGCTGTGATTCTTCCCTTCCTGCCCCTTTCTCCTCAGTTTGGAGAGTGGGCAGTGCAGCACTTAGCTGGGTAAGATGAGCAGAAGCCCATCGCGGGAGGAGGGTGTGTTTGTCCTAAAGGCCCTTACTGCAGCCAGCTCCCACGTTGAGCTGGATTACTGAGGCGCTGTGGTGAGGCTTCCCTGTGCCCTGGTGCTAACGATGGGCTCTTCGCTCTTGCAGTTTTCGGGTATTCCAGCACGCGGCCGACATCCCTGCCCCGTTTGTGGAGGACAAGGAGAAGATGGTCGCCCGAACGATGCAGATCGTGGAGCTGGCCAGCGAGACGTGGCTGGTCACCGGCCGTCACCCTATTCCCATTGTCACGGCCGCGGCCTTCCTGTCGTGGCAGTCGCTGCAGCCTGCCGCCCGCCTCACCTGCACTTTGGCGCGGTTCTGCAAGCTGGCGGGTGTTGATCTGCCACCGCCGGCGCACCTGAGGCTGAAGGAGCTTCTTGAGATCCTCCTGAGAATGGCCTCCCAGCTCACTTGGCTGAGGGTGTTTAACATGGACAAGAAAACTGTGGTCAAGCACATTGGGGACCTGCTGCAACACCGAATTTTCCTGCTGAAAAACGCCTTCTGCCTGGAGGACGGGGAGGAACAGCGTGCGGTGGCCCTGGACAAGGGCTGCCCTGGCTCTCCTCCGGCAGCAGGAGGGGCAGCGCAGGAGGAGGGCTGTCCCTCTGAAGGGAAACGCCAGCGTGAGGGCAGCCCGCGGCCCTTGCTGCCGCCCTGCCTTATCAATCCGAGGAAGAGACTGCGGACAGCAGCCCCGAGCGCTTCGGACTCTGCCATCACCGGCGACGAGGCCATCTCTGACAGCGAAATCGAGCAGTACCTGCGAAGCCCAGAGGAGATCCGGGCCTTCAGGAAGGCCAAGGCCTGGCCATGAAGGTGGTCATCTCCAGCATGGTCCAGAGGATGGTGCTGCCAGACACCAGGGCAGCAGGGACTGTGGGACCAAAGGCATGAAACCCGATGGTGACAGAGCCATCGCATGCTGCAGGGACGGCCGCCCAAGGGAGCGGGGTTGTGGGGAAGGAATGGGCGATGTCCTTTTTCATGTTCTGGACCAAAATGGAGCTTTTTATGGAGTGACTGCTTTGGGTTGCGTTACATTTCTGTTAGCAATAAATCAAAGTGCAGGTGCCAGGACTGGTTTCTGGATTCTCTCTCTTTGCAGCCTCTGGTAAAAGGGGTTTTGGTGAGTCCCAGTCCTGCGGGGTGGCGTCACGAGCGAGTCTGGTGAGCCCGCGGACTTACAACGGGGGTGATGCCCAGGGGAAGGTCTCCAGCACCTTCACTGGTGCTGGTTTTCTGTAGCGCTGCTCTGGCTTTTCCGGGAAGGTTTCACCTTCTCGTGCTTCACCTCCTTTGACAGAACGGGTTCGTGAGGGTCAAGGAGACACCTGAACTTGCTGAGAGAAAACGACCCCATCCTTGGTTAAATAAGGGATGCGGAGCTGCTGGAAATGTGTGGCAAAGGCACAGCTTTGGATTGTGCGTGCTTAGTGCTGCTGGCTGTTGATGGCAGCGTGCTGCTCACGCCATAAAACAGTGCCTTCTCTGCCTGGCGGTCTGCTGTATTTGAACGCAAAGTCTGTGAGAAATAACAGTAGATGTTGGCAGATTGGCAAATCTTTAATATATTAAACAAAACATATCTGCTAGAAACATTCTATTCATATAAAAATGCAAAAAGACCCCTTTAAAGACATTTCTTTGGCATACTTTCCCCTCCCACCCCCACGTATATTGCAAGAAGCTCTCTGTTGATATGTCATTTGCTTGTAATGTAAACAGACAAAAAAAAAGTGTAATTAATAATACAAAGCTTTTTATATAATACTGTCACAGTGCAGCAAGCATATATAACAACTCAGCGTCAGCAAGACCGTGTAGGCTGCGGTATTGACAATAAGGAGTTAAATTGTATTAAATACCAGGCGTGGCTTCAGCCATCGGTTGGGCAGAGAAGTCGAGGCAGGCGGGGAGCGGCAGAACCGCGTTAAGCCCAGGGGTGCCCCGGCCCTGCGGGGTGAGGGTTCCCCGAGGGTTTCTGAAGGCGAGACAAATCCACCACGAAGTGCTCGTCCCTCCACTGCCTTGTGGCTGCCCCTCGCCGCCGGCCCCTGCCTGCGTCCTCGCAGCCCCTTGGGAGGTAGCTAATTAACGAAACCCAGTTGTACGCACGAGAAAACGGAGGCAGGGGGAGGCTGGAAAGGGCGGAGAAGGCACCAGGCTCCCATCGCACCTCCTCTGCGTCACTCTTACGGCTGCGGTCGGCATCAAGCCGGCCTCGACACCGGACAAGGGGTGAAATACAGCCCCGGTCCGGCGTGGGCAGGGGCAGGCAGCAGGCAGCACTGTACTGTACCAGCATGGGGACGGGGTGCTCCTTGCCCGGCTGTGAGGTAAGCACCCTCCTCTCATTTTTGGAAACCTTCACGACCTGGCAGGGGAAGGCTCCCAGAGCCTGCTGCTGCCTGCAGTGTGGCTTTTTTATTTGCATGCTAGAAAAAAGGGGGGGACTTGTTTTTAAACGGGAAAAATAAGTGCTTATCCAAGTTCCAGCCCTTTGAATGCATCATGTGACCTGTCCGAGGAAGGTCCCTAATTAATTGGCATCATTCTCCCACTTTCCCAGGAACGGCCTCTGCTCCCCAGCACCTTCCTCCCATCTTACACGAGTGCGAGGTCAGTAGCCGGGGGCTTTCTCTGCCTTCTTAAGAGCAAACCCAAGTATCTTCTGAGCGTGCACCCCTGGGTGAAGGCTGAGGCCCTGCTTTGGGTCTCTGCCCACGGCTTGGCTCTTTGGTGCTTTGGCGGAGAGGGTCAGCCTCAGCTCTGGCAGCGGCGTGGCTCCGCCAGCCCACCCCATTGCATAGCTTACGCCTCCGAGGGCTTGGGAGCCTTTTCTGGCCATGATTTTAGTGTCTGACATTACAACAGTGCAGACAAGTGCCTCGCCTTGGAGCTGAGGCTCCTCTCACCTTGTGCTTGCTTTGCAATATGGCTTTTACTTCGGCAGCCACGTAACCCACAGGGCTAAACGCTGGCATCTAACACACGCGGATAAAAACTTTTGCATGTAAAAAAAAACATTTCAGACTGAGAAGCTGCTCTCTGACGCTCTCAAAAGCAGCTTGCTCAGGCTGGGGTTGCACAGGCATCGGTGCTCCAGTGCCTGTACATGAAGGGTGCCCGGTGTGGTTCCCTCGGCGGGAATATTGCAGTCGCGGCACAAGCAGGCTATTGCCAAAGCGCCCGGGGGCTTGCCCGCTCCCGGAGAACACTGGTCGGTAACGAGGCACTCGCATCACTTACTGATCTGTCTATACATATATACATTCAATAATATAGCTTTGAAAAATAGACATTTGTTTCCTCTGTATATTATAAAATAGCATTTAGGATCAGTCTTAAGTGACATGCAGGAGTGATTAAAGTACGGCTGCAATTCAGGCTGCTGAAGAGCAAGGATTGCCTTTCACTCAAGACCCCGGTGCCGCCGCGGGAAGCTTTGAGCCTCCTCGGGGGGACGGGTGGGGCTCGGCATTGCCCTCCACCAGGGTGAGCCGGAGCCCCCGGCCGTGCCGCCCGTCCCCACTAGTGCATGTGGCAATTCCCACAGCATCACCTCCTTGCAGATGCCCCGAGCGGCTCCGGCTGCGGCTCCCGGAGGAAAATGCTGCGGCACTGCGGCCGTCCAGTCCTTCCCCACCTTTACACGGTGGTTTCGCTCTTCCAGAGGCCGGTCTTCATCCCAGCCATGCTGTCGGCGCTGGCCAGGTTGATGTCGTACTTGCTGCCCTTGAGGCCACCGTTGTGGCTGGCCACGTTGAGCGGGTAGGACCGGCGCTTTGCCTCCTTCTCGGCGGCACCGGCTTGCCGCAGGTTGTCCCTGCTGGCGCTCCTCCGGCGAGCCTCGGTGAAGTCGGGCACTCGCCGACCGCCGTCGCTGCCTTCGGAGTGGCTGGGCGCCGTCTCCCCATCCTGGGGGGCCCGTGGCCCCGCGCGGCCGCTGCTGACGGGGCTGTTCCTGCCGCTGTGGTAGCTCTCGGAGTGGCTGTTGTGGAGGCTGCCGCTCTCACTGGAGGGATGCTCCGAGGAGGGGCCCCGCAGCATTTTCAAGCGGTGGTGCTTCCCATCCCGGCACTGCTTAGTTCTGCCCCGGTGGTTCCTGCGGCCGTGGAGGTTGCTGGCGTGCCTGCCGGCACTGCTGGTCTTGCTATCGGTGGGGTCTGGCTCCAGGCAGGCGGCCGGGCGGGCGTCCGCCTGGCTCTGGGCGACCTGCAGGTTGGTGAGCTTGCAGCGGCCCCCAGCAGAGCTGGCGCTGCTGGGTGAGGAGGAGGAGGAGGCGCCGGAGCGAGCCGCCTCTGGGTCACAGCCGATGAAGACCTGCGAGCCATCCTCCGGCGCCAGCCCGGGGTGGACATACGCCTGCATGGGCAGCGCGTTCCTGTAGGAGGGGCAGCAGGAGAACCAGGAGTTGAGGACATCCCGGCGCCGGACGCAGTGGTGGATGAAGATGAAGAGTCCCAGCACCACGGCGGTGATGCCGTAGAGGCAGCTGAAGACGATGTTCAGGTACCAGTGCTGGGACACGGCCATGGCGCCGAATGTCCACAGGGCGATGTACAAGGCGTGGGTGGTCACCAGCGCCCAGAATTGCACCTGCAGAGAGTAGACGCCGTCCGCCTCGGGGCAGGGCGGCCCCGAGTGCAGCGTGACCGAGATGGACCCGGAGTCCGTCAGGAGGTCGCCGGCACCCCCCAGCCGCGGCGGCGGCTCCAGCGGCTCGGGGACATCTTTCTGGCGCGACGGTCGGCACTGGAGGCTGAGCCCGGCGCAGAGGAAGTAAATCCAGGTGACGAGCAAGACAAAAGCCACGGGGACGTAGAAAGCCCCCAGGCTGGGCCGCCACACCAGCCAGCAGCTGTAGGGGAGGAAAGGGGCTTTGATGAGCAGAACTGGGTGCTTTGATGAGCAGAACTGGGTGCCTGCGGCGCCTGCGCAGCCGGCAGCCACGCGGTGTGGTACCGTGGTGCTCGGCATCCCTGCCCCAATGGGACGGGACGGGCTTGGTGGCAGCCTGGCTGCTGTTTTCCCAATATAGGGACAGCTCTTGGGAAAGATCTCACCAGCCTTTACCAAGCTTGCCTGGATTCCTGGCACTGCTGGTTCCCCTTGCCCAGGCGGAGGGAGGCAGCCCCTTTGGGGAGGAGGACATGGGCGAGCAGGGACACTTACTAGGGGTTGTTGTCGTGGTAGTTGTGGATGTTGACGGCTGCCGTGATCCCGCAGATGATGAGGGGGATCCCGCCGGCGATCAGGTAGAACCTGCACGGCGGGACACGGTGTCACCGCACGCCCAGAGCAAGCCCTCGGGACAGCACGGCATGGCTGCGGGTGGGATGGGCTCGTACGGCAGAGCAAGTCCTGCCCCGGCCTCTGGACGTGGGGCAGGGAAAGCTGCCCTGGCTCCCCGTGGGGCCGGGGCGAGGGGCAGGGGTGTTCATACCGTAGCATGGGTCTGGGGGCCGGCTGGGACGTGTCCCCGTCCGGCTGCCGCGGTGCCTTCCAGGTCACCTCCTTGTAGAGCACTCTGGCTTTCACCGCCATCCACAGCAGGGTGGAGAGGGAGGAGTAGTGCAAGATGATGCCGACCTGTGGGAGAGAGGCGATGGTCGGGAACGGGGGTGCTGCAGACACGGCTGCGTCCCCGCTGGTCACCGTCCTGCGGGTCCCGGCAGGGCGAAACCTCGCCGTGCTGGGCCGCCCAGGCTTGCTGTTTGCAGAGCAGCCCCGGGCAGGGGCAGCGCGGTGGCCGTCCCCTCTCCCCCCCGTACCTACCGCTTGGCAGACGATCAGGTAGCCGGTGAGGGTGATGCCTCCCGCAAAGACGGCGGCCGTCATGGCAATGTGGAAGCAGAGGTTAAGCAGCATGTGCCAGCCCTTCCGCGGGATGAGAATGGTGCTGGAAGAGAGGCACGACGGGCGCCCGTGAGCTCCTGCCCAGCCCCAAGCGGGACAGTTACCTGCAGCACGTGAGCGAGCCCTTTCCTGCAGCACAGCTCCCGCCCGCACAAATCCTGCTCCGCTGCTCTGGAGGGATGCTCCGCGCAGCCTGCCCCTGGCCAGGCCACGGAGCGCAGCTGATGAAGAAGCCACGCACATAAGCGCGTGCATGTGGGCGAAGGACTTCTCATAGCTGCTGGCAACGTGTCCATCACGGGGCTGTCAGCTGGGAGCCCCCGGTGCTGGGACACGGAGAAGGGGATGGGAGGAGCCGGGCTGGGGGTAAGGGACGCTCTTCTGCTGCCCCTGGCTCTGGGTTCTTCCTGGCTTTGGCTGGGCAGCAGTCACGTTTCCATCGCGAGATGTGGGCTGATAGCGCTGCCCGGCTTTGCTGGTGTTTGCTTCTCTTATAGCAAGAGGAATGGCTTGGCCTTGTATTTATCTAAATAAGTATTTGTTCAATGTTAGATAAAATAATAATTATTATTGGGTTCTTCCAACTGGGTAGTAGTTAGATGTGGACTGATAGTGTTGCTTGGCTTTAACTGTTAATACTGGTTTCACTTATCATAAATTGAATGGCTTGGCCTTACACGTATCTCGTTAAGTATTTGATATATTCATTACTGTTGGGTGCTTCCAAATAGGTGATAGCTAGATGTGGACTGATAGTGCTGCTTGACTTTTGTTAGTGTTTGTTTTACCCATGGTAAGGGGAATGGTTTGGCCTTATGTATGTGCATCTCATTAAGTGCTTGTTAAGTGTTAGAGAGAACACTTATTATTGGGTTATTTCTGAGAAACAGATAATAGATGTGGGCTCATAATGCTGCTGGACTTGTTAGTGTTTGTTTCACTTACAGTAAGAGGAACGGTTTGGCCTTATATTTATCTCATTAAGTACTTGTTAGATATAATGCTTATTATTGGGTTCTTCCTGAGAAACAGATAATAGATTTAGCTAACAACGTTGCTTGACGTTATTAGTCTTTGTTTCACTTATAGTAAGAGGAGTAGTTTGGCCTTATCTGTATCTCATTAAGTGCTTGTTAAGTGTTAGATGTAACCGTTCTTGTTGGGTTCTTCCACCAGGGGGGTGGAATGGGGGGCCCCATCCCTGAGCCCCAGCTGCTCACCATTTCTGACCCAACGAGGTCTCAGGGGGTCTTCACACCCACCCTCAGAGTCCCACTCACCTCCTCCATGCCCCACGTTGCAGGACATGACACAGCCAACCAGCCCAAGCCCCCATCGCCATAAAGGCAGGACACATCCAGCCATTGCCCCAAGATGGGCTCCTGTGGCAGCACCACTTGCCTGGCAGCACTTTCCTGGAGGGCTATCTCCTGAAAGCCCATGTCCTGGAGGGCCATTTCCTGAAGGGCCATCCCCTGGGTGGTCAGCCCCTGGATGGTCATCTCCTGGACGGCCATCCCCTGCCCACCTTCCCCCCGGCCGCTGGCAGTGCCTGGGGAGCTCCTCCAGCTGCCCAGAGCCATCCACCCAAGCACAGCCCCTCCAACCATCACCACGGCCAAGGCCAGCGCCCAGACGCTCACACTCACCCGTGGTTGACGATGTAGGTGATGATGGTGGTGAAGAGGCAGAGCAGCAGCACGGCCGTGCAGGTGTACATGGCCGGGTGCAGCACCTCCACGGCGCCTCGCGTCTCCCTGGGGAAACCGCTCAGCTCCTGCGCCGCACAGCACGGCCCGTCAGACCCCGTGCCACCCGTCCCCATCCCCCCGTCCCACCCCACCACCCCCCCGGCAGCCCTCAGGCTCCGCACCCCCCGAGCAAGGCTCCCAGCCCCATTGCTCGCCCTCCACCTACCATGAGCACAGCCACGTTGCTGAGGTGCCGGCAGTGCAGGGAGGTGACGTTGGGCTCCCGGGCGGCCAGCTGGCAGCCCTCGGCGCTCCAGCCCCCCATGCCCCCCAGCACCTCGAAGTTCCAGTACGCGGCCACCGGGTCCGCGCCCTCCCCGGGGTGCCGCAGCGACACGGCCACTGGCTCCGACAGGTTTCCCACTCCGCAGCCATCTGCGGCAACAGAGACAGGCAGTGAGCGGGGCGAGAGACACCCCTCTGCCTGCACCCTGAAAAGAGGCTGGGCATGGGGGACCCCCCACTGCATCCCATAGGCGCGTTGCCACCTCCCCATGAGGACCCCAGGGACGGCTTTGCTCTGCAGGAGGACCAGGGCACACCCCAAGGAGCCCCACGGAGCTCCATCCCCCACGAAAAGCCCCACATAGGGCACCCCAAGCCCCCTGTCAACAGGCAGCCCTTACAGGTCCCGGCGTAGATGACCGGCGTGGCCACGCTGCGGCGCTTGCCGTCGTCGGCCAGGCGGGAGGAGTTGCCCGTGCTGCAGAAGAGCTTGCCGTTGCGGAAGACCAGCAGCTGGAGCTTGCAGTTGGCCAGCGGCGCAGCTGGGACGGGGCTGGCGAAGAGGCTGGGCGGCAGCTGGATGGAGGCCAGGGCGATGCTGTTCTGCGGGTGCACGGTCACCGGTGAGCAGGGGCTGCCTCCCCGGCACCCCCCGGCCCCCGCCTTACCCGTACCTTGATGTGGAAGCTGGTCAGGGAGACGTTGGGCCGTCCCGTGGTGCAGCGCAGCCTCAGCTGCTGGTCGGGCATGGGCTCGGCCCCCCGCTCGGCTGGGGGGGCACGCCCGGCTGGACCCCCGTCCCGCCGCTGGAAAGCCACGCAGCTCAGCCCCACGTAGCTCTCAGGCTTCACCACGTACGCCTCGAAGGCGATGTTGCGTGAGTTCTGCCAGGCACAGTGCCGCAGGGCGGCCATCAGCCCCAGAACGGCCAGAGACCCCCCTGGCATGGCCAGAGGCCCCCTAGCACGGGCAGAGACCCCCCAGCACGGGCAGAGAGACCCCCTGGCATGGACAGAGGGCCCAGGCACGGCTGGAGAGACCCCTGGCATGGGCAGAGACCCCTTGGCACGGACAGAGACCCCAGGCATGGCCAGAGAGACCCCCGGCACAGGCAGAGACCCCGGGGCACAGGCAGAGACCCCCCAGCACGGGCAGAGAGACCCCCTGGCACGGACAGAGAGCCCAGGCATCGTCAGAGAGACCCCCGGCACGGGCAGAGACCCCCAGCATGGGCAGAGACCCTGCACCAGCAGCCCAACCACCTCCTCCTCCCCCCTCAGCCCCCCGTCTCCAGGCAGCCCCCCCTTGCCCCCCACTCACCACTGCCATGTGCTGGGAGTTGCTGCTGAGCGTGTGGGCAGCGATCTTCTCCAGGGAGCGGACGATGCTGGTGCAAGCCTTCTCCTCCTTCTGCGACATCCACAGGATGTGGTCGTCCACCAGCATGATGTTGCTGGCCATCTCCACAATCACGTCCGTCAGCTGTGAGGACAGCAAGCGGCTCCGCAAAGCTGTCCATCTCCAGCGGCAAACGCCCCAATTCATGCTTTTCCACCCCAAAAATAACTGGCAGGGCTGGGACAAGCAGGGGACAGAAGCGCTCATTACCTGCTTGATCTGGTCCACGTAGCCGATAAACTTCTCTATCATCTGGGCCACGTAGAGGACATCAACCATGTCCGAGAAGTTGGCCGCCTCAGCCGTGTAGACACGGAGCTGGTGAGCCAGGGTCAGGGCGTTGGAGGCGTTGATGGGCATCTGCAGAGCGGCACGGCCACGGGGGGACGGTCACCGGCTGCGCCCGGCCACCCCCGGCACGGCCGAGCCCCCCCCGGCCTCCCGGCTCACCAGCACGAAGGTGTAGAGGACGCGGGTGATGTCGTTGGTGTAGAGGCAGTGGGAGTAGTCGCCCTCCTCCCAGCGCCCGGCGCGGTCGCAGCGCCGCCATGCCTGCTTCTCGGCTGCCGAGCCCCCGCCGGCCGGCCCCGTGGCGAAGGGGTACTGCAGGCAGGGCTGGTAGGCGGTGATGCCTGCCAGGGTGCGGGGCCACCTGCGGGCACAGACGCACGGTGACCGCGGGGCACTCGCCACCAACAGCCCCCTCCTGCTGCCGATGAGCACCCACCCCCCCGGCCTGCTCCCCCCCGCACGGACCCTGCCCCGCACCACGCCACAGCCCACGGGCACCGCAGCCCTCGAATCCCCCCAACAAGCCCCTGCTTCCCCTTGGCTCCGGGGGGGCTGAGGGTGATGCTCCCCAGAAAGCTGCCCCCCGCACCCCCCCCTAGCCCCGTATCCCGCTCAGCTCAGCACAGCGCAGAGGGTAGCAGCAGGCCGGGGGGGCACCGCTAATTTAAGCCACATTGACTGTGCCAGTAATTTATATTCTGTAACAGCCCCACCGGGGTTACGGCGGGCGCCCGGAGCCTTTCGTCTCGTGCCAGAGAAATTCCAACACCTCTGCTGCTGGAGCTGGGCTGCGCCGCCGGCACGGGAAGCCCTTCAAAGGCGCTCGCGCTCCCCGCAGCCGCTAATCGCTACCAGACGCCCGGTC
The DNA here is from genome assembly GCF_034638445.1 of Ciconia boyciana. Lineage (NCBI taxonomy): Eukaryota > Metazoa > Chordata > Aves > Ciconiiformes > Ciconiidae > Ciconia > Ciconia boyciana. The sequence goes on along the minus strand of NC_132958.1, from coordinate 5,421,037 downwards.
ACCTGCAGCGAGCCCCCCGCACTGGCACGCACCGCTCATGCTATATGTGGCATTCACCACGTGCGTCCCCCGTCCCACCGCGGCACTCGCCCCACGGCCACATCACCGCCGGTCCCTACCTGAAGTCCCCGCGGTTGTTGGTGACCCGCTCGGCAGGGCAGTAGGACGCGGAGGTCTCCAGCACCACGATCTCCACCTTCTTGCTGACGTTGCCCTGGGAGGTGGAGACGGCACACTCCCACTCGCCGTTGGCGGAGATGTGGATGTTGGAGAGGATGAGCTCACTGCGGGCAGAGGGGACGGGCTGGCACGGCGGGTCTGCCCCACAGCGAACCCGCAGCAGCGGTCCCCCAGTCTTGGGGGCATGGGGACACACACCATGAAGCACAGGAGGTGCCCACAGTTGGCATCCCACCCGTGGCACTTGGTACCTGCAAACCAGCAATCCCTGCAGCCACGAGTGTCCATCCCTGTCCCCATCTCCGTCCCTGTCCTCATCCCCATCTTGTCTCCATTGCCATCCCCATCCTGTCTCCATCCCTGTCCCCATCTCATCTCCATCCCCTTCCCCATCTCATCTCCCTCCCCATCCCCATTTCATCTCCATCATCGTCCCCATTTTATCTCCGTCCCTGTCCCCATCCCGTCTCCATCCCCTTCCCCATCTCATCTCCATCCCCTTCCCCATCTCATCTCTCTCCCCATTCCCATTTCATCTCCATCATCGTCCCCATTTCATCTCCGTCCCTGTCCCCATCTCATCTCCATCCCTATCCCCATCCCATCTCCATCCCTGTTCCTGTCCCATCTCCATCCCCATTCCCATCCCCATCCCCATCCCCATCCCATCCCCATTCCCATCCCCGCCTCATCTCCATTCCTGTCCCCATCTCATCTCCATCCCTGTCCCCATCCCATCTCCATCCCTGTTCCCACCCCATCTCCATCCCCGTCCCCATCCCATCTCTTTCACTGTGCCCATCTCCATCTCTATGACTGTCCCCATCCCATCTCCATCCCCACCTCGATCCCACCTCCATCACCGTTCCCATCCCCATCCCTGACCTGGTGATGAAGGTGCAGTCGTGGATGAGGCTTTCCTCCACGATGACCCCTGTCCGCTCGTCCTCCTCCACCGGCTCGCGGTTGTGGTACCATCGGATCTGGGTGCTGTTGTCCAGGTAGGTGGCGGTGCACTGGAAGGGCAGCCGGTCGCCCTGGAAAACCACCTGGCGCAGCGACGGGATGAGGTGGTGGGTGTGCAGCTCCGGGGCGCCCGCTGCGGGGGACACAGCCGGCCGGGTGAGCCCGCGCCCCCGCCCGCCGCTGCCGCCCCCGCCCCGGCCCTGGCTCACCGCAGCGGAGCTGGCTCTCCCGCGCGCTGCGCAGGGGGAAGGCGTGGAGGTGCCGGGGGTAGACGCACGCCGTCCGCTCCGAGATCTGCGCCGAGCGGTTGCGAGCCCAGGGCAGCACCCAGCGCAGGTTGCAGTCGCACGTCAGGTACTCGGTGGCGAAGTCCCTGCAAGGGCCGGTGTCACGGGGCGCCCAGAGGGACCGGGGCAACGCCACCAGCCCCGAGACCCTCCGGCAGGGAACCCTGTGGGTGCCGAAATCCCGGGGCCCAAACTCACACAACTTTGAGGGAGGGGAGCTCGTCGAAGACGCCGGGCGGGAGGCTGGAGAAAATATTCCCGGACATGTTCCTGCGGGAGGGGGGAGAAAGGCGGCGTGGATGGCCTCGGGATGCGGCACGGGGACGGCCCCGGGGTGCAATACCGCCAGCAACGCCCCAGGACAGCGGGTGGGGGCTTCTGCTGGGAGGCGGGGGACGGGGCTGGCCGGGGCGTCTCCAGGGGGTACTTACAGCCTGAGGAGGTTGCGGAGCCCCTGGAAGACGCTGGCGCTCAGGCAGCCGATGCGGTTGTTGGAGAGGTCCCTGCAAGGCAAGCGGAGGGGCCGTCAGGGCTGGGGAGGCCCCCCTGTCCCCGCTGCCCCCGGGCCGGCCCCGGTGCTCCCCGGGGGGCTGCGCCAGCACTTACAGACGCTTCAGCTCGGGGAGGCCGCGGAAGGCGCCCGGCTGGACTGTGCTGATCAGGTTGTTCTTCAGGTCCCTGCGAGGAGACAGACGCAGACCTCAGGGTGTGCAGCAGGGAGCCCCGTCCACAGGAGACACAGCGCAGCGGGGCCCCGATCCCCCCAGCCCCCATCTCCCACGCGCGGGTTCCTCGGCAGCCCCAGGCGCTGCGAAACCTCGTGCGGGAGCCTCATTAGCAGCTTTCCGTCCCGTTTCCCTCTCGTTATCTCTCCAAAGGGTGCAGGGAAGGCGCGAGGCTCCCCGTTGCTCGTGGGGGGGACGCCAGCCCCTCTGCACGTTCCGAGTGCGCACCCACCGCAGAGCACCGGCGGCCGCCGGCCCCTCCTGCGCGGTTGTTTCGGAGCAGCCGTATCCCGGCAGGTTATCACCTCCCGCACGCGGGATAAGAGCACGCTGCAGTTGCCAGCGTGGCCCCAAAAGGGCTCTGCGGCCCGGAGGAAGCTCGTTTGGTTTATTAGCCTGATTGGAGGCACGTATCTCATCAGAGGCGTGTGCCGGCAGGGGCGGCTGCTGGCCCGGCGCGGAGCCGGGGAGCGCCGGTGGCTTCGGCCGCCTCGTCCAGCCCCAGGGACTGGGAAGGCGGCTCCTGCTGAGCACCGGCGCTGGCTGGGAGAGGAAATGGGAACCACATGGCAACGCCATGTTTATTTATAGCGGACTCCACGGTGCTCATGGCTGGGTCGCCCGCTGCTCCACGTGCAGCCCTGGGGACACCCCGGGAACCACAGCCCCCGTTTCAAGGCCACAAGCTGGAGCCCAGGACGGGGGAGCGGTGCAAACCCTTCCAGCAGACCTGGGGGTGCAGGTGGGTGCGGGGGTCCCACCGGCGAGATGTGAGGGGCCACGCAGGGAGCGTGAACACGGGTGATGCTGCCTGCACGCTGCAGACGCACGGACGTGCTTTCCTTCCGGGCTAAAACTCACCCAAGTGGCTTCTGCGGGTCCCCAGCTGACCCCAGACGGGCAGAGCTCGGTGCAGGGGGTGCACGGCCCCACGGTGCAGACCCCAGGGAAGGGAAAGGCGGTGTGACGACTTCCCGGCCAGCATCGTCCCGGCCCCGCTCGGCCGACACAACTCTGCCCACACCCGCCTTCCCTGGCCTCCCCTGACGGGCAAAAGCACGTCCTGGCAGCTCCGATGGCCGGGTGCCCGGCCGGGTGTGCAGGCAGATGTGCAGGCAGATGTGCAGGCAGGTGTGCAGGCAGATGTGCAGGCAGGTGTGCAGGCAGGTGTGCAGGCAGGTGTGCACAGGGGCCAGGTGAGTGGCGGTGCTGAGGGAACAGCTCGCTCACCTGCACCAACACCGCAGCACCGCTGCACCAACACCCACCCTGCCGACAGCCGCCCTGCTAACAAACACCCATCCTGCAAACACCCGCCCTGCCAACAGCCGCCCACACGCGCCAAGGGAGGCCATCCGCGCCAGCCCCGCTCCCCACCGGGGGCCAGCCGGAGGCCCCCGAGGACCCTCGCGCCCCCGACACCCACCCAGCACACACCACCAGCACGGCCTGCAGCGGTCGGGGACGCAGCAGCCAAAACGCGCCTGCGGTCAAAACTCGGCGTGCCGGCTCTGGCCGGTGTGCGGTCGGGGGCTGGGGGCTGCAGGGGACCACCGGCCAGGGATGGGACCCACCGGGGACCATGTGGGAGCCCCCGGGGGCTCACGGCCAGCCCAGCACACGGCCTGGCGGGGAGCCTTCCTCGCTCAGCCACTTCCTCCCCGCTGGCCGGGGGCCCGGGGCTGCTGCTGCTGATTTACGACGAGGCTCTTCTCTCCGCACCGCGGTTGTTTGCCTTCGCATTTCCGCCGGTCCCGAGCCCCCTCCTCCCCCTGCCCCAGCGGGGCGATGCGCTGCAGGCACCAGAGCGGGCAGCGGCACGGCGCCACGTGCGCAGGGGGATCCCCCATCGCCACGTGTACACGGGGACCCCCCTGCCACCACGCACTCGTGGGGACCCCGCAAAGCAACTGCCTCCTGCCCCACGGCAGCGAGCCCCGATGCACACAGCAAGCCCTGGCGCAGAGGGCCTGACCCAGCCTGGTGCAGCCGCAAGGAGCCCAGCACCCCAGGGCTGAGCCCGCAGCCGCACAAGCGGCTCCCTGTGCACAGCAGCACCCGTCGCAGCCCAGTGTAGGCGGACAGACGGACAGACTCCATCCCCGTCACTGCTGTCGCCCAGACGAGCCCCGTCGCAGCCCGAAGCCCCAAGGGGGGAAGCACTGGCCCTGGCAGAGGGCAGGACGTTCCCAAGCGGGGCTGCGCTAATGAGCGCGGCCGCCCCGGCCGCATACCGGCCCCACTCAGACTCATTAATCTCATTACGCCGCTACAAATCACCAGAGATGCCAAGCTGCGAGCCCGGAGGGGCGGCGGTCAATGGGGGCACCCTGCATGCTGCTGAGACCCTGGGAACAGGTTTCCCCCCATCATATTGGGACACCAAAGCACCCGCGGCGGGCAGACAATGTGGGCAGGGGCCCCACGAGCCCCAGGACGAGAAGTGGGGGGGTCTCCAGAACCCCCGCCGCATCCCTGCCGTGCCAGCATGGTCCCTCCATGGGGCACGTCTGCACCGCGGCCCCGAACCGACCCGATGAAAACAATTACGGCTGCTGTCGAGAGCAATCAGGCGCGGTGCGGCGCGATGCCGGCCTGGGATGGGGGAGCGCTGCCCACGGCCCCCCCGGACGAGCCGGTGCTCTCCCTCCGACCTGGCACAGCAGAGACGAGCGGGAGGTGACGTGGGGCAGCTGCTCTCCCAGAGCACAGAGACTTTTAGGGGGACCCCGGGCACCCCGGGGGCTGCAGAGCCGCGGTCCCCCCGGGGTGCCACCCCCCAGCTCTGCCACGGCCCTTCCCGGCGAGCGCAGTGCCCACGGCGGCCCGGGCTGCTCCCTGCCTGCACGGGCGTTAATCCCTCCTGCTGATGAGAGCTCGGCGCCGGGAGGCAGGAGGAGGTGACCCCACGCCTGGCACCGCGCTGGGGAGGACTCGGCCACATGGGACCGCAGGGACACAGGGCCCCCACGGTGACTGCTTCCCGCTCGCCCCTGGAACAGTCCTGCAGGGATTTCCATGGCTTTCAAATCCCAAACCAGCCCCAAGGCTGTGCACCAGGCACCGCGTGCTCTGTCACGCCTGCTCCCCATCCCAGCACCGTGCACCCCAACCGCGGTGCCGGGCACCGGGCACCGTGCACCATGGGGTGCCCGCGCCCCACCCGACACCGCGCACCCCACGCACAGCGCTGCCAGGGGCCGGCACCCACTGCAGGCTGCACGTCCCAGTGCAATGCCACGAGCAGGCACCGTGCGCCCCGGGCCCCGCGGCGTGGCCACGCAGCCCCCGTGCCTGCCAGAGCAGCCGGGCTCCGCTGCGGGCCGGGGCAGGTGCACGCCCTGTAACTCCAAGAAGATCCGCGTGAATAAACGCTTCCCTGTTCGGGCTAATGAATCGCAGGCGGTGCGGGTCCCCCTGCCCCTGGGGAGCCCTCTCTGCCCCCCGCAAGCCCCCCTCGGCAGGGCCGTCACCCTCCCCAGGCCCACCGCCGGCCGAGCGCACCGGTGCGGCTGCAGAGCGGCACGGGCAGCGCCTGGACCGGTGGGTCCCTGCGCCGCGGGCACGCTGCCTGCCCCTGCCTGTGCCCTCCCTGCTGCCCCGGCCACCCGCCCCCTGCCCGTCTGCACCCAGAGCGATGCCCTGCGGGAAGCAGGGCAGGGACCCGCTGCCCAAGGGAAGGGGACCCCACAACTGCAGCCACATGCCGCAGAGGATGCCCAGGGCAGAGGTGGGCTGCGGTGCACGATGCCCGTGACGCCGGCAGCCAGGCCGCTGCCACACCGGGTGAGCGTCCTGCAGCGGCAGCCCGCCCGGCCCCGCTCGGCGCAGGAATGCGCGAGACCCTCGCGGGGCCGCGGTGGGGAACAAAACGCCCTCAGTGCGCTGGTCCCTGCTCCTGCATACCTACAGATCAAACCCATATGGGGGCCATAAATCTCCCCTTATTACAGCTCCCTCCATAGAGATGCCTTTCATGGAGAGATAAGAAAGTTGACTTTGTTCGGGGGCACAATGTCGCTTTTCATACCGGCCCCCACGGAGCGTGGCCCCCCCGGTTTCTCCTGCCCTGGGGTCCCTGGGATGCCCGTGGGTGCCAGCAGCAAACGCTGCGCCCCAGTGCCGGCCCCACCGCAGCACCCGGGAGCAACGTCGGGAGCGGTGCCGGCACCCACCCCGCTCACACCCCATGGAAGCCCTGCCTGCGCTCCATTGCCCGTTGCTGCCTGCCCCCCCTGTCCCGACCCCCAGCCGCCCGCCGGGCACTCACAGCTTCTCCAGAGCCCGCAGCCCGAAGAAGGAGCCGTTCTCCAGCACCGTGATCTTGTTGTTACTCAGCAGCCTGTGGGAAGAGCAGAGGGAGAGGGGCAGCCCCGTTACTCGTCCTGCCGGGCAGCCCCATCCATGCCCCGGTGACCTGCGGGGCTGGAGGGGGAGCGGGGACGGCCAGACCCGCCACGAGAAGCGGCAGCCCCGGCTGTGCCACCGGGGTGGTGGCGATGGGTGAAGTCTCAGGGACGGGCTTTCACGGCCGGGTGGGGATATGGGATGCAACGGCCGTGTTGGGATGCTGTGCCATGGTCCACATGCATGGCAGCACTGGGCTGGAAGTGCCCGGGGCCGTGCCAGGCTCTTGGGGCGTTGCTCCTGTCCCAAGGAGCTGCACGGGCGGGTGGGCGACGAGAGCCCCATCCCAGCACCTGCACCAAGAGGGCACCCTGAGGACCCGCAGCCAGGAGGGGACCCCACGGCACCCCCGGCTCTTTCCCCCCACCAGCCTGACCACCCTCTGGTCACAGCATCACGGCCATCCCACGAACCTCCCAGCGCTGAGATTTTATCCCAAAGTAAACAGCTTTGCTGGCCAAAGGGGCCCTTGCGGGGTGACAGGAGAGGGAGGGAGGGCACAAGAACCCAACAATTCAGCCAGGAGCTCATTAAAGCGCGCCAGTGGCAATTAGCAGAGCCAGACCTCGGCCTGGGGACAGGAGCCGGCTCTCGGGGACCAGAGGCGCTTCCCCAGCGCTCCCGGGCATCTGCGCGGGCACTGGCGATGCTCCCACCGGCAAACGTGATCCAAAAACAGAGGGGGGGCAGCCGCCAGCGGGGGCCTGGAGGGCACCCTGGAGCCCCGGCCGGGGGAGAGGCGCGGGGAAAAAAGGGCTCATTGAGGGCCGGAGCTGGGGCTGTTTACACACGGGCGGGCTCTGCAGCCAGGCTGAATGGTGTCTGTGTGCTGCAGAGCTCCGTCCCTGCCGCCGCCGGCCACGCTCGGTTCTCCCTGGCCGGGCTCCGATGCCAGGGCTGCCCAGGGAGCGGGCAGGAGCAGGACGTGGCTCAGAGGGCTGCGCTGCAGCAGGGGCGGCTGCCAAACCCCCGAAGGGTGGTGGGGAGGGAAGGGAAAGGGGCAGGCGGTGCAGCCCCCCGCCATGGGCCGCATCCTGTGCTAATGAGGAACCGCCACCGGGCACCACCGTGTCCGCAGGGCCCCGCGACCCGGCCAGCAGCGGGGAGCGGAAGCGGCCGGCAGCCCCACCAGCCTGCAAATTGCTTCCACACGCTGGCGGCCAGAGCCGCCCCGGCCAGGGCCACGTCTTGCCCTTTCCTCCCTGCAGGGACCCCGCTTTTGCGGGGCTCAGCTCACCCCAGCACAGCAGCGGCGAGCACCGGTGCTGGCCGGTGGCAGGCTCAGCCCCGGGACCCTGCCCAGAGCAGAGGGCAGCAGGGGTGCTCCCGGAGCAGCATCGCTCCCGGAGCAGCCCCGGCTCCAGCGCACGGCAGCCCCACGGCACAGCCCCACGGCCTCGATTCCCCGTCGGCACAGGCTGTCGCTCAAGGCTGTGCCGGCCCCAACAGCTCCAGAAGGTTTTAATTCCAGCGGCAGCAGATTCCACAACCCAGCAGAGCCTCCGCAGGCTGCGCGTGCCTGGAGGGGACCTCGGGGGCTCCCCGCTAAAGCAGGGGTGAGCAGAAACCCCCCGTCTCAGGGGCTGAGCCGGGGTGCGCGCTGGACCCTGCTGAAACAGCCCTTTGGGGCCATGTGAGCTGCAAATGCAGAAACCGGACGAGTGCACGAGACTCCGGTCTCAGAACTCCCGTATTTGGTCCCGTATTTGGCCTGGAGGGGCAGGGGGGTCCCCAGCACAGCCAAGGACATGCGGAGCCTTTGGGCAAGGGGGAGCCGGGCACCCTGGGCAAGCCGGACCCGACCGTGCCAGAGGCTCCCAGGGCACGGGCTTTGCAGGGGGTTACAACCACGGACGTGCCACCAGCGCGGCAGGCAGAGCGCAGGCAGCCAGCTGCCTGCACCGGGGGGCCAGTGCGCTGGAGAGCTGCGCCCATCTGGCAACGCAGCCCCCGGCCGCCCCCAGGGCTGAGCCCCGGTGCCGGGGATGCTTGCTTTGTTCGGGGACCCCTGGGACCATCCGCGCCTCTGCCATAAAAACAGAAATCCCCGCCTTAAAAGGCAACGCTCCCGCGGCCCCGACGGGATCGGCCTCCCCTGTGATCCGCAGCCAGGCGGCCGGGCCAGCAACCCGCCCGCCGACGGCCGGGAAAGCAGCCGCGGGACGCCTTCCCTGTGGTGTGCTTCGGCCGGGGGCGAAGCCACCCCCGGAGCCATCGGCCCCTCGGGGAGCGCGGGAACGGCCGGGACCCCAGCACAGCGCGGGGGGCACCCCGAGTCACGGTCACTGCCTGCCCGTGCGATGCCCTGCTGCTCGGCACCTGGTCTGCCCTTCCTTAAGGAAAAGAGGTCCTCGACCAAAATGAGCGTTTGGCACACGAAAATTGCACTGACAGTAACTTTTCTTCCTGATAAAACTTTTTCCCGGTAGTGATCCTGATTCTTCTTTTCCCCATCCTGTAGAAGCCAGCGGGGTCACGCTCCCCTGTTACAACTCACATCCTCAAACACACTTTTATTTTGTTGTTGCTGTTTTTATGGATATTATGTTCCAAAACGTTTTCTTTTTTTTTCCCAGGAAGTTCCCCATCAAGCTCCATGGGACTTTCCGGCCCCACGTGTCCACAGACGGCAGAGCGGCGTGCGGGTCCCCAGAACTATCCCCTTACAGGAGGGTAACTGAGAAACCCCAAAATATGATGGAATAAGCGTGCCCACGAGGCCACCCCGACCCAGCACATGGAAGTCACGGGCAAGAAGCCCCCAAGCCGCACCGGGGCAGTGGGACCCCGCACTGGGATCCAGCCCTCGGCACGAGGGACCGGGGCCGGACCTGAACCCCTCGGCCAGATTTCAAACCCCAAGAGCTGCCCCTGCTCTCGCGCCCGGCCGGGAGGAGGGATCGGCCGGGGAGGGAAGCGGATGGGAGGCTGGAAGCAAACCCCGCGGCCCCCCAGTCCCGCATGGCCAAGGCGGCTGTTGCTGGTGGTGGGCTGGGCAGCGTGCCGGGCGGGGGTCGCGGCGGCTCCCTGGATGCTCACCGAGGTCCGTGCGGGGCCGGGGGTGCAGAGGGGACGCGGTGCCCCCACGTCCCAGCCGTCCACGGGGCTTGGCCGGCCATGAAAGCACAGCTGTGCTCCGCAGGAGCCGTCACTGGGCTGTGCCTTGGCTCCGGCCCAGGCTGGAACTCCTCACCTCGGCAGTGCCGGCAAACGCCGCGGCAAGAGGTACCCCCCGCACGGTGGGAAGGGCTGGGGACCCCCTGCACGCCCCCAGCCCTCGACACCCGACCGCCCTTGCGCCGCTCCAGCATCCTCCCGCCCGAAACAGCGTCTTCAGCCCGCCCGGCCGCCCCAAGGCCCTCCAGCACCGCAGCGCGCGGGCGGGTGGGCTCCCGTCGCCTGCCGGTGGGCTCCCGTCGCCCGCCGGGGACAGCCCCGCCACCGCGACGATAATTGGCTAATTGAGCGATGGCTGGAAAAGTCTCTCCGGACAATGCGGGGATTAAGGACCGGAGCGTCGAGTCAAACGGAAACAACGGGGGGATGCGCAGCGGCAGGCGGGGATGGGGGCGGCTGGGCGGAGGGAGGGAGCTCCCCGAGGAGCATCCTCCTGTCCCAGGGGGATTCAGCCTCGGAGGGGGCTCGGCATCCTCGGTCCAACCCACCCGCGCCAGGGCTCTCAGGGCTCGGACCCCACGAGGCTGCAGGCGGAGAGATAGAGATCCCTTCCTCTTCTTTTTTTCATCTCAAAAAGAGGAGCCAAAAGTGAAAAAAACAAGATTGTTTTTTCAAGCGTGCTGGAATCCACTTGGATAAATAACGGCTCCAGAAACTGGGCTGCTGAAACAATAAACTTCCTCTGGACCCAACCAAAAAAGGACGCGGGGAGACGGTGGCTCCCCGGCCCAGGCAGGCAGGGGAAAGGCAGAGGCAGCGGCACGGAGGTTAATAAGGGGGGGCCGCGGCGGGGGCGGGGAGGCCGGCTATGCTTTGCTCTCCAAGTGCATTAATTCAAAGCATATGCTCGCAGCAGATATGGCGCAGGCTGCGCCCCGAGCAGAGCTCACCGGCTTGCAGAGGGATTTTAGGAAGGGAAAAGAGGGGCCCCGGGACTGGCGAGAGGTGCCGAGGGCTCCGGCACCGGGAAGGGCTCTGGAAGCGGCAGCGTCCCAGGGGGGACCCCGCAGCTCCCTACCCAACGGGGCTGGAGACCCCCGACGGGGCTGGGGCCGCCCCCTCCCCACTTTGTTTGGGTGCTCGGGGGCTCTTCCCCTCCCTGCGACAAGCCCAGGGCGTAGCCTCCAGCCTCGCGTCACGCCGGGCTATTTCGGATGGTGAAAATTATTGTTTCAACCCTCGGCTTTTGTTAGCACAGGAAAAATAAGCCCCAGAGAGAGGGTGAAACCTCCAGAGCTGGCGCAGGGCGGCAGGGCCGGGATGCTCCGATGCCCCAGGCAGCACCGCGACCCACGGCCCCCCGAAAAACCAAACCTGCCGAAGCTGCGGCCCAATAAATAACAAATAAAAAGCTGGAAAAGGTTTGAGAAAGAAACCATCTGCAGGGCCCAGGATAAACCGGCCTTGGAGAGAGGAGTTCAAGTAGAACTGGAAATTGGTCATAAGTCAAAGCCCTCTATTCCCTGCAGACAATCTGTAATTTCAGTGCAATCAAGCTGTGCACATAAATGAGGCCTGTGCTGGGATTCCACATCTGGAAGAGGTTTGGGCTCCCGCCCGTGTGACAGCGGGGCTGGCCACGGCCGGCGCGGCTATCTGGGTCTCGTTAGGGATACAGTGCTTTTTCCATTAGGCGATTAGCACAGGGGTCAGCTGGAGGGGGAGGGAATTAAAGCCTTGTTAATACCCGTCTGCAGAGCCCCGGCACCTCCCAGCCGTGCCGGAGGGACGTCCCCGAGAGGTGCCAAACCCCCTGGCCCCGAACCACGGGAAGCCCACAGTCCCGGGAGGCTGGACCACGACGGAGGGGCTGGGGGAAGCGCTGTGCCCCAGGCTGCATCGGTGCAAGCTCTGCCGAGACAGCCGCAGCCGGGAGAGCTCCGCAGGGCTACGAGTCAAAAAGGGGTGACAAGCCAATCTGTTAGGGCTGGCGTCCCTCCCTCCTCCCCGCGAAGAGCTGGGGGCAAGAATTAACCTCTAGGTATAAAACGTGGCGGGTGTCAGAGAGCACATGCCTTGTAACGTCTGCTGGGGTTGCACGAGGATATTGCGCTCCTGTGAGCATCATCCCGCTCGCTGGACCCCACACGTCCCCGTGCCGGCTCCCTGCGCCTGCTCCCTGATGAAGGCAGCGCTTCTGCCTGCACCGGTCCCGGCAGGCCGCTCATACCCGCCTGCCGCAGGTGTCCCCACGGCATGAGTTTCTCAGGTAGGACCGAAGACCGACGGGACACGGCCGGGACGGCTGTGGATATTTAGGCAATATCCACACATCCCTGTCCCCCTGTCATCCCACAGCTCGAGGGGCTCCAGTGCCCCAGCCATCGCACCCGCCACCAGGACGGCACAGGGCCGCCGGTTCCCAGCACCCCCGTCCGCACCGGGTCTGTTCCCTGCCACCGTGGCTTCCTCACATGGAGTTAATTTCTGCAGCTCCACATCTGCGGGCACTGCCTCGGCTCTGGTTTGCTCTCTCAGCGATCCCCGCAAGGGGCCGAGGGAAGAGAAAAGGAGCCGTGGCTCCGCTCGGCAGACGGCTCCCCGTGAGAAACCGCCACGTCCCCCGGAACGCCGCGGCCGAGCCCAGCGCTGGCTGCAGGGCAGGTCCCCGGGGCCATGGGCATCCTTTGTCCCTCGTCCCCTGCTCTGCCCATCCGCAGGCTGTGATGCCAGCGAGCGTTTCTCAGGCGCAGGGGGTAAATAAGCAGCAGCTGCCACGGAGACAGCCTTGGATTCCTCAGCGCAGGCCTAATAATTAAAGATAAATAAAGAAGTAAACCGAGAGTGTGGGAAAAAGCCAAATTAGAGCCGGGGTGAGAGACCCGCAGGGCGGCAGACCTCCTCTGGCCGCCCAAGCTCCTCCGGCCGCCCGCGCGTCCCCAGCCATCGCCCGGGCGGCCGGAGCTGCGGCCAGGACAGCAGCAATCCCGCGCCGGCAGCCTCCCCCACGCGCAGCATCAGCGCTGCTCGTTAGCGCTAACGCATGCCTGCTTCCAGGCCAGGCCGGACGAGGACTAGAACAGGGCTCTGCTTTTAGGGGTTATTCCGCACAAAACACACCATGCGTTTCCTGCGACTGGGGCAACACTGATGCTGAGCACCCCTGGGGCACGGACAGGACCTGAGCATCCTGGGGGCATGCGTAGGAGCCCTGCTCGGACCCCACTCACCTGCAGGGCCCAAAATTTGGCTGTCCCCAGCAGGGCGTCCCCCAAGGCACGTGCAACCCTTGCCACATGCCCGGGCCCTGCTGCCTCCTCCACTCCCTGCCCGCACCCCAGCAGCTCCAGGAGACGCTCCCGAAGCCAGAGCCTCTGGTTTTGATTGTTCCATCTGGAAAGGGTTTAAAATAAATCATGTTTACTGCGCGAGAGCAGAGCCCAGGGTCACCGCATATTTGTAGGTTTCTGCCTACGCCTGTAGGTTTCATGTCACGTTTTAGTGGGATCATGTAATGCCCTAATGCTTCTGCACGGGCATCCTGGCCCCTCCGAGGCAGCCGGCCCCGGCACAGCCGGCTCCAAACCCCCCTGTCCCACCGGGCATCGCCCACCTCGGCCACTCCGCCGGCCTGGGGCTGCAGTGGGGCTCGACCCGTGCTCAGCATCGCAGTTACACTCGCTCACGCTGGAGAACGCACCAGAGCAGGCAACTCGTCGGATGCTTTTCCCAATACAGATTGACAAAGGACTCAAACGTCCCCGCGGGTATTTGCAAGGGGCTGACATATAAGAAAGGGCTGTGGGAGGAGAGAAATGAAGAGCAAAGCCCGCCCGAGGGAGAGTGCGACCGGAGAGCCCAGCCTCCACCTGCCCGGCAGCCCCCCAGCATCCCCCCAAAGGGAAGCTCAGGACAAACTCAGTGCTGCTGCTCCAGGATGATTTATGCTTTTATTACGACCGCTGCACTTCAACCCTGCTCATGGTGCCCACTCAGCACAGGCGTGTATCACCGCGTGCTCCGCGTGCGTGATGGCCGGGCAGGAGGCTGGCACCGGCTGGGTCCCCTTCACAGCCACCCCATTTTCACAACGCGGACATCACCACCCCAAAACGCAGCCCCTTTGCAGCCAGCGACACGGCACACAGGAACCGAGAGATGCTTTAGAAGTAGCCCAACTCCAGCGCGCCAGCAGACACGCGGCCAAGCGGGTTCAAGCACGTGAGAGCAGACGGGACCAGGAGCACCGCAGCCCCCAGTCCAGCCCCGCGCAGCCCCAGTCCTCCGCAGCGTCCAACAAAACCCACCCGAGGAGCAGACGGTGGAGAGCCGAGGCCGTGGGCACGCTCACGCGGGCAGGCAGACACGGCCACCCTCGCGGGACGACACTTCGGGCGAAAGCGACGTTCCCTCCAGCAACGGCGCTGCCGGCCCTGCCCTCCAAACCAGATTTTAATTCAAACGTCTCCTCCGGAGTTATAAATAAACCCTGCAATCCGCTGCTGCAGCGAGCAGGCGCGCCGGCTGCCAGCGCCGGCCGAAACCCCAACCCTCCCCGGCACCGGGGGCACGAGGAAGCTTCAGGAAGCAAGCGGCAGCTTTAGACCCTTCGCACAAACCTGAAGCCCACTGACTGCTCCCGGTCTCTTTTCAGCAAATATTTCCACTAAGAGCTTTCAAACAAAAACATCCTCCCCCAGCGCTCCGACAGCAAACGCTGCGGAGGGAAGCGTGGAGAAGGAGCCCGTTTCCTGCATTTCCAGCTCACGTCCACACTTTAAACTCGTGCTGCCGCCGCGCCGTGGGGAGAGCGGGGTCCTGCCCTCGGTCTGCAGCCGCAACCCCCCGCTTTGACGCAATTTAAACGAAGTTCTGCGGAACCGAGCGATGCTGCCGTTGGTGCGCATTCACTGACTACGTCAAAAAATGAGTGAGAAAAGTAACCGTTCGCGCTGCGCTCCCCGACCCCGCGGGACTTTGCCCCCCGTCCCCCCCGGCACCTGCCCGCCCGTGGGAGCGCAGCCCCGGGGGGGGGGGGGGCTCCGGGAGCGGCCCCGGCCCCGGTGCCGGGGTCTCCCCGCCGCGCGCTGCTCCGGCCCCCCCCCCCCCTCCCCCCCGGGGGCCAGCGAGCGGGCAACGGAGCGGGCTCAGCGCGACCCACGCGTGGGCTCCCGTCCCTCTCACGGCGGCCCGGCGCCGCAGACGCCCGGCCGGGGCAGCCCGGGGCGACGCGGTACTCACAGCGTGGCGGTGCCGTCGGGCAGCAGGCGCGGCTCGGGCGGCGCCGGGAGCCCCCCGCCGCTGCAGACCACCCGCCGCCGGGGCGCGGCGGGGCCGCCGGGCGCCTTGGCCCGCTCGGCCGCACACTTGCAGCCCAGGCTCTGCGCGGGGCAGCTCCGCGCCGCGGCCCCGCCGCCCAGCGCCGCCGCCAGCAGCAGCACCAGCGCCGCCGCCCGCCGCATGGCCCCGGCCCCGGGCTCCGGGCTCCGGGCTCCGGGCTCCGGCTCCGCGCCCGCCGCCGCCCCGCTCCCCGGGGCGGCTCCGGCGGCGCCGCCTCCCCCGCTCGCCGCGCTCCGCCGCCGGGCCTGGCGCCTCCCCCGCCCCGCCCCGCCCCGCCCCGGCCCCGGCCCCGCCGAGGGCACCGGCTCGCCTCCCCCCCGGGGCGGGAGCCTGCGTGCGAGAGAGGTGGAACCCCCGTGGGCCGGGGCTCGGAGCGGTCCCGGAAAGCTGGAGCCTGCGTGGGAGAGAGCTGGGGTCCCGCACGGTGCAGAGCTGGAGCCCCCGAGGACGGGGGCTGGGGCTCCGTGGGGTCCCACGGGACCGGGAGCCGCAGCCCCCGGGGACCGGAGCATCCTCCCAGAGGGCGAGAAGCTCCAGCCCCGCCTGGCCCCGAGCTGCAGCCCCGGGCATCAGCGGGGAGGGCCGGAGCCCTGCACGGCCCCGGGCACACGTGGTGCGTGCAGGCCCCGCTGCAGCACCCCAGCTGCGACGAGCACAGGGTGCTGCGTCCAGGGCGGTGGCACGCACACGGCCCCACCAGCCCTCCCGCACGTGGGGGCTCTGTGGGCTCCCGCCGCCCGCCGGGACCCCGCGCCACGGAGGAACCCCCTGCACAAACTCACACACTTCACTTCATGGGCGCGCTGCTCCGTGCCCTCCTGGCCCCCGCTCCGCAGTTAACACTCTTCCCTTCTTGCCTTCCCTGTTTGCTTCACTGGTTTTCACGCTAAGTTCAATATTTTCCTTCCTGCTCCCCCCTCCCACGTCCCCGCTGCTTCTTGCGCTGTCCCCGGCCCTCTCTCCCCCCGGGGCCCGGCTTCTCCAAGGCCACGGCTCACTGCAGCTTCAAATCAAAAGGGATCAAAAGCAGGCAATGAAGTCTCCAGGACCCCGCGCCAGGGAGCGGAGGAAGAAGGTCATGGAAGGACGACAAGAGACAGCTCTGGGAATGCGGTTTCTCTCCAGGACCAATAGCTCCTGGAGGGGAAAAGAAATTTACTCCTTTCTCCAAATAAATACATCTTGCTGTGGCGGTGGGCGTCGGAAAGAGGAGATACTCATCAGCACGCACGCCCAAGCTGCTTCCACACGCGCTTTCGTTTGGGAGCGTACGCAGCCCAGGGTCCCGCACAGCCCGTTAGCCGCTTAACCAGCACTTGCCTCGTTTCTCCAGCTCTTCCCTCCCCGTGCTCAGCCCTGCCCGGGCACTCGCCTCCTCCTGCCAGGCGGGGGCAAGGACCAGGGCCCCAAGGGCTCCTCCGTGGCCAGTCGCGCCCCCGCAGACCTCCCACCCCCTGGCCCCGGGGGTCGGCTGTAGGACCCCAGAGGCCTGGAGACCGGCGTCATCTTGTTAGTGAAAAACTGATAATAAACAGTGTACCCACATCTTCCCCTCTTTTTTTTTTTTTTTCCTTTTTTTTCCCCCCCTTTTTTCCACTGAGCAAACTTTCCCCTGCAGGCATTACCCTCCCGTGCTCAGCGCTGCAGGATGCCGGTCCCAGATCCTGCAGCTGAAGCTGGAAGAGCAACAGGAAACCACTTGTGTCCAGTATCCGCTCACAGATCCTGTGAGCATCTGCACAGTGTGAAACCCCTCCCAAGAACCAAAATGGTGAGCTGTGCTCCCACTTTAAACTTTGCCGAAAGCAAGAGTGGTTTTCCCTCCTTCTTCTGGAGAAGATGAGCCTGCAGGCTGGAGCCTGCTGCTCTCCCCGGGTGTCCCCACCAACATGGAGAAGAGACTGCGTGTCTGGCATCTGATTTAGACAACAGGCACTCACAGCACACCAAACCTAGCATCAAACAGGGACGCGATCCCGAAACGCTGCGGTGCACAGGGCTCAGCCGCCTTCTTTTGCTGGATCAAGCCCTAAATTAAATCCTTGTCTCCAAGAACTCCAGCACTTGCAAGGACCTTAGGAGCCCCTGTGCAGCACCGCTCACCTCTGTGCCCATCAGCACAAGAGCTGGGAACAAGACACAAGATTTCAGCACCTCGTTCCTGAGGGATTGGCCCAACGCTTCGGTGCCAAGTGGCTGGAGGGAACTCGAGCAGAGCCCGGGCTCGCACCTCGCGTGGGTGGCCCTGCTGCTCCAGAGCACTCGCCCCCGGGCTACCCTGCCTTGCCTTAATGGCCCGTTTCATTTCTCCTCCGCAGGGAGAGCCGGGAGCTGCTCGCACTCGTGTTCCTACCGAGTGCAGCTCTGACCCTGATCCAAACCGCAGCCGTGGCCCCTCTTCTTCCCCTTCCTCAGGGCAGCAGCTCTACAGCCGGGCTAGAAGGGGCCCTGGGAAAGCCCACCATTAAGCAAAGAGCTCCCCTTGCGTGGACAGGAATGGGACTTGGCGTGGATCTCAGGCCCTGGAGAATGTTGGTCAGTGCTGGCAGCATCCAAGGGCAATCAGAGCTCTGGAGTTGTCTCCATGACACATTGAAGCAATCAAGCCACTGTACGTGGTCTTCAGAACTTCAATCTCCTATAAAATTACCTCCAAGAACAGTCAAAACCTTGTCCAAACTAGTAACAAATGTGAAATACCCGGCCCCAGCCCCGCTATGAAGAGAGGAGCTCAAGCAACACTTCCCACATGCTTCGAGCCTGACGGAGTTCAGGTTCTTTCAACTACTTCCAAGCCCCTCTCCGTGCTCTCCAGCCCTGATCCCTCTTGATGCCTCCTGCCTGGGAGACAACAAGGCAACCTGTTTGAAACTCCATCACCACAGACGTGCCGGTGCCGGACGCCAAATCCCCGTGCCCCTCGCTCCCATTCAAAGGTAAAAATGCTCCTTAACCACTGCAGGCAGAGGGAAAGACAACAAGCACAGGATTCCTTTCACTGGGATCCAATAAAAACCTTGGCAGTTGCCGGCCTTCCTGCCGGAAACCCGATATCCCAGAAATAAACACACTTTCCACTTTGAAGGGCTGCAGCGGGATCTGCCTCGGGCCGAGCTGCTGCCGGCCGCCCCCGGGCTCTCACCTGCCTGCAGCATCCCCGGCCGCAGCAGGAGCCTGAGGCAGAGCAGGGAACTGACCCAAATCTCTTGATTTTCTCATGGAAGCCAAGCACCCTGTGCCTGTCCACAGGCACCGGGACCAAGCCTGGCTATGGCACCGAGTGCCACGCATCGGGGAGCGGATGCTTTCGTGTCTCGCGGAGCCGGGCTCGGCACCCGCCGCCTCCCTGCACATCTGCTGCGTGCATCGCACACCCAGCTTGCGCTGCGATTTGGCAGGGAGGCCGAGCTCGGCTCCAGACACTTTGCAACACAAAGGATATTATCTGATAAAAAATAAATCAAGCCTGGCTTTGTGGAGGAAGGGGAGTGAACGATGCCTGGACTCTCACCTAACGGGTAACCGGAGCCTGCAGAGCTCAGCAACTTCAGAGGCTGCTGCTCCAGCACTGACGCTTCCCCGAGGATGAGGATGGCCTCAGGCGGCCGGCCCATCTCCCCAGGAGCCGCAAAAGAAGCAGCAGCGCATCACCCTGTCCAGCATAATGGACAGTTTTATTCCTTTTGAATTCTACCCACAGATACTCCCCAATCCCCCCAGGAAGAGTTTTTCTCCATACTGCATGTGAAGTCCTGCTCCGTGCACCGGCACGGCTCCGGCGGGATCAGCCTAGCCAGCCCCCCGTCCAAGGGACAGCGTAGAAATGAGTGTCACCTCCAGGGCCTGGGAAACCCGGGGCTGTGCCTGTGCTCCGGGAGGTGACGGTACCTGTGCCATCGGCCAGCAGCAAGGGCTGTAAGTCACGAGGGAAGAGTCGTCCCTCTGGCCGCAAAACAAGCCTTCGTCTGCTGGACACGTTCCTCCAAGGCAAATATTGACAGTGACATGGCCCCGAGGAGCGGGGAGCGAGAGCGCTGCTGCTTCAATAAACCGGCCAAGTGCTTTTAATAGATGTAAATAAAGCTTGTGTTGCAGGGGGCCGAGGTGCCTGAGCGGGGAGTGGTTCATTAAGAGGCCAGGGAGCCTTTCATCTGCGGCTCCTTGGCTCCACTCCAGTGACCAACAGTTTCCATCTGCCGGGTGACCTCCGCGGAAGGAGTGGGTGGTCTGCGCCCCGCTCCCCCGGACAGGTGTCCGGCATCACCGACACCGCGGCTCCGCACCCTCCCGGCTCGGCTGGAGGTGGGTGCCTCGAGGAGGAACAGAAGGTGCCGGCGGGTACTGCCTGCTGCGCCGGCTTCAGGGAGGCTCGGCCGCAGGAGGAGCAGAGCAAAGCTCTCGGGCACGATGCAGTCAGAAGAAAAAAGCCTGTTGGAAGCGGGACGGGTGAGAGAAACAGCTGCAGAGGAAGGGAGCAGAAGCTCACCCTGCTCTCCGCTCCTCTCCAGCGCCTTGTCACAGCCCAACAGCGGCCAGCGCAGCTGCAGCCAGCACTGCTGTTCAGGCACAGCACCCACGCTGCTCCCCGCAGGCCACCTGCGCGGCCCCGACACAGCCCGGCTGGAGGGGAGAGGTGTCCCACAGCATCTCCAGCACCACGGCTCTCCGGAGCCACCGAGACGCACACAGCTCTGTCACGGTCTCACGCAGGAGGCCACCCCCAAAGCTGACGGAGCCCTAAATGTTTTAGCAGACGGCGTGCAGGCAGAGCAGAAAACCAGAAGACCACACGCTTTCGTGAGGGAGTCTGCTCCTTAAAGGCCGCTGCGCCGAGTCAGAGCTCCAGGGTACGGAAGCCAGGACAAGCCTTGCCCGGCCCCACAGCCACCCGTGCACACTCACCGCCCAGTTTACACCATTTACTACTTCATTAAGCTTGGCCAGCGTCCAGTTTCAACGCAGGAAATAAGCACAAAATGCCTGAGAGAGGAAAAGCAAGAGGGTACGTGAGCCATAACGCAAGACAATTCTCAATGTAAAGCCAGCCCGCTGCTCCGCGCTCGAACAGCCGGTTTTGGAGCCGCAGGCTGGTGGGAGAGGGCCATCAGCGAGGGGCGAGCAGAGCAGGGGGTCCCCAATCACCCCCTCAGGCGCAGGAGCGCCTGCTCCGGGGCCGGGCTAGCTCTGTAAGCTCAGCTAGCAGGTCACTTTTGTTCCTTGTTTGCTATGGAGAGCTCTAGACAACATTTTACAAGTAGCAAACAAACACCGCAGAGACAGCGGCAGCCTTCACACATTTGAATCCAATTCAGAGGAGAAGGGGGGTCCTGAGTTTGCTCTGTAAGATCAAGGGAAGGCTTTTAACGTTGTCGAACTTGCAAAGGGGAGGATCTGCGGTCAGTGCGTGGTGCCGAAATTCTGGGAAGAAAGAGGTGGAAGAGGAAGGGATTCCCTCCAACCATCAGGTGGACAATACGGTTATTTCTGAGCCTCGGCACTGATCCGTACCTGCCCGCCAGCAGCCCGTGTCCCTCCTCCGGTGGAGCAGGAGCCCGGGCCCGGTCCTGGGGAGCAGTGCCACCCAGAGGGCTTCTCCAGAAATACCTCACGCCATCTGACATCTCGCCCAGCTCAGCAGCTATTTTTTTTTTCCTCCTTTCTGATCAAAGCGAGCTTCACTTTCATGCCAGCTCTGTTTCAGCTGTCTTTCAAACCGCCCTCCTCCCTCCATCCCCAGACAAGCAAGTCTCGCTCAACAGCGGCTCCAGGTTAGGGAAATAGCTTCGACGACAACTCAGGGCATTTATTCACAACGCTGGCACATAAAAATAACATCTTTAATAGCTTTATAGTTGGCACAGATGGCATTAAAATTCACCACTTTTTATTAATAGACTATGAAACAACACATGGTGCAGTGCCGAGGAGGGCAGCTCAGACTGCATGTTGCTTCTAAACCATGTAGCTATGACAGGCTGGCGTTAGAGTTGACTCTTTTCATTTACATTCAGCATTTATAGTCAGAGAGTAAAACCAACAGCTAGATTTAACCACACGCACACAGAGAAAAGCCTGGGAAGGATGTTTCTGCTGGTAACCGATGTCTCCTCCTCTTAGCAGCACAAAAAAGCCCAAAAATGTAGTTGTAACCCAGGTTACAGGAGAGACTTGCCGTACCTACCGTTGGCCAAATAGCACGAGACAATGCAGGAGCTTCTGCTCACGTCTGAATGAAATAGTTACTGCAGTGAGAGAGTCGTTTCCCTCTTCCAGAAGTGAAGGCTAGACCAGCACTTAATATCTTAAGACATCACCCTAGAAGCTCTGTCAGGGGCAACTGGATTTTTTTTTCCAGGAACTTAGAACACAGTGGAATAATAATACCTTACTTTCTGAAGTACTTTTCCTGAAGGGCCGCTAGCAAACCTCACTGTTGCCCTGTGAGACAAGCCAAGCGTTATTATCCTCATACAGATATAGATGGGATGGTGGAGGCACCAAACGGTTAAGTGACTTGCCTTGGAAAGCAACAGCAAGCTGATGGTAGACCAGGGACCTCGCAGAAAAGCCCCATTCTGACCAAAAAGAACTTACAGTGTCAAGAAGTACTACGCAGGATGAAAATAACTCCCAACAACACTTCACAAGAGGGGAAGGGGAAGGTTGAGAGCATCCCAGAAGATCTGAGCAAACATGGAACCAGTGGGAAAAGTTAGCAGTGTCAGCCTGAAAAGAACAAACATAAGCTTCAGCCGAGAAGACACTCCCGCACTTGGGATCTGCATCCAAAACATTATGCCATGAACTCATGCTGGCAACTGCGCTCCTCATCCGTCCTCGTGTGCTTGTTATTTGTCCTCTGTTTAAATGGATACAGTCTCTCCAGTGTCACAGTACGACTATCACAGTTTCTATGTCAGCATCCCTCAGTTGTGACCACGTGCAAAACTTTTATTTGGGGAAACATTTATAGGTCTCTGGCAAGATTATAACTTGTTTAATGAAGAATTTAGTCCTCAGTGAAAACATAATCACCGACACTGCTGCAGATACACCTTGCTCATTAGCAGCTCCATCCTGACCAATATTTAGTTTGTTCAACCTAGTTATCCAAAAGTCACTGTTCTTAATGACCCTGAAGGAGCCAAGTTACCACAATCACTTTCAACCATAAATTTTCTTATCATTTGTTGGTTATAAAAATTTCCAGTTTCTATGGGTACTCTATAATCACAATAAACTATGAGGCAGTCCTGGCCTCTATTCTGTTATGAGGAATTCCCTCTCACCATCACGATTGGGTGCCAACACGGAGGGAGGTAAGAATGCATAGTGAGGTCTTCCATCATCTGTCCTCTGTTGAGGCCACTTTTTTTTTTTTCCCATCTAATGACCCTGCACTGTCAAGGTCTCCGTTTTGCCTTTAGTTTCAGCAGGGGCCTTGCCACCGACTGCTTTGTTGGAATAATCTCGCTCTCCAAAAATAGTGCTTCCAATCCTGACGTTTGTGGATCCAACCTCTATCTACGAAGAGACAGAAAGGAGGAGTTCAGGGCAGGGCTGCCACCCACACCTGCCAGGACAGTCCACTCGCCATGTCACAGAAGGACGATTCCCCACGTACTCCCCATCCACAGCTACAGCTAGGGTCTGTTTTGATCCCCAGAACTCTACGCCAGGACCAGGAGAGCTGTTTTTCACGGAACAGCACCATCAGTCTCTCCATCCAAGGGGAGGCCTAAGAGGCCCGTCTGGATGACGCCTGGGCTGGACTTTGGGGTGCCTACTGCTGGTGCTGGTACGTTTGGTTCCCGAGAGTAGGGGTGGCAAAAGGAAACCAGACTTACTGCGTGCTGGAAGTCTGTGGACATGCCCATGCTCAGCTCCACCTTCTCAATGGGGAGGTTCAGCTTTTCACACACTTCTTGCCGCAAAGACAGCAGCATCTAGAAGGGAGGAGGGAAGAAGAGAGGATCACACACTTGACAGCCACACCAGCTCAGTTTCAGGGTTTCACAGATCACAATTTCTGCCTTTCTTTGAAGTCTCCTTCACACAGAATGTGCAATTCCCACGCTTCCCACTGAAGCTTGCTCTGCAGCATCGTAACAGCGCCTGGAGATTTCCCATTACAGGCTACGTTACTGACAACACACGTACTTACAAGTCTACACATCTGAAGACATCCAATTATCACACCAGCATGACAGAGGAGGAACACAGACCCAGTTCCTCTGCCTGATGCAGCCTTGTGCACACAGCGTGCAAAGGAAGGCTGACTGAAACCTCATCTGAAAGCACCAGAGGATCCAGGACAATAACTGCTGCACAAGGTGCCCTGCCCACATCCTGGCTACAGCTTCAGAGAACCAAATACATATGGGCACCTGGCCTCTGCAGAAACAAGCCTAATTACCTAATTAACGCCACCTGCGTTAATACTGACACTTCAGAGGTCTGTTCTACTCTGAACAAGGTGTTTCTATTGACAATCTACAGTCAGATTACAGCTTGACTGCGTACTGGTTTGGCTGGGACAGACAACAGACTGTAATGGGAGGCCAGTCAACAGTTTGCGTTTCCTTCTAGATGATCTTACCTGGAAGTCGGGATTTGGCCCCTTACTAAGGTCATGCCCGATGCTGCCGATCGTCATCAGCCCCACAAACTCCAGGCTCGGACACTTGTTGATGACGTGCTCCACAGCAGCCGTGGTGTCTCCGGGAGGAAGGCCATGCTTACCTGGCAAAAAGCGGGGAGATTTGTGCCAAGCTCTGCCAGAGAGCTCCCCTCCCCACAGCCAGGCAGAAGCCAACAGATGATCATGTTCCATCTTAGCTTAGAGAAACACTTTAAGAGCCCATCCCATTCAGGTTGTTTCTATCAAGTCAGGAGGACAAATGCGCATATCATCAGAAAAAGCCACTTACTGTCTTCTCCACTCGTGTTAACTTGCACCATGACCTTCAGCTTCTGAGACGACCCTTTTTTCTGCCATGAGCTGTTGACTCTGTCTGCCAGTTTCACAGAATCCACCGTTTCCAACATGAACAGGTTAGGGACAGCTGGGGAGAAAACACAGGCTGAGGGCAATTCTGCTGGCACAGAATTTTCTGTACCTACAACTCAGCTCGCTCACAGAGACAGGCACTGGTGAGTTAATGTACATGAGGTTGTTGTTATTTCGACATTGGAAGACTATTACCCACAGGGGCATGGTACATAAAATTAAATAGGGTTTACCGATTAACTTGTTGACATTGTTTTTCTGCAGATGGCCAATAAAATGCCACTTAATCTCTGGACAAGATGACAGAATCTGAAAGCAGAGGGGAACAGTTAGGTTTGAATGATAATTCCCTCTTCCCCTACACAATACTTAAGTCTTAGTTTGCCCACAAACAAAATACCAGACACCCAATCTTCTCCTTTTGTTTACCCTGAGAGACAGAGCTCAGGCAGCTCTTGCGGTGCATGCTGAGATTGCTTCACAGTCTGGAGAGGAACAGGGCTGCGGCTGCAGAGCATTACAAGGTGAATGGAGAAAGCAAAGCTCTTTTGTAACTGAACAATCATAAAATTATGTCTTTTCCCCAAACTGAGCGTTACTATTTTTCTAAATGAGGACTATGCATCTCCTAAAGCAGAAAGCACAAAAGGTAAAGCACTGTTCAGACAAATACTTTATGACTAAGGCGCACATATTCACAGAATCCTCCGGAGCCAGCAAGGCAAGGAGGGGGAACGGGGCAGAGGCAAAGAGCTAAGAATAACCCCACCATTTATGTGAAAAGACAAGGATCAAACAGCCTCCATCGCCAAATCCCTAACAAAAAACAGGACTTTTGCTGAACAGCTCTCAGGACACAGCTATACAAGGAGAGAGACTATATAAGGAACTGTGTACTTACTCTGGAGTCTGATGCCTTTTCTAGCAACTCTTGGACCTAGGAGAATTCAAGACATTCTCTCGTTAAAACCACGCCAGATGTGCCTGCACCGTAAGAACGGTCTCTCTGGAATGGATGTTCCTGGGACCAACGTGCACCTCATAAATACAAGGCCAGGGGCCTGATGCTATAACCAAGCCCAGCTCCCCACGCACGCTGGGCTGCCCGGCACCTGCCTTCAGCGTGGGGGCCCACTCACAGACCCGTGGGGCCCAGCCAACTCACGTAGTTCTCCCCGAAGCTGCGCTGCCCGTGGCTGTAGGCGTCGATCACCATCTCTGCCGGCTTCGTCTTGCTGACAGCCACCAGCCGCGGCTGCACGGCCGGGAGCCCCTGCAGAAGCACCCGAGGGTGAGGGGGACGCGCAGGGGAGGCTCCAACCTGCTCCACACTCTCCCCAGTGTCCTGCAGAGCCCAGCCAGGCCCCCCAGCCCCAGCTCAGATCACCCCACAGCCTGGGGCCGCCATGGGAGGGGGTCAGGGCGGCCTCCACGGAGATGGGGGACGCGTCCCTCTGTAGGGTGCTGGGCCTGGCTCTAGCAGGGGGAGGCCTAACTCTAAGGACGACGACGGGGTCCAGTCTCCTTCGCTGGGGGGAACAGACCGCCGCCTCCATGGTGGGCCCGTCTCTGTAGTGACGGGGGCTGTTTCCATGGTGACGGAGGAGCTGCCCTCACGATGCGGGGCCCCACTCTATGGTGACGGAGGACCTACCGCCATGGCGAGCGGCCTACCCCGGCGGGGTCAGGGCTCCCCTCCGCCACCCCGGCCCCCTCCGCGCCCCAGGCCCCTCACCTGCGGCCTCCGCGCTGCCGCCTGCTGCACCTGCTCGGTGACGGCCCGCAGCGCCGGGCCCAGCCCGTCCCCGGCGGCCATGCCCGCTCTCCACATCCCCGGCCGGCCCCGCCGCCTTCCGCCACACAACACGCGCAGCTCCTCCCCCGGCCCCGCGGCCAATGGGATCGCTCCGCCGCGCACCGCCGACCAATGGCAGAGGCGGGGCGGGGGCGCCATGTTGGGAAGGTCGGCGGGCGCCATGGCGGCCGGCACGGCGGGCAGGGCAAGGCCCGGCCGCGGGGGCGGCCCGGGGCGGCCCCCGCTCCCCGAGCCCCTTGGGGCCGGCCGCCAGCCCCCAGGGGCTCCTGAGGGGAAAGGCTGGGCCGCAGGGCCTGGCTGGGGCTGCCTGCAGCGCGCACGCTGCCGTGCCCTCCCTCCCCTTGCACCTGTCACAGATTTTGGCGGTGACAAATCCAGGCACCCACCCGTGCCGCGGGTAACGGGACCGACCCTGCCTCCCTCCTGCCCGGCGCTACCCAAACCCGCCTACCTGCCCATGCGACGGCTGGGATGGAGGCGCAGGCCCGATGCCGCTGCGAGGGGCAGCGAGGAGAGCTGGGGGTCCCGGCTGCAACGAACAAGAGCGGTGTCAGCACCTCATAACCCTGCCCCGGCCCCCCAGCCTCCCCTCTGCCAGGGGAGCGGGGAGAGGAGGAGGTTTCCACCAGCTGCAGCTTTTGCCAGGTAGATAGAAGGTGTCTGGGCAGGAGCCGTGGCTCGGCTACGAGGAAGGCATCTGCAGAAACCCTTGGCCCTCACCATTGGAAAGAAACTCTGGCACCAGCAGCCTCGTTTGTTCAGTGGGCAAGTACTGCCCGTCGCGATGACACCGCCGAACTCATTCTGACCCCCACAGCTTGCCTACTCCAAGAAAAAAACACCCCCAAAACAAAAAAGCCCACAACCCACCCCCAAAAAACGATGTTCTTCCCGCCTGCGCGAAGAGCGGTCTCCCTAGGGTGCAAATCTCAATTCTTTCAGAAGAAAGGTCGCAAAACCAGGGCAGGCGACACCACTTGTTCTGCGCGCCCTGTTTGAGCAAGCGACTGCGAAGGCCGGGACGGGCGGCGGGGAGCGCTTGGAGCGCAGCCACCCATGGCAGCCACGCAGCCGGAGCAGCCACGGGGCGCGGGAGGCCCCGGCGCCGCGGACAATGCCAGCCTTTATCGCGGCAAGTCAGATGGAAAGAATGGGAAACTGCCAGCTGGAACCCATTAACTAAAATATTTGCCTTAATGTGCAGAACTTGCTCTCCCTCCCCATATTCTGAGCAATGACAGTATTTACACAGCTGTTTAAAAATACCCAGAAGGTTCCTGCCCTTTGTCTGCTAAAACATGACAATGATTTTCTGCAAACTTTACCAAATCCTAGATACTTCCCACTGAAGTCTTGTTACCGTATTTTTCACCAATCTGCTTAGCAAAGTGGGGCCAAAAGACGTTTACGGCATTCCTCGGCTGGCTGCTGAGCTGACACGGACACCTCTGCCGCTCTTCTTCTGCCGGAGCTCCGCTTTCCTCTCTCCTGCTCACTGGAAAGGGAGAACTGGCACCGTGCAGCGGCACAGACGTGCGTCTGCCAGCACAGCACCGATCCGCAGCACCCCAGGGCTCCGCACTCTCCCACTGGAGCAGCAGCAGCCTTGATGTTAGCCCTGCTAAATCTTC
The DNA here is from genome assembly GCF_034638445.1 of Ciconia boyciana. Taxonomy (NCBI): domain Eukaryota; kingdom Metazoa; phylum Chordata; class Aves; order Ciconiiformes; family Ciconiidae; genus Ciconia; species Ciconia boyciana. Next base: position 5,393,558 of record NC_132958.1, on the reverse strand, counting down.
CCCTGCAAGTATATCTACACATTGTGTTAAAGATTATTACTTAAAAAAAATAAAAAGACTGACATTAAAATTGAAGGCCATTTTATTGTCATAGCAAATACCAAAATAAAAAGGCTTTTAATTCAAGACATAAGAAGATCAAAGACTGTATTGGTAAAGCATTACCATGCTCCCGCCAGCAATTCTCAGGTATCAGCAGTGCCACAAACCTGTATTTTCTTCACTATACAGAGTGGTTTTAGAATTCAGATCTTCATTTCAAGATTTCAGATTACAGAAATTAGGACAAAATGCCAGTTAGAGATAGACAGAATAAAGATTTACATGTAGTGACAGATCTACTCTGGAAAATTAAGAAAATTATACATATAATGAAGAAACCTGAATGAAGACACAACAATGGATTTTAGCATGTGAAGACTGGTACAATTTCACCTTTGTTTTTGCTTTTTTTCCTCTTATTATAATTTAACTAAATTACAAGAATACTTCAGTAGTGATGTTTTCAATTAAAAAAATCATTAAGATCTATTTATTCCAAACTATTGTCTTACCATGAAGTCATACAAAAACATACTTTATAATACCACTTTGGCTTATTTGGGTCTTTTTGTTAGTGAAAAATACTCGCGTAAAAAGTAGGGTTTAGTTACTAGTGGAAATCTCAAACATGAATGTAGAGCAATCCCAAATGAGATCATCCTCAAAGGTTTAGGTACTATTACCTCATTCCTACATTTCTCCTATTCCCTTTTCATAATCTTCCTGCAGAGACCTAGTTATAAAAGTCAATAATATTACAGCCTACCTATTGATGCAATTTTTTGACTGCTGTGTTGCCTAATGTAGCACACAGGTCTGGAGATTCAACTTCCCTTAGCTCGTATTTTCCAACAAATACAAAGACGACAGAGAGGAGATGGGACTTTTCTCCAACAGAAACCGATGCTTATCTTTTATTTTGCATTTTCAAGTATCAATAGTCACTCTCCTAACAGGGAAAAGAAAACTGAAGTAAAAATACTGGAACCAGCAGCTGAAATTCATCAGATTTCTATCTTAGTGTGACTGCCTTATTAAAAAGGCTAATGCATATTTAAAACACTGAAGAGTGAAACCAAGTGTAGCAGGTAGCAAGCGTTTGGGGCACAAGATTGTAAATGCAATAGGCTGGTCTCTGACAAGTAAGTTATCACTTACACTTGCATCATCTCATATTAGTATGTTGGCCGCAAATTGTAACAGCAATTAATAAACAGGCTCTCCTGCCAAGCGGCAGATGGATTAGGGAGAGGAAAAAAAAAAAGTTCTCTCTAGGCCTGAACTTTTGTCTTTAACACCCCCTCAAGTTTTGTATGTGTGTAAAACAAAACCCTATTATGTCTTTGCATCCGATATGTGAAGAATTGATCAGTTTTCTGAAGTGAAAGGTACGTTATATAGCATTGTTCTGAGCGAAAAAGGAAAATTTATCTTTGGACAGCTCAGAGAGAAGAGGTTCTTTGCCCTGCGACTTTTCAGTATGATGTTTTGTGTCCTTTGCTACTAGTAAATCTTCCTTTCACAAGGTCTATTCAGAAAAAAAAAAAAACGCAAAACCAACAGTAACTCAGTTCCATTCATTTCAGTTTACCTGAATGTCCTCTTTCTAATAAGACACTGTAAACACTGATATCCAGTTGGTCTTGCAGAGGCAGATAATGTACTGTAATGACTACGGGACTAGTCATTCAAGCAGTTACTTGCCAGCAAGGCTTTTTGCAAAGTCAGGGTCCCTGAGACAAAAATTCTTTTTTCCCTAGTTTTTCTAACTATGACGACTGTGACAAATACCATGCTTGCAGTCTGGTTTCACTGAAAATCAAGTCCAATTACGCGCTGGCAGGACACTGCCTCCATCAGCATGCCTACGCCCCTCACCCAGCAGCTAAACTGTTGGCAAAAGCCTCAAAACACAGACTCCCCTTTGCCCTCCCCAAATATGACAAATGGAAAACAAACCAGTGTTAAGATGCAGAAAAGGAACAGTTTGGGCCACTACCTGCGTGACACATGGTCTAAGGCTTAGATCCCCCCACGGTAACCAGGTAACCTGCAGGACTGCAGCTGAACTTCTGTCACTCACTCTGCACGTGGTCTCAGCTGCCCTACCAAGGCAAAACACACGGGCTCAGACCTCCGTCAAAGGTGGTTTTGTGCTTTTGCTACACCCTGCTCTCAGGACGGACCCAGAGCATAGACACGGGCTGTTAGATCGTCCCAGCGCCCCACACTACTGGCAGTAACCTGCCATCTGGACAAGGTCCAGGCCTTCAAGCAGCCACGCGTAGTGTACAAAAGTCTAGCACCTTTTTTTAAAAGGGGTTTGAAATAAAGTACTTGAAGTTTCCAACAAGAAAAAAAAAAAAACCAAGTTGTAGCAGCAATTCCCCTCCCTCCAAAGCCTCAAAATTTCTTTACTTCCAACTGCTACAAGCCACCTCAATCCAAAATTAAGTACCCATCTAAGCTGGCTGCGGAACAGATAGTCTAGCTAGCCTCTCCAGAATAATTTGGTCTGTATGCCCAAGAGCAGGGAGAGGTGCATCTAGAGGACGTACCTGGAGCTGGCTGCTTAGAAGTTACCAGAAAAACCACCCCATAAATATCAGAGTCTTTGTGTCTAATTTTCATACAAAAGATTGATAGGATTAAGTCTGATTCGTCTCTTTCAGCACAGAAAGGGGGAAAATGAAAAAGAACTTCCCAGTTCATGTTTCTTTTGATATAAAACGAATAGAAATCTTTCTTTTCAGTTGACGTTATGAAGTAGTTTTGTGTCCTCGCTAGTTCCTGCCCCATCCTCTTCTTGGATTCCTTCTGCCAGTCCCTCCGCAAATTTGGTCTGGCTTCCCCCATAGTCCATGAACATGTTGGGAATATCTTTGCCAAAATATATCTTGCTGTTTGCTGCGATAGCCTTGTATTTCATCAGCTGCAAGTACTCAGGAGTTAACTTCAGCTGCACAAAAAGAAAACATATCACCAACAGCTCAGATTCAGTCAAAAGCAAATTTCTGTCATGAGCATACAAGACATCCACTTTTCCACAACACTAGCAGGCATGCTCATCCTCTCTTCAGCTGAAAAGACAGAGTGCTCTCTTTCAGTACGTCTAAGTGAAGCTCTAAATCCCGGTGACTAAATGGCAAAATGAGAAAGTGATGGAAGCAGCTGGGGAAATGTTCAATCCAAATGTACCAGAGATGGAGATGCTCGAAAGCACATAACTCACTGAAAGCCCTTGCAAGGCAAGCTACTGGAAAGAAAAATACAACTGGCTTTTTTCCAGAGAGTAGATTGACGAGTCTGTTTCGGAGAGCAGAGCTCATTCGTTCAGGATAATGACATTATAACAGAGAGGATAGAATAACTGGGACAAAACTTGTGCACAAACATCCCAGACCTCTGTCCATTCTCACTGACCCTTACAAAACAGAAAGTCTTCCTGCTGGGATGTCCTGGGAACGTGCTGGCAATAACAAGCCTGGCAGCTCCATCCATAGAATTTCTCTGTTTCCATTTTTTTTTTTTTTTTCCTTTTGCGGGACCAAGGCTTTGCCAGGCTAGTTAGTCTGGTGTGTAAGATCAGCTCCATTTGTTCTTTACCTGAACACTTGTTTACTCTAAGCCTGCCTGTCACTCTAGAGATCTCCCCGCTTTGACTGCTTGCCAGCTTGCAGATTGGAACGAATCGACATTTCTGATTACAACAGCGTGAAAGGGCAACGCTGAAACTGATATTCTATCTACAGAGGGAGCCATGGCCCCATTAGCATCTAGCAGAGCTGTCTCCAGAGATGACCAGATATTTCATGTATCCTGACATAAATTTATCTGTCCAGAGAGGAAAATGAATTTGCAAATAAAGATCTAATTGCTTCAGTTTCGATGAAAACTTTTCTGAGAGGAGATGGCTTTGTTTTGCTATTTGACTTAAACAATGAGACGCAACAAGCAAACAATAAACACAGACTCCTCTTTTGCTGAGTATTTCTATACAGCCTAATGTACGGAGCCCTGCTTCAAGGCACAGCGTAAGGAAATAACAATACCTTGTTAGCCTCGGCTACTTTCATAGCAGTGTAGCATTCAGCATCAGCTCTTGCCTTCTCTCTTGCAAGAAATGCAGCATCTGGAAGAAAACACATGCTCTCATATTCAGATTTTTATTTCCAGCCATCTTGGCACCATTTGCAGCTGGAAACTTTTAAAAGTGGCCAGTACCACATCTAAACTGTACGGGATACAACAAGGGGAAGAAGGAACAAAATGGGAAACCCAGAAATGGATTCTCAATTTACATCTAAAACGCTGCAGGATGATAGCATTAAGTAAATTGCATCTGCAACTGAAGACCTCAAAGCATTTTATAAACATAAGGTTTTTATTACTACCCCTGTCACGCGGGCTGAGAACACTCTTTCTTCTCTAGCCAGCCACTAACTCTCGTGCTGAAAACGCAGCAACTGTTCCATTGCAAAAGTGGTATTTACCCACGACATTTGCACAGGACTCCAAGAACAGCACAGCAGATTGCTCTACAGACGAAGTCTGTGACTGAAAGCAATTCCCCAGATGGGATTTTGTCTGGGATATTGAGGTTAAGATTCTGGCACGTAGAGGCAGGCAATTTTAACCTTTACAGGCTCTGCCCCTTGGACAGATGTTGGAGAGCTGTTTCTCTGTAATATCAACAATTGCGTTAAGGGTCTAATCCTGCAGGATACTGCAATTCCCTGACTCCTAGCAAAGACATTTAAGGAAAGAAACACTTCCCCTTTCTGTACTGCGCTACTTTTTTCCTTCTGAATTTCTATCTATCCAATGATAACGATGTGATACAGGCCACCACGTTAAGGCTAAGATGAGCGTCATCTGGCTGCTTCGATGTGATCTCTTGACATTCCTTCTACGATAGGGAGCCACATGATTGTAATACATGCCAGTCTGGATTTGAGCCTTGCACAGCTGGATAAACCATTTGTTTACCTATACTAGCAGGGAGTCCTGTAAGCTGCTACACTTAAAAATCATATAAGCAATTGGATGGTTTGGCTCACAACTTCCTCTCTTTTGGCTAAAAAGAGTGGTCCCAGTCAGAGACACTAGAAAGAATGAGGGAGACAGGAATTCTCTGCCAGCACAGAGTTGAATTGAAGGCCTGACACCCGGTGACACACATTTATAAGAAATAAAAACCCTTGTATTTCTGCGAAGAACTTCTTAATGAGAAGCTGCTGATCTGTAAAACTCTTAATTGGCTCCTCAGCGGCCTTCTGCAAAGCTTGACAGGGCCTATAATGAATGTAATTGGAAATAAGGCCTTGCCACTCTGAGCTGGAAATGCAGACCCCTTTTCATGTCCCGGAATTTCCTTGACAAAGCATTGTATCAGATGGGCGGGGGACATCTTAACTTCACAGTACAACCTCCTAGAAAGATCACCTTGAGAAAGAGAGTTTCAAGAAGCAGAGCCTGCAAAGAAACATTCCTACTCCTGCCTCTGGTTAATCTGAGTTCCTAAAAGTAGTTAGCTGCAAAACTAAAAGGAGGATGAAAAAGCAAAAATGCAAACTAAACAGATATTACAGATTTATTGGTTAACGCAAAATACTGCATTTTCAAAAGAAGCAGCTCCCCCTCCCCTTCCCTCAACCTTTAGGAGTTGGAAGATACATAACAGACCCCTGCTGTTGCAGGGTGTGTAATAGCCAGACTTCGTTTTCTAAATATTTCACACTACACAAAAAACTAAAGCTAAATTTGCATACCTCTTCTTCCTTCCAAGTAAGAGACAGGTTCTACAAGAATACTAAGCAAGAAAAGGATAGAAAGCTTCCACAGCCCTACCCTACTGCAGATAATCAAGGGATGTGGCTGCCCCCACAGGATTGCACAGTAATATTTTAGAATGCTTCCACTTCTCTGTGAGAGTCTGCAGCCGTTATCCGAAACCTGGCACGACTTCTTTTAGGAAGACACCAGCCTGCCATTCCCTTCCTCCGTACTTGTGACAACTATACTTCCTGCACTTACATGACATGAAGAATCACCTAAGAATCTGGAGTCAAGCTTCACTAACTTTGTCACTGCCCAAGTATCCTGAATGCCTTCTACTATTCTGACTGATCTGCCCCCCTGAAAACTCCACTGCAAAATAGGCAGTGAAAATGTTGGGAGAATCTGAGTGTTCAGACACGTTTATTCAGAACTGCAGTGCACCACATACATGGGCTAAAATGAAAGACTTCAGACCAGTAACTTCACCCCTGTGAATGTCAGCTTGAATTGAAGAACACAGTCAATACACACACTTCAAGAACTACTTAACTCCATGGTGAACCGCTTCAGGATCTTTAGATAAAATTCACTGCAGCACATTTACTTATTGGAAAGCTCACCACTCACCTTCAATCTCTGAAATTCGCTTCTCCGTTTCCTTTTCCATCACTTTCTGCCCATAAGTTATTTCAGCAACTTGTGCAATTTTTTCTGCCTCTGAAATGAAAAAGAACATATCCACATTGTTGTCACCCAGTTTTCCTAATGCCAGAAGCAACTTCACCCATGGAAGTCCTCACCACCCCCTTCTGGTGGAAATAAATTGTGGGAAGAACTTTCAGCCCTCAGAAGGCATCAGTCTATGTTTGTGGGCAAAGCTGGAACCCACCTCAAAAACTCTCGAGTTTCTCTGGAAGAGGTTCAGATCAGCAGCAAACAGATGCAGCAGAGAGATCACCCAAAAGTGAACCAGGTCCATCCCTCCCCAGTGTCTGGGTTCTTTTTGCTGCCTACCCCACCACACCCCTCTACAGTTACTGCCTTCAAGCAAAGATATACAGACCGATGAGGGCTTTCTTCCTTTCTGTCTCCGCTTCCTTCTCCACCACCTTCTGCTTCTGTGCTGCAATCAGCAGCTTTGTCTTCTCACTCTCCCTAGTGAGCCAGAAGAAGCTGGTTACAAAACGTGAGCTTACTGGTGCGGAGGCCTACCACATCTCCAGGATGAGCTGTTGGCTCAGTCCTCCTTTGAGCACGTGTTTAGGGCAGGCAGCAATCAGGAAAGTGAGGGCATGTGCCTGCACACACAGAGCTTTTTTTCTAATCCAAAGCATCTTTTCCTCCCCTCCCTAGCAGGCAGGCTTTTCAGTCAAATCCGCCTGAAACGCTCCCTGCTACTCTCTGCAGGCTGCCATAACGCCTTCTACAAGAGGCAGGTCACAGACCATACACATCTACGTTTTTTGGGCTACTGTTAATGAGGAAATTATTTAAACAAAGAAAGAAATTAAAATCCTGTAAAAGCCTTGCCCTCACAGATGGTTATTCCTCTTCATTTTGAAGTATACAGCTTTGAAATCACCCTTCATTCAATCAAATGGCTCTGTGCGTTTTACCTGCCAAAGCCTTTTCTATCTTACTGTCTGTACATACACTAAGAAGTTTTAAAAGTGTGTATATAAATAAAATACTCTGCTCTGGCTCCCAATCAGGGAAGAGAGATTACGGTCAAGAACAAGTCTCTCTCAACACATATCCTGCTGTATTTATGGCAACAGATAACAGGTTGATTTGGGATTCTGCCCATCATGAACATGCCGCACATGACTTACCACGATACCAAAAGGTCATACGAAATGCTAGGGAAGCAAAATGGACGAGAGGGATCTTATTCTGGCCTACACAGACTCTGTTGGCAGAGCGCTCAGAGAATGATCAAGTGCAAGAGAAGGCAGCTGGCTCAGAGCATTGAAAAGGGATCAGTATGTCAAGTGCTATTAAAGAAAGTTATTTCAAAGCTTTGCAAGTCTTCAGCTTGTTGAATCAACAGTTTCTCCATCCCAGTCAAACAACAGGATTAGTGGTGGAATCTCTCCACCTGCCACTCACTCACACACTCTTGGGAGGCCTCTTTAAAATAGGGCCAGTGTCAAGAGGAAGGAGCCCCTGGGCAAATAATTTCTGTGCTCTAGTGTTCAAAGTGGAGAAATACCTTCTCACTCAGCAGTGACCTGCCAGGCACTTACAGTGACAGACACGTGCTCATCTGGTGCAGCCTCCCCAGACCCTTTCTGAATGGCAGCACGAGGCTGAGAGCAGGCCTGGCAGAGGGCACTCCGATCACTGCATGCTGTGAAAACACATTAATCTGGATGACCGATTCTTTTTGGTAACACAAAGGTGCAAGTCTCAGGCACTTACATGAGCTCATAATTCCTCCGGATTGTTTCAGGGATGTTTGGCTTTGTAACTCGAACTGCCTGGAAAGAGAGACCAAAGAAAACATAGGCAAGCAGCCAACAATCAAAAGCCAAACGGCCCCTGAGGCTGCAGAGGATGGGGGAGCTAACACTTAGGGCATGCTCTGCCACACAAAGCTTTTACATGCTGCAGAAACTGTGACCAGCTCCAAACTCCGCAGAGCAAATTAGGACTGAATGATCTCCTGACATGACAGGAGATTAAAACCTGGGTAAGCCAGTACCCAGAATAACACCAAAAGAAACCCAACACATCAAAGCTAAGAGGGGGTGGAAAGGATACTGTTCTCATTCCTCAAGTTAAACAAAGTCTGTACTATAAAGCAATTTTCTAAAAAAGTTTCACAGCTTCCTATTTCCTTTTAGTCCTTATCCCTCCTTATGATCTGCACCTTAGACATCTCAAAGTGGAATCCTGATTACCTGTATAATTAATCCAGGGGCCATTGTAGTTAGGTCTTGCTGCAAGGCCAGTTTAAGGTTTTCATCAATCTGATCTGATTGGGGGGAAAAAAAAAAAAGTAACTAAAAACCCCGCAAGGCAGCTTGTTGTCAACACGTACAGAATTAGCTGGAATGGCTCAGATTTCTTATTCCTGGAAAGTAAGTACAAATGTAAGTTTGACGTAGAAGTGCTGGCCTGAGCAAAACCATCCCTGACCCCAAGGCAGTTCCCATCTCTCTCAGCAAGTCAAGCAGCATTGACCAGTGGCAAACACTTGGGACAGACTAAAGGAACATGTCAGGGATAAAATGAAACTCTTTCCAGTTTCCCATAACCTGCAGTTTGGAATCTTTCCGAGCCAGAAGCAGCATCTTTACGATAAAGAACCTGTGCTCTAATGCACTTCCCCATTGATATCTTCCCAACTAGATCCTGAAGTAACGTGGTCCAGCTAAATCGTGACTGATTAGGAACTGCACCTGTGCCAGCAAGAGACAAAGAAAATGGAAAGGCAGAAACGTGAAATGGCTGCATCAGTTATTTTAATAGGCTGCAAAAAAATCATCGGTAACGTCTGTTTGGCTCGATGGATAACGGTTAACTCCAGCGTAGCTCAGAAATTTCAAAAGGAAATACAAACCAAAACCCTGCTTCAATGAAAAGCTCTAAGGATAGCAGTGTTTCCAGTTGGGGCCTGCTGAGAAGTGCAAAGGGAAAATAAAAATGTAATGGCCTTGAAAGCGATCACATCGCACTCCTTGATTATTTGCTTTGGTCCCAGTTTAGCTATCTGGAACTCAGGCTCATAATGAAGTTCAGCCAGGAGTTTAGGAAACAGCTGTTATCAGTTTCCTGCACCTGCTCGCAGCTGTGGGGGCAGAGAATGACATAGGTCTGCTCGAAATGGGCTGTGCCCCATTTCAGAACTCCTGAGCCAGAAAACATTCAGCTCAAACAAAGAGTTACACGGGAGTTTATACAAGTTCCTTCTGTGCAAATCAGTGGCTTTGAGTCCATTTCCAGCAGTTGTCATCAGCAGCTGCCGACATCTGGAGACTCCATCAGCAAAGAACCAGTACACCCGCCAGCAGTCCCATAAAGGAACTGGAGGGGAACCGAGCCCCAGTTCTGCACCTTGTGCAGGGGCCTGTCAAAGCGGATAGCCAGGCTTCTTGGAAAGCCCAGTTTGAACAGAGAACAGGAGTCTGCAAACACCCTGTGTTCTTTCAGGCACAAATTCTGTCCATTTGGGGTCCAAAACCACTCATAGCAACACTTTGCCTGCAGTCAGCGCTGCTGTAGGGCTGAAACGCTGGAAAGGATTTCTTGTCTGTCCAAAGCCATAAACAAAACACTCAGCGCTGGCAGTGACTGGTCTATTTCTACCAAGAAACCACAACTTTTCTTCAGACGGTCTCTTGCAATGTGTTCTCCCAGCGTCTGTGCTGCCTGATTTCCCAGTGGCCTGAAGCGAGGGAGGGAAGGTCAGCAGGCCCTTGCCAAGCAGTCCTGTTTTCCAGCACTCACTCGCAGTGCCCAGGCATTGCAGCAACGTGCATGACACAAAGCTAATCAAACCCACAGGCCAGGGAGCGCTCACTCATACTTTTTGTAACAGCAAAGAGCAGAAGACTGGCTTTTCCATCTGGACTAGCAAACCCTGCGACTGATTCAACAAATCACATTTGCTAAACACACAAAGAACACCGCAGAATTACCACTCCCTTCTTCCCTAAAACCCTTCCGCTCCTACTGGCAAGTGTGGATTTGGATTTTTTTTTGTTACAACATACTGAAGCACTCAGCACCAAAAGATAACAAGGAGTAAATGACGGTAGCTGGTTAACAATCCTGATTCCAAACAGAGCAGACACTGGATTAATAGGTAAAAAGCCCATCAGTCAGGGGTAGTGACTTCTGCACCAACAGCCCATGCAAATAGCCATCAGAAACATCACTCAAGGAGCCGTCAATCCAACAGGGAAAGGTCAGAGGGGCAGCTCACCGAACAGCTCAATGTAGACCTCCTGCAGCGTGTGGACACTGCAGAACTGGTTCAGCTCATGGTGAATCTTGTTGAAGATGAGAGCTTTGTCATAGTCAGCGGTGTAGTTCTTCACTATGTCGTATACTACAAAAGAAGAAACGGGTGTTAACAGCTGGGACGGAGGCATGTCTCGGCTTGGGCCGAGCACTTGCACTGAAAACCTTACGGCTCAGTCACAGCAGCACGAGTCACAGCGCCAATGTGAAATGAGGAATCCACCCACAAGAGAAGCCTGCACCACAAACAAATACTTTGCTCAGGGGAGTTTTATTTATTGCTAGTATACAACACCCTAACCAATATTCTGTCCCGTGCTTTGTGAACAGAAGGACCCCTCGCTACCAGCAGCCCTCTCTACACTATCTGCAAATACGCATGGCTTGTGTCTGAGCTGCAAAACACAGAGACTGCGTGGTCTGCGCACAATGAGGGAAGGGCATCCTGCAGCTGGCATAAAACAGAGGTCTCAAAGCAGGCCACCGATAAGCCAGGCAGCTGCAACCAACAGGATATTAAAAATGAAAGAATTTGGGAAAAAAGGCTGCACAGGTCATTCTCCTTGGGCCTCAAAGCCAGCCTTCTGCTCACAGACACCTTGTCTCCCCTACCTCCTGCACACCTCGTTATTCAAATCAGAAGTTCTTCACTGAAGCATAAAGCCCAGTGGGGCCATAATAATACAAATAATAAAAGTGATGGATGGTATTCAGGTATTGGTGAAGCAACTAGCAGCACAGAACAAGTATGTGCAAGAAATAATAAACACACAAAATGTCTGGAAGAGCTGGTTTAAAGTTTCCGCCCAGGAAGTACGGGGCTTTACAAGGTACGCAGGAGAATATCCATGGTACGCCCTAGCTCCAAATCAAAGCACACAACCACGCACAACCCCTCCGCCTCATCTCACACTAGCAGGGAGCACAAAGAACTTTGGATTGCAGGATTTGCAGGGTCACGGGGGAATAACTCACCTGCACTCTGGATGAGGAAATTCACCACCTCGATTCTGTCAAAATAAATCATCACTCCTCCACTGCAAAAGAAAGACAAAGGAAAAAAAAAAAAAAAGAAATTAAGTTTGCTGGAGGCCAAGCGCTCTGCCTGTGCAGCTGGGCAGCTTCTGAGCAGGGGACACTCCCCTCTAGCGGGCCGAGCACGGCATCCGCACCCAGCACGGCTGCGGCATTCCGGCAACCCCCCAACACCCCACTCCTTGCACCAGGCTCCTGGTGTCTCCAGACAGGCATCTTCAGAAATTAGATCATGAAATGTGGTCCCAGGCTTGGAAAACTCAGTGCAGACCCTGAGGATGGCTGCACGTAAACCACCCCCGCAGGGCTCATCACCTGGGGCGATGCGTGACCATTGCAGAGCCTTCCACCGATTTCGGTTGGGGTGGTGGGGGGAAATCCAGCCCATGAAAACAAATCTACACGTTTTAAAGCACGCTGGAGCAAGCGGCGGGGAAAAAAGGGAAAGGATCGAAAGGTTTCTAGCAAAAATGAAGGACTGCGGGGGGTAACAGCTGGACATCTCACCTGGTACCACACGGGACATTTTTCACCTCATCCGTCTGCAGCGTGGTCTGAAGAGAGATTTAAGAGAAGAGGCTTAAGAGACCGGCTTCTCCCTGCACAAATCCTACCTGCTTATAAGCGTATAAAACAGCCGCAAGTTTCTGCCCACATCTCCCCTTGCCCTCCTCGGGGAAAGCACTAAAAGCGAGAGCCGAACCCGCCTCGCTCGGGCCCTCGTGCGCGGCTCAGCAGGACACCCCCGGGGCCGCTTCTCCCCCGGCACCGGGCACAAGCACAAGCCGCCACGACCCCCCGCCACCCCGGCAACCACGACCCAGCCCCGGCGTTTCCCACAGCGGCTCTCAATCCGCCGCCCCGCGCCTCGGCGGAGCCGGGGGCGGCAGGAGACCCGCGGAGCCCGACCCACCCCCGCGGCAGGGCCCCGTTCCCGGCGGGCGGGCGGGCGGGCAGCGGCCCAGCAGCACCTGCACTGACTTGTAGGACGTGATGAAGGGCAGCATGAGGTGGAAGCCGGGCCCGCTGGTGGAGGTCAGCAACGCCCCGCCGCTGCGGAAGGAAGGAAGGAAGGAAGAAAACAGAGGGCCGTGAGAGGCGGCCTGCTCCGGGCCCGGCCCGCCCGGGCGGGGGGAGGCCGCGGGGCCCCGCCTCACCGGTAGTAGACGCCGATGTGCCCCTCCTCGATCTTGTGGATGGCCGAGAGGAAGGCGGCGGCGAGGAAGCTGAGGGAGAGCGCCGCGATGGCGCCCAGCTGGGCCATGCCCGGCGCTCGGCAGCGGCGGCTCCACCGGGCGGCGCGGCCCGCTCAGCCGCCCCGGCCCGGCGCCGCCCCGACGTCATCACCGCGCGACCGCCCCTTCCGCCGCGGCGGCGCCCCGCCAGGGGGCGGTGGAGGCGCGGGAGCCGCGGGGCCGCGGGTTCGAGGCCCGCCCGCGCCGGCGCCCCACGCCGCGCGGGGCCGGGGGGGGCCGCGCAGCCCCGCGCTGCCGGGTCCGCGCTCCAAAGAGCGGGGCGGGGGGGAGCGGGAGGGCGGCGTGGCGGGGTGCTCCGCCCGGCCCCGCGGGGGCCTCGTGCCCCGGGAGGCGCCGGCAGAAGGCCCTGCCCGGCGCGGACCTCCGGCCGCCCGCGGCCCCCGTGGGCCCGACACGGCCCCGCTCCCCGCCGCGGTGGAGCCCCGCTCCCCGGCTGGGCCTCGTTTGGGCCGCCGGAGGGGCAGTAACGGGAAAAGCGACAGGCCGGGCGAAAACATATTAAATCTCCCACCTCTGTAATTGTTGAAGGGGACTTAAAACCCATGGGAGAGACGTATAAAATGTCAATAAAGGAGAATAATTTGATCTTTACACTTGATAGATCTCCGAGGGTTGTATATAACAAACCTGTCAGGAGGATTCAGCGCCGTTTAGAAATAAGGAATGAAATATCCGCGATATTTGTCAATCCAAATTTTACAGCTCTTAAATAAGCGCAAAAGGGCGCCAGAGATGAAATACGCCCTGTATTGGTTTTTTTTTTAAAACGCTTGCCCAGATTTAAGGCCTTGATAAAATGTATTAAATCTTTAAAGGTTTTAATGAATCCAGTATGTGTTTCATAAATCAAGAACCTCTGCTCAGCCCCCTCTCAGTTTAATAAGGGTAAACTAGGAAATTGCTCTGAGCTGAAGCAAAATACATTCATATAATATTGAAAAGTAATAGATTTTTAAATGTGGGGTGTTCTGGCTCGCAGGCGAGGTTTTGCTTCATAACATCGGCGCTATATCATTACCCTGAATGGGAAACCAGCTGCGGCCACGTGTTTAACAGCATCAAGATGTGAACTAGCACAAAGGTAAATATTTGTAATAATCCTGAAAAAAAAAAAAAAAAAAGCCCCCAAAAATCATTACTTCTGGACCCGGGGCCAGGAACATTCGGTGGTGTCTGTGCCGCGGCTCTCTGGTTTTTAACAGCACGGGCTTTTTTATATGAAGAAATGGTTTATTACACCCACTTCTCTCCGGCACTTGAAAACTTTTTCATCCCTGCCCCGTTCCTCCCCGCCCCGCTGCAGTGGAGCCCGTATAAAAATATCTCGCGGGTTTTACTGCGACGTTAATTGAGACAAGTTGGAAGGTCTCTGAGCGCTCTCGTTAGCGCCGCGGTCCCAGCCTGCCCGCTGCCTCTCCCCAGCCCCACCGGGGACGGAGCCGGGGCTGGCAGGCGGGCAGGCCCCCAGGACGTGCCCGGGCTTGGTCACTGCTGGGGAGCGGGGAGGGTCCCCCCGCCCGGGGCACTGAACCCCCCAGGGCTGCTCCGCTGGGACCGGCATAAAACACTGCGTAAAAGTCTGTCTAACCTCATTAGCTGTCACAAGTAACAATGCCGGGCTGGCAATAAAGGCAATTTCGAGCCTGTTGGCCATTAATCACCGCCTGACAGTTGTGAATAGGGGTGGAAAAACTCTGTCCCCACGGTTCCTGCTTCGGCGTTTAAGGTTACCTTCGTGCACAGCGGAAGCGGTGGGGTGGAAAGCTCTTGCTCGCCAGTCCCATCCCCATCCCCATTCCCATCTCCATCCCCATTCCATCCCCATCCCCATCCCATCGCCATCCATCCCCATCCCCATCCCATCCCCATCCCCATCCCCATCCCACCCCCATCCCCATCCCCATCCCATCCCCATCCCATCCCATCCCATCCCATCCCGTCCCCATCCCATCCCATCCCAACCCCATCCCCATCCCCATCCCCATCCCATCCCTATCCACATCCCATCCCCATCCCCATCCCATCCCCATCCCACCCCCATCCCCATCCCATCCCCATCCCCATACCATTCCCATCCCCATCCCCATACCATTCCCATCCCTATCCCCATCCCATCCCCATCCCATCCCATCCCATCCCCATCCCCATCCCCACCCCCATCCCATCCCCATCCCATCCCCATCCCCATCCCCATCCCATCCCATCCCCATCCCCATCCCATCCCATCCCCATCCCATCCCGTCCCCATCCCATCCCATCCCCATCCCCATCCCCATCCCCATCCCATCCCCATCCCCATCCCCATCCCATCCCCATCCCATCCCATCCCATCCCATCCCCATCCCACCCCCATCCCCATCCCATCCCCATCCCATCCCATCCCCATCCCATCCCCATCCCATCCCCATCACATCCCATCCCATCCCATCCCCATCCCCATCCCATCGCCATCGCCATCCATCCCCATCCCCATCCCATCCCATCCCCATCCCCATGCCATGCCATGCCATGCCATGCCATGCCATCCCATCCCATCCCCATCCCCATCCCATCCCCATCCCCATCCCCATCCCATCCCCATCCCATCCCAACCCCATCCCCATCTCCATCCCATCCCTATCCCCATGCCATCCCATCCCATCCCATCCCCATCCTATCCCCATCCCCATGCCATCCCACCCCATCCCATCCCATCCCCATCCCATCCCCATCCCCATCCCCATCCCATCCCATCCCATCCCATCCCATCCCATCCCATGCCATTCCCATCCACTGGTGCTCCCAGCACCCTCCGGCACGGCCCCGCTCGCCTCCCCAGGCTCGGCCGCTCTGGCACTCCTGGGGGAAGCCGCTCTGAACGGCAAACCCGGCGCTTTGCTAACCGTGATGCCCAAGAACTGTGTCTCACCGTGTTTGTGAAGGGCCTCGAGGAAGACTCATGCTCCATGAGCGCTGGGAGCTGCTGGAACTCACTGCGGCTCCGTCAGGGCTTCTACCTGGGAGCCGGGAGCCGCTCTGGGTGCAGGGGGTCCCTCACCCGGGTGCCGGCTGGCGTGGTAACCTGCTTATTGGCCTGGGGAGCCCCTAAGTCATCTGGTGGAACCCCAAAATTGCCGGTAACTATTGCAGCTCACACCGGAGCACGGCAGCAGTGCAGGACTGAATTTGCACAGGGTTGAATGCGCATAAAAAGTTGATTTTTTTTTGTTTGACTGGGGAGAAGAGAGAAAGCTGCTCCCTAGCCGAAACCTAAAGGAGCAGCCAAGCCCGGCAAGGGAAATCCTCGGCAAGAGCTGGGGCTGCAGCAGGGCTGGGGGGCTGCAGGGTGCTCGGCTGGGCCGCTGGCCGCTCTGACATGGCTTTGAAAGGGAAAGGAGGTGGGGAGAGGGACTGTGAGGGGGGAAATACTTAACAAATTAAGTCTATCGAACGTTATTTGCAGATTACGGTGCAGAATTGTGTTAAAGTATGTCTGGGCTCGTTACATGTCAGTGCTAACAATACAGCACTTGGCAATCAAGGCAGTTCTGCGGCGTTGGCCATTAATCATCCTCTGACAGTCCTGAGCTGGAAAGGAGGAAACCGTTCACATGTGCTCGCTGCACCTCTTTACCCTCGCTGCAATCGGGGCAGGAGAAGTTTCCTTTGACTCCCTGCCCGCCCGAGCCCCGCCGGCGGGCGATAAGCGGAGGGTCCTGATTTCATGTCCCAGGCATTTTGAGGGGCACTCGGGGCAGGCAGAGAACAGGGTTGGCATTTCTGCCCTCGCCACGACACATCTCACGGTGCAAACAAGCTCCCCGGGGAACGACCCCTGCGGGAAGAGGCTCTTGGGAAAGGGTTAAAACACGTGGCGTTTCGGCAGCGTTTTTCTCTCCGTCCTCCATCCGTCCTCCATCTCCAGCTGCTCCACGGGCTCTTGCTCACCCCTAACATCAGGGCCGGGAGGTTCGTCCTTGGGGGGACGGTCCCAGTGGGAGCCAACGCTGCCGTCCTGGCACAGCAGAGGAGAGCTCACCCCGAGGCTTCGCTCTGCGTCGCCCCGCAGACGCCAGCCCCGTGACCAGGCGCCAGCGTGCCAGGTCATCCTCCCAGTAAATAAAGGAGCAATGTTTCCAACCCCCCGACGCTGTTTTCTAAAGGGAAATGATTAATGGCGCTTGGAAACCACAATTCATCCCAGGAAAGAAAGTAGATTTACCCAAAACATGCGTGAGAATTAGCACTCGGATCAGCTCCTAGGGCAGAGGAGAGGAAGCTAATGGCAAACAGAGCCTGCCTGTGCGCAGGGAGAGAAAAAACCCCGTGAAAAACATGGGCTGGAGAAGCTGAGATGGAGCAGGGGCAGGAGGAGGAGAGTGGCTGCCAGAGCTGGTGTCCCCCCCCGGGCTGGAAACCTCCTTCCCTTTCGTCGGCCCTGCAGCCACGATGGTCACGGCAGAGGAGGAAGGAAATCTCCTCCCGTGGGGCTCCTGACATGGCACGGGGAAGGACGAATGCTGCTGCCGGGCCCCAAACTGGTCATTCCCAAATGTCCCGGAGGTACCCGGGAGCAGGGAGAAGCAGGAGGGGGTTTTGCACCAAAACCCAGCGAGTTCTTGCCTGCAAACGCCACATGCTTTACAAAAAGCCCATTTTCGGGCTGGGGGGAACAGGCTCACCCTGTTCCTGCCAGCGGGAACTGCTGGGATGGCGCTGGGGTGCACCAGGGCAGCACCGCGTGTCGAGCCATCGCGGTGATACTCCAGTTGTGCCCACAACAGCCGTCGAGGTGCTTCATCCCTGGGGTGCAGGAAACCTCAGAGAGGGGCAAAACTGGTTTTCCTCCAGGAGGGCGGGAGGGAAGCGGCCACGGCAGCCCCAGCCCGGAGCACGGTCCCGCTCGGAGGCAGGAGCTGCAGCATCGTCCCCCCAACGGCGGGTCCGGCCGAGCCGCAGGAACAAGGCAGGGGCGGGTTAGGAAATGCATGAAAAAGGCTTTCAGGCACAAATCCTGACCTGGATCCAAGCCGCTGTGCTCTCCTCTGCCCGGGGACTGTGCAAAGGCCAGGAGAGCAGCGAGGGAGGGGAAAGGGCTGCCTTGAAAGGAACCAGGGACCGGTGGCACAGATTTATCACCCGATTCCGGAGATAAAAACAAGATCTCTGCCTTGATCTCTGCTCCGGATCAAGGCAGCGCCCGGCCCCGCGCGGGTCCCGTCCCACGAGTGGCGCGGAGGAGCTCGGAAAGGGCTCCAGGAGGGTGATTTATTTGTGGGATTCCGGGAAGGGCTGGGGAAGCCTCGGCGAGGTGCTGAAGCCCAGGTCAGGAGTCAGCCCTGTCTCGGTGATATATTTAGAGTGGGATAATGTAAGCGACAGGAGGAAAAAAAAATAAAAAATCCGTGGAGGAGGTGCAGATCCGTCCCCTTGGCTGGGGAATTACTGGATGATCTGAGCCAGGGAACAGATAGTTGGATTTCCCTAGTTTCTCCCTTCAAATAAATCACAACTCCAGAGCCCTTTAAACTCTGCAATATGATCTGTTCCAATAAGGAAGGGAATGAAAGGCTGTGTCTCTCTGGAAGCCTCCAGAGCCATAAATCTACTATGTACAAACACATACCAGATTTCCAAGTGCATTTATTTTATTGTACTGTTTTAACAGAAAAATCAAACTGCAATAAACTCAGTCCCTCATTAGCTGTCTCTGCATCCAGGCCAAACGCTGCTAACGAATAAAATCAGGACAAAGGAATGTGGCTGTCGGTCAAAAGCCCGGCCGGGTGCTGACCCCCCGAAAGGCGCTTCCCTGCGAGCCCCACGGAGGCGGCAGGATGGGGGGAGCCGAGGGGCCGGCTCCTGCGCTGCCCATCGCTGCAGGTTCGCTGGGGTTTGTCACCCCAAATCCAGCATCCCCCCTGGGACCCGGCATCCCTGCCACGGACCCGGCATCCCTGCCTGGCCCACGCCACGGCAGCTGGAGTTTAGTTTAGGGGTTTCTTGCATCAGTTTGTTGCGGTCGCCGACATTGTGCGCCCCAAGCGAGATGCTCAATAGCAGCGTGGAGCACAGGGCAGTTTGGGTGGGGGACACGCACGTGCCCCCGCCCCACCGGGCTCCATGAGACTGCCCAGCTGCCTGCGTGAAGCGGCTTGCACAAGTATGTCTGAACTCATTAAGCACCGGATCAAACAACACCCAAACTGGCAATCGGGGCAGTTTCGGGGTTGTTGGTCATTAATCATCCGCTGACAGCCCTGAAGGGTCCGGCTGCTCTGCTGAGCACGGCTCTCCAGGGGGACGGGAGAGCCTGGGGACGGACACGTGCCTGGCATCGGTGGCGGCGTGGACGGCACAGTCCCCGGCGACCCGCACGGAGCATCCATCGGGTTCCGGGTCCCCCGAAGCCGCCCCAGGGGATGCACGCAGAGGGTCCAGGCATGGCACGGTGCTGTCACATCCCAAATGCAGGAGATGCAGCGACTTGGTCTGATCCGGGAAAAAAACGAAAATAAACCCCGAGCTGCCCGGGAAGGAAAAAGGAGCCTGTCTGCAGGATTTATGGCGCTGGCGCGGCCGAGCCGGAGAGCCCAGAGCAGCGCCCGCGCCGCGCGGGTCCCGCCTCAGCCCACGGAGAAATTCCTTACTTATTGAATCACATTTGTCATCCCTAAATACATATGCAGGCCCGTGTTTCTGAATCCATAAACATCTTTAACTAACTCCGCTCAGCGAGGCCTCTTTCAGCAGTAATTTATATTTAACTTTTTCCATATGCGGGGCCTGTCGCGTTGGTGTCATTTCCGGGAAAACCAGGGGGGCTCGGGGGGAGCCGGGGGGCGCGGGGGGAGCGGGGGAGCGGGGGGAGCGCAGCGTGTCTTGGCCCGCTGGAGCAGCCCAGCTGCTGGCACGGCGCGAGAAATCCACCCGGCTGAGCCAGTGCTCATTAATCATTTGAACTACTAAACTGCCAGCTCCTTTCAAGATCTTTCAAGAAGTGTTTTCACCCAAAATAGAGTTGAAAACGCGCCGGGCCCTACTTTCAGAGTCTCATCCATCTGGCCATTATGGGGAGTGTCAGGCGGCTCTGACAGACAAGGCTGCTCTGTTCGAGGGGCCCCGGCTCTCGCAACCTGTCATATCGCAGGGCTGATCGCATCTGACAGCTCCATTTGTACCTACCCAAGAGATAAAAGGGCCGTTCACGGCAGCAGAGAGAGGGGCACGGGGGAGAGGGATGAGCAGGGGCACCCCGGGGCGGCGGCGGGATGTGGGATGCCAACAGCATCCCTGGTACCTGCTCCGCCCCGTGCTCGCACCGCGGAGAAAACCGGCCCCTCTCGCCAAAAGCCCATCGCTGCACCGTGTTGGGGTGCAAGCAGATGGGTGTCAGCGTGCAATGTGGGGTGCAACCTGGAGCAACAAAAGGCCGGGAGCCAGAGGGGCTCCTGTGCCCATTGCCCACCCTCCGGCTGCGCCGCGGCTCGGTGCTGAGCTCTCCCCGTGCCCTGGCCCACACAGAGCATCCCCTGCCAAGCCCCCAGCGCCGCCGGCCC
Organism: Ciconia boyciana; assembly: GCF_034638445.1. Lineage (NCBI taxonomy): Eukaryota > Metazoa > Chordata > Aves > Ciconiiformes > Ciconiidae > Ciconia > Ciconia boyciana. Next base: position 5,372,938 of record NC_132958.1, on the reverse strand, counting down.
CGTGCTGGCTCTGCCCTGGCCTCCATCTCCCCCCAAACTCATCTGTGAGCACGCCGGGTGCTGTAGGTGAACACCCAGTGCTCAAGCAGCGTGAGCCAGACCCCAAAAATGACGGGATAGACCCCAACGCTGGGAGAGCTTCCTCTGTGGCTGGGAGGGCTGCGGGCTCTGCCTCGCACCAGGATGCACCAGCAAGCGACCCGGCTGCTGGGGCTGGGGCTCCTGGAAAGCAGCTGCCAACAGCCTGGTGCTCCCCTTATGGTGTTCCCGGGGGAGAAACCCCCGCCGAGCCCTGCCCCAGGGCTTCTCCTGCCTTTTCACCCCCCGAGAAGCCAGGCAGGTTCATCAGCCAGCAGTGGACCACAGCCAGCGCGGGGGCTGCGGGCGCGGGGGTCCGCCGGTGCGTGCCGCAGGATTCTCCCGCTGGTGCCGCGCCGGCGCACACAAGTCAAAAAAGTTCGGGAATTATCAACGCGGCAATCGGGGCAGAGCACATCTCTGCAGCTGGAGGAGCGGGTGAGGTGCGTGCCCAGCGAGCCCTTCCCAAGCAGTTGCTTCTAACACAAAATTCAGCCAGAGCCTGAGAGACGTGCAGAAACCCCAGAAGGAACGAAGGGCTTTTCGGCTCCGTTTCCCAGCAGCCAGGGAGGCAAATTCCCCTTCCCAGCTCTGCCATGCAAGGGGTTGTTATCTGGGGCAGGTTGAGCAATAATTTTCTTGCAAACCTCGGGTTGCTCCATGCCTGTGACAAATCCGCGGCTCCCCGCGCTTTGCTTCATGTCAGAGACGTTTTCCACAGAAGGTGGCTCTTCCCACCTTGGAGGGAGGGCCTGGCCACTGTCCCTCTCCAGCCCCACGGACGTCACCGAGCCTGTGCAGGGAACTGGAATGAAACCCCGCGAAGGTAACCATTGCTCCAGCAGAAACAGTCACTTCTACAGGAGCTCTGCCCAGCAGAGCGGGACTCCCAGGCTTGCTGCCGGCTTCGCTGCCGAGGGACGATGGGCAGCCCCATCCTTGGGCGGGCGCTGGCCCCGAGCCGGGATGGTGAAAGGGTCGATTGCTCCCCGCTCCCAGCCCGGCTAGGGTGGAAAGCGGGAGAGGAGCGCGGCATCGGCCGGGTCTGGGTGGTAGCGAGCAAACAAGCCAGGAGAGAAAAAATGCAGCAAACCTTTTGGGTGCTTCAGTCTCCCCTCTCCTCCCTCCCCAGCAGGAGAGGAGCGCAGAGAAGGCGGTGAGGGCTCGGCAAGAAAGATCCAGCACATCTTTAAATGCTTCGGTCCCCCCTGTCCTCTGTCCTCCACTCTCACAGTCCCCCCAGCCACCCCTCCTGAGGAGCTGCTCATGGAGAGGCCACACCAGTACCTCCAGGCTCCCACCGGTCCCTTTTTCTTTGGAGCAGCAGCATCTCCCTCTCCCAGTGAGGCACTGGTGCCTGGCGGAGATGCGTGAGCTGCTGCGGTGGGCACCGGCACCGGCGTGGCCCTGTGTGCCACTGGGGAGCTGCCCTCTTGCAGACGCAGGGGACGCAAAAAGGCCATTTCAGTTCCCTGATGTGGCAGGGTGTCTGCAAGCTGGGTTGGAGGAGGCCGGATTTACAGGCGGTTATAAAGCCCCACAAAGCTGCCAGATGCCTGGGACGCTGCATGACCTTCGGCTGCCTCCGGCTTTGCCGGACCGGGAGGGCTCTGGCTCTCGGTGCTGGGAGGGATGATCCCTGGCGTTCGGGACCACAAGGCGTTGGCGGAGGTCGTGTTGCACCCTGCACAGTGTTGAGCGTGCCACCCAGCTCCGCTCAGCCCGTCGAGGTCAGCTCTGCCGGCGCGGCAGCGGTGTCCCACCATCTCTTCTCGCAAAGGCACATCCGTGCCTTGCAAAGGGTCCGTCCTTGCAGAGGTCCCAATCCCCCCGTCCCGTCTCGTGCACCGCGCTGGAAGGTGGGATGAAGTCACGGTAAAGCTGCTCCGGGAGGTTTCCATAAACACGGTGTTAGAAAACATTATGGTCTGTGGAAATCTGTTTGTTATTGTGAATTGAGCTAAAGGAATATACTCTGTAAACTGAGCTGTCAGCCGAGCGTCTCCCCCAGCGTTCTCCAGCGAGCGTTTAGCTGAAACATTTGTGTATACAGAATTACGACTCTTCAGTTATTCATCATGATAATAAACAGAGAGATAACTATTAACCATGCATCACAGTAATGAACAGTATCACTTACACGCGCGCCGGTGTAAATCTGCGCGAGCGGGACTGCACTCTGCAGGGAACGGCTGCAGCCCAGCGCTGGCTTGGGCTCAGATCGAGTACCGGGGTGTTTTGCAGCCTGCCAGCAGCCCCGTGCCCGTGCTGGACTGCCACGCTAAGGACTGCCACTGCCACCCGGGATCAGACATTGCAGAAGAAGGGGGGAGCCATGGCCACGCTGGGCACTTCCCATGGGGTAACCGGTGACCAGCCAAAACCGTGTCCTGGTACGGTGGCGAAGACGTTGGTGCATCGCTGTTGCAAGCTGACATCGGTGCCACTGGGGGGATTCGCACCGCACACCGATTTATGGCCAGGGAGGTGCCAGCAGTGGCTTCAAAGCCATATGAAAGCCCTCTCCCACCCGCAGCGTCCCCGGTCACCGTAGCGCCCTGAGTGCTTGCCCACACTCTTCTGGCTCGGGGGGGCTCCCTGAGCCCCTCGAGGTCTTTGCTCTTCTCCACGCGCCTCCTCCAAGGCTTCCGGTCATTTGTGCTGTCCTGCTGCTGAAACTGGCTGGAGGCAAACCACAGGCCAGCGCAGCGCTGGGCTCCGGCGCGGGGCCGCGCTCGTGGCTGCAAACCAGGGGAGTGGCTTTGCACCCCGGTGCCCCCAGGCTGCCCCATCCGCTCCGCGTCGCTGCCACCGGCTGCTCCTTTCCCGGCTCCGGCACGCAGCCCCGGGCAGCAGGAGCTCTGCCGCCGGCGGCGTTGGCTGCCGGGGCTGTCTCCAGGCACGGGTCTGTCCCTCCGGGTCTGCGCTCAGCACACGCAGCACAAAATATCCCCCAAAGCAAACCCCTGACCGCCGGGCTGAGCGGCCGGGCTGGGCGCGGGGATGCTGGCGGAGGGACAGGAGATGTCCGCACCACTCCGGCTGGGAGGACAAACACAGAGCCCGTATTCTCCGGGGCTTCCACCAGGGCTCACGCGGAAAGAAAAGCTGCTTTATGCAGCTGAGAAACTTCTCATCCACCCACCATCGCTTCTGCTCTGGCCCTTGCCTCTGCATCCTGACCTGACCTCCTCTTGGTGGGTGCGCACCAGCCCTCGAAGACTTTGTGCTCCGCTCTGGTCTCTGAAACGCCTTGTACGTCTGCGGGCAGACACCTCTGCATCACCTAAAAGCCATCGGGGATTTGCGTGCAGGAGAGGAAGGAAAACAACAAAAAAAAATATGGCCTTGCTCTTTCATTCACATATTTATTAGGTGGACAGATCATTTGCGGTCAGATGGGCTTCGGGCTTTACAAACGGGGATATTTATAAGGCACGCAGCACGGCGGAGCTGTTCTGCATGTGCGTCCAAGTCATTCCTTCCCCAGCACAAGGTATAATGTTGCCTTTGTTCGGCTGCCTCCGACAGCCCGGCACAGCAAAGCGTGCCGTGCCGCTCAGCCGGGCCCCTCCGCCGCGCACCGCGCAGCCCTGCATGCTCGCCGTTTAAATAGCGCACAGTCCCGGTGCGTCCCGGCTCTTTCCACACACACCGCAGCCCCGGCAACTGCCGCAATAAATCAATAGGAAAATAGAGGCTGCCAGTTAGACTAAACAAGTGCATTTGCAAGGATTGCTAACCCTCATTAATCACTCTGACAGTCCTAAAAACACATTTCCCCTTTAATGACTGTATTTGGATAATCAGAGCTTTTTCCTCGCGGCGCGGGGTGACTGACGGCGGGTGCGATTGCGGCAAGCGCCAGCACCGGGGTCACCAGCGAGTCAAGTGCTGGAGGTCCCCGGCAGCTCGGGGCGAGCCGGAGAAGTTGCTGTTGTGCAATAGGGATGGGAGCCACTGGTACAGCCCGAAACCTGCCGTCCCCGTCCCCGTCCCCCACCTGTGTCATCCCAGCCCTCGCCCTCCCACCCCAAACCAGCCCCCGTCAGCTGGGATTGAAAGGGCCTTTTTTTTCGTCGCTCCGCGTTCCCTTTAGGTGACTTTTGCCTCCCAGAGAGGTTTGAAACCTCGCACATTTTTCTGTATAAATGATGCAACACATTAATGCACAGCACATTATGAAAATGGTAATTCAAACCCATACAGCTCTAAATTAAGCCATACATTATCCGACCCACTCAGCCATATATTTTGCAGAAAGACAGGATTAAATCAAATCAAACCGAAACTGTGGAGTGCAGGTTGTTAGACAGAATGATTAATAAAGTGCATCCCAGTGCTCTTATTATAAAATGAATTCTGCAGTAACCTGGGCATACATTAGATAGGGAGTTATTTAATATATTGGCAACACAATCATTCCCTAGCAGATAAAGCTCCCGAGTGTCGACTGCTATCAGATGATACTTTGCAGTGTTTACACAGCCTGGCCCTGGTGCTGCAGTCTTTAGGGAAGGGAAAAAAAAATTCCTCAGGGAACCTTCTGCATGGCAGGACCGAGCAGCATCCAGCTCCCACCGGCAGTGGAGGGAAGGCACAGGGGCTCGGTTTTGGAGCTGGGAGCATCCTGGCGCGAGGAGGGGTTTGGGGGGAGAGAGGAGACCGATCTTTGCCGTAAGGGGAGGATGCACCCGGTAGCTTGCCCTGTGCTGGGAGAAGGGCTCCGGCAGGACGGCGGGCTGTGCAAGCCCCTCGCCTCCTGCCCGGGCTGCTCTGTGGCAACTTCTCACTGGCGGCCGTGGCGGCCCTGGAGCCCCGAGACCCAGCGTCAGCTGCGCCGGGCTATCGAGCCTCGTGCGCATCTGCGGGCATCACGGCATCGCCCTCTCGCCCCGCGGCACGAGGCTCTCCAGCGGCGCTGGCAGCGGAGACGCCTGGCTACGGCCGGGGAGAAGCACGGTGGAACAAAATGCTGCGGCGGGGACCCACGACAGACGCGGCATTTTGGAGCTGCAGCTGAGGAGCCGTGATTTACACCGGGGACTGGCGGCACCTGAGCGAGGCTGACACCGAGCAGCATCACCCGTGGGAGCGGGGGCCACATCCAGGGAGCAGCGATGCTCCCGAGGGGCAGGGGGGCCCGGCACCCCTTCAAACGCCACCGCGTAGCTCCGCGGCAGAGGGGACGGTACCACAGGAGCTGCCCCGCCGGTGCTCTGCCCGCCGCCCCACAGCGCCCTGCTCCATGGGGAGACATTGGTGCAACACCCAGAGCCAAAGGGTTCAGCACCCAGCTGGGACATGGGGACGGGAGACACCGGCATGGTCGCAGCAGCCCGAGCCTGGCACCCCTGCTCTGCCACTGCCCACCGGGCAGAGCAACCAGCCGCAGCAAAGCCCCCTCTGCTCCGAACTCAGTCCTGCAAGTCCCAGGCCCTCATCCTGCAACATCCCGCCCCGAAGGAGCGGGACCACGGCGGGCAGACCCTGGGCAGAGCCGGACACGAGCCACGTCCAGAGCAGAGCAAGGGGTAGCCACGGACCTGCAAAACCTGCCTCCCCCCAGCCTTGGGGAGCTCGGGACGGTGCTGCCCACCCCTCTGCCAGCCGAGGGGAGACCGGCCTCCGGCACCACCAGCCTCTCCCATTTCCAGCAGGAGACCCTGGCCAGGGCCCTCCCCGCCGGCCACGCTCGCGGGAACAGGCAGAAAACTAAAAATCCCATTGGCAACACAAGTCCCTGTTTTAAGCACGTTATTTTTCAGCTCAGAGGACACAAAGGAATTTAAACACAGGGCATAAGGCAACGTAGAGAAGGCAATTAACTGGGATTAATTGCATGACTCACCCAAAATGCAACAGGAGTAAAGCGCTCAACAGCAGAAAAAAAAAAAAAGTGATGTGGGGCAACAGGAGCACGTGGGATTTCAAGGGGGACCGGAGGCACGGCCGGGGGTCCCGCTGCGCAGGCTGGGCTGCCGCTGGACTAAAAACCTGGGGAGGGCCCCTTCCTTGGGGCGTGGGGTGGGCACGGGCCCCCACACCGGCAGCGGCCCCCTGCCCGGCCGCCCTCCTGCCTGCCCGTCCCCGGGTGCCGCAGGCTCGGTGCGCGGCGGAGGCAGACGTGGCAGGGCAGCTCGCGCTCCCTGCCAGGAGCGATGGAGCGATGGAGCGATGCCCATCTCAGAGCCATTGCTCACCCCCGCCGGCTCCCCGCACGGACAGCAAGACACGAAACGGGGAGGGGGCGACGAGACTCGGCTGCCCACGCACAGCCCACGCGGGTCCACACCCCCTTTACATTGCAATTTACATCCTAAAACTTAATTCCCGCAGCGGCTGCAGCCACGAGGGGGGATTGCCGTCCGCTCCCCGCAGCGCCTCGCGGGGGGACCGGGGGCTCTTCGCATCGCTTTCAGCTCAAACGCCTTCTCGAACCTTCCCTCCGCCGGCAACGCGCGAGAAAACCCGGCGCTTTCCTCCCGGGGAAACACAACACGCGAGGGAGAGGAGCCGAGGGGGTCCCGGACGCCCCTTTGCTCCTCCACCCGGCCCCCCCCGCCGCCGCCGCCGCCGCCCGGCCCGGGGCGGGCAGCGATGCCCGGGGATGCGGCAGGGCCGCGCTCGGTGCCGGGCTGGGTCCCGCCAGCCCCGCGGGCGCCCGGCACCGGCCGCCGCCGCCGCCGCCGCCGCCGCCGCCGCCGCCGCTAGATGGTGCTGGGAGCCCGCGGCCCCGGCACGGAGCCCCCGGCCGCGGGGCCCGGGCAGCGCGGGGAGGGACGAGAGAAGACACCACAGGGTGGATATAACCAAGAGTCATTTATTAACAAAATAAGACTTACCAAGCCGGAGCTCATCCACCCGCCACGCTCGCCGCCCTCCCGCTGCTCCGGCCGAGGCGGCCCGGCGCCCTCCGGGGCGCACCGGTCCTGCCCGCTGCAGCCGCCGCTCTTCGGGCCCGCCCGCCCCGGGGGTGTGCGGGGGGTGGGGGGTGGGTGGGGGGCACGGTTCTGCTTCCCACGGCGGGGCCCGGCCGCGGGTGGGGAGCGGCGCTCGCGGAGGCGGAGCCCTCGGCGTGGGACGGGGGTCGGCGCGGCCGGGCCTTCGCCCGCCCGTCCGCCGCAGCCGCCCCCAGAGACATGGCAAAAAAAAAAAAAAAAAAAAAAAAAAAAAAAGAAAAAATTAAAAATTAAAAAAAAAAAAATTACATCTGTTAACTTTACAAACGAAGAGGAACAGAATCCCAGAACGATAAACGCGGAGGGGGAGGAGGAAAACGCCTTTTTTTTTTTTTTTTTTTCTCCTTGTGTGTCAGGAGTCATGCAAGAATTTCTCAGGGGGGAAATGAAGAAAGGGGAGGAAAAAAAAAATTCAAAAGAAACAGAAGGAAAAAATAAAAGCCCCACACCTGCAAAGTAAGAATTTTTTTTTCTTTTTTTCTTTTTTTTTTTTTTGGACACAGACTTTTTGCATACCATTGATTCATTGGTGTATTAATGCACTTATATTCCCAGCTTTAAGCTAACATACAGTAAATAAATACACAGTCCAAGGAGGGAGCGGGGGCCTGGGGCGAGGAGGAGGCTGGAGCCGGGGAAGGGGCTGCCGTAGTTACTGATATCCCAGTGCAGAAGCTGAAGTTAGTCTTTGGCCGTAGAGCGCGTATGGAGAGTAGTAAGGTCCGGCGGCCGGCAAGGAGGGCACCGGCAGGGCACCGGCTGTGGGCAAATGGCTCTTGCCGTAGGGGTGGTACCTGTTTAGTCCCAAAGTGTGTGGGCTCCTCAAGGAGAGGGAGGCGGGTAACGTGTTGGGGCTCCCGGGGGCGGCGGGCGGGAGGTGGAGGTGGCAGGAGGCTGCGGAGCCCAGCCCGGAGGTAGGGTAACCTGCCAAGAGTTTTTCCGCCCCCGGCAGGGCCGTGTGAGTCCGTAGGTGGGTGAGCAGCTCCTCCGAGGTGGCAAACCTCTTGTCGCAGGGTCCGCTGGCAGACACCCAGTTGCATATGTGGGGCAGGGGGTCGTTCTGCAGCATGAAGCCGTAGGTGTAGAGGGGGTGGCCGGGCAGGCTGGGGGTGCCGCTGGAGGAGAGCGTGGTGTGCACCGAGTGCAGGGGGTGCGTGGGGTACACCAAGGGGTATCCGCTCTTCAGGCTGCCGGGGTCGTGCACGCAGCTGGAGCAGTTGCTGGAGCCCAGGTGCGAGGCGCTGTGGTAGCTCAGGCAATACGGGTCCCGGCATAATCCCTGCATGAAGGAGGGTGGCGAGGCCCCGGTGAGCGGGCTGGAGCTGGGCGGCTTGCCCGGCAGCCCCAGCGCCCCCGGCAGCTGGCTGCCCACCAGGCCCGGCTTGGTGGGGTCCAGCCCGGGCACGAACTGGGACGGGTAGCCGGCGTAGGCGCCGACGATGGAGCCGTGGTAGCCGATGCTGGAGGGCGGCAGGGGGAAGACGGAGTGGCCCGGCTTGTAGGGCGAGACGGGGGCCACATGGCCGGCGGGCGGCAGGGCGGGGGGCTCCGACTTGCGGCCCGAGGGGGGCTCGCCGTGCGCCCCGGACTCCGCCGCCCCCCGCCCCAGCCCCCCGCCCGTCCCCTCGGGGCTGGGCTTGCCCGCCTCGGGCTCCTTCTTCTCCTCGGCGCCCTTGGGCTCGGCGTGCTGCGGCGAGGCGCCGCGGGAGCCGCCGGGCGAGGCGGCGGCGTGCGGGGGGAACGGCGGGCAAGCGGCGCCGGGCACCCGAAAGCCGGCCTTGTCCGGGCCGCCCTCCTTGCGCGGCTCCGCGCCGCCCTTCGAGTAGGGCTTGAAGCTGGACTTGTCCTCGGGCGGCGCGTCCCCGCCGCCCGGCGGCTTCAGGGCGGTGGGGCGGGCGGCGGGCTCCTTCTCGGCGGCGGGCAGCCCGGCGGAGGCCACGGCGTTCAGCTTGGAGGAGGGCGGCGGGTCGGGCTTGCCGATCTGCGAGCAGGTCTGGGCCAGCAGCGCCAGCGGGCTCTTCTTGGCGTCCAGCTGCGGGCGGAGCGGAGCCGGTCAGGGGGGGACCCCGACGGCGCCCCCGGCCCGGCCTTGCGCCCCCTCGCCCCCCCCATCCCACCCCCAAAAACCTGGGTCCAGCGGGGCCGGGCCCGGCGCCGAGCCAGGGCGCGGGGGGGGTGGGGGTGGATGCGCCCGGCCGGGGAGAAGGACCGGGGCGGGGTGGGGGAGCCGGGCTGCAGCGGGGAGGGAGGGGGAAGGAGCGGCTCGGGGGAGCCGGCAGCCGCGGGGCAGGGAAGAGCCGGGAGCGCCGGACCGGGATGAGCCCGGCCGGGAGGAGCCGGCAGCGCCCGACCGGGATGAGCCGATCCCGGGAGCGCGGGGCGGGGGGGGAGGAGCCCCGGGCGGACCCCGGGGGAGCGGGCGGGGGCGGCGGGCACTGACCTCGATGGGGCTGACGGGCGTGGAGGAGAGCGGCTGGAGGTACTCGGGGTGCAGGAGGTGGCCGCCGTGGGCGCTGAGCATCTTCAGGACGCGGGTGGGCAGCCGGCTGGCCTGGCCCAGCGGGTCGGCGGGGGCGGCGGGGGCGCCGGGGCGCCCGGGGCTCCGCGGCTCGGCGGGGCCCTCGGCCGGGGCCCGCCGGGGGCACCGCTCATTTGGGGCGGGCGGCGGGGGGGTCGCCGGGCTCCGCGGGGCCGGGCCGGGCCGGGCCGGGCGGGCGGCGGAGCGGCGGCGGCGGCGGCCCCGGCGAGACGAAACCCTTCCCCGGCCCCACCGACACGTCAAATAGCCCCGATGGCGGCCGCGCTCCGAGGGGGCCGGCGCCGCGCACCAATCCGCGCCCGGCCGGGCCCCCGGGGCGGGGAGAGCCGCCGGTGGGGGGGGCGAGCCGCCGCCGCCGCCCCGCGCCGCGCCGCCGCGTGGGGGAGAGCCGCCCACGGCACGGCACGGCACGGCGCGGCGCGGATGGGATGGGATGGGATGGGATGGGATCGGCATCCCACGGATGAGCGCGGCACGGCTCGGCTGGCGGAGCATGGCATGGCTGGCGTGACTTGGCACGGCGTGGCGCAGCTCAGCTGGCACGGCATGGCACGGCTCGGCTGGCGTGGCACGGCTGGCACAGCTTGGCATGGGCATGGCACGGCTCGGCTGGCGTGGCACGGCTCGGCTGGCGTGGCATGGCTGGCACAGCTTGGCATGGGCATGGCACGGCTCGGCTGGCATGGCGTGGCACCGCTGGCACAACTTGGCATGGTGTGGCATGGCTCGGCTCACAGAGCATGATATGGCTGGCATGACTTGGCACGGCATGGCGCAGCTCAGCTGCCGTGGCACGGCATGGCATGGCTTGTCTGGCATGGCATGGCTGACACAGCTTGGCATGGCACAGTACAGCTCAGCTGGCATGGCATGGCACCGCTGGCACAACTTGGCATGGCATGGCATGGCTCAGCTGGCAGAGCATGGCATGGCTGGCATGACTTGGCACGGCATGGGACAGCATGGCACAGCTCAGCTGGCACAGCATGGCACAGCTCAGCTGGCACGGTGTGGCACAGCTTAGATGGCATGGCATAGCATGGCATGGTGCTGCTAACGCACGTTGGCACGGCTTGGCTGGCATGGCATGGCACTGCTGGCACAGATTGGCATGGCACGGCACAGCTCGGCTGGCATGACGCTGTTGGCACAGCTTAGAATGGCACAGCATGGCTCAGCTGGCACGGCACGCCCGGCATGGCGTGGCTCAGCTGGCACACCATGGCACTGCTGGCATGGCATGGCTTGGCTGCCATGGCATGGCTTAGGTAAGATCAGCCTGGCACAGCTTTGCACAGCACAGCTCAGCACCCCTGCTGCAATGGCTCCTGCGCCCAGTCTGTGTGCCCTGCACCCAAACCTGCCCCAGCCCCTGCGCCCAGAGCCTGACCCCTGCGCCCAGTCCAGCCCCTGCACCCAGCACCCAGCATGCATGCCCTGCCCCCCATCCCGCCCCAGTGCCGCACCAGGCGAGGGCTGCCGGCACCCTTCCCGGGGGGTGCTCACCCACGTGGGGCAGAGCGAGGCACCCGTGTCCCTGCAGAGGCAGCTCGCTGGCTCTGCTGGCCCCACAGACGACCCGTGTGCAAACTGGGGCAGCGCTGGGGTTGCTGGTGGGACAGCAGCGTCACCCAAACCTGAAGGGCCAGCACAGGTCGCATACGCACTTTTTTATTTTGCATGTATTGCAGTCACCAGCATTTAAATGACTTTAACAGCAGCAGCGGCCGGCTATCACAGAGCATTTTCTGTTCTTGCGGTAGTGACCGAACAGCCACCGATCGTTCCACACCGTCAATAAACACGCAGCCATCGGGTGCGAGTCCAGCGCACCTGCAACACAGCGAATGGGGCCGATCTTAACGCGGGTCCCACAAAAAGTGGCAATTCCCTTACGTACCTACAATACTTCTTTCTTTCAGGGGTTTCTCCTTTCTTTGGTTTGCAGTCTTAAAATTTTGCCAGTGACAGTGCAGACCGCTGTATAACTAATTAAGCTTCCTGACAATTAACTTCCTATTTCTAGTTACCTTTTCCAGACGCCTTTGAATTACATTCACAAACCCCTGGGGCTCCACAGTTGGGGGGGGTGGGGGGGGCTGAAAACTACCGTCCCACGGAGATCAGCCAGGCTCTTTCTATGAGGAGCCGAGGCACACGGATAAATCTTGGAGCTTTACCCCATCTCGCCCAGCCTGGTGCGACGTCCAGCGTGCGGCGGCTGCGGGGTCCTGGTGGGGCGGGGAGCTGCTCCCCTGGCTCTCCTGGGCTGGGAGCTGGTGGGAGAACGGGGTCTTGGGGAGAGATGTGCGAAGGGGTGGGGATGTGGGGTCATGGGAGAAAGTCGTGGGGCTGGGGTGGGGCGAGCACTGGAAACCTTTGGCCTGGAGAAAAGCGACGTGGCGTCTTCGGGAAAGGAAGGCGAGGAGCTGGGTGGATGCTCCACCTGCAACGCAAGGCAGCCGTGGGCCGCGCTGCACATGCTGAACCCATCTGCCGGGTCCGGTACCGAAAAATGGAGGAATGAGTGTTTAGTGCACTGGGGTGATGCCATCGCCGCGCTGCTAAAGTCAAGGCTTATCTGGAACAAATTCCCTATTGAGAGCCCGGTAACCCATCCCGCTGACTGGCGTGGTGTGCCACCAGCGTGTTTATGGCTCCGGATGTTCGACATTTTCGTGTTTTCCTTCATGTTCCTCTGGCTGAAGACATCATTTGCCAATAGCAGGCTGCACAGCGATTGCTTGCGGCAGAGCCGGGGCTGGTGGGGAGGAACCAGCTTTCCTGGGGCTGGGGCTGGGTGCCCACCCTGCCAGCACCGCAGCACAGACCCCCCTCTGCCCTCCGCGGGTTTGGGTTCCAGGTCCTCCTGCCTGCCCAGAGAGGGAGAAGGGAAAGAGGGAGCGAGACAGACACCTCTAATTAATCATATTAACTCCTGACAGATGCTTTATGTTCCAACAGTGTTGCTATTATTAAGTTCATATGGCCACACCTCACCAAGCCCGTCTGCTCTGGGTTCTGGGAAAAAAGGCTTTGCTGGATTTCCCCGGCAAGCGCCGGCATTGCCCCGGTGCAGCCTGACGTCGCACCCGCTCCTCCAACCGCTATCAATCGTGCCAATGGTCAGACCTGACAATTTTCCCTCTTTGTCAGGCGTTTTTCTTTTTTTTCCCCCTCCCAAAGCTGACCGCAAGATTGATTCAATCCGGACAGCGGGGATGTAAATGGAGAGGCTCTGCCTTTCAAAGGAGCCATTCAAGTAAGGAGGAAAGAGAAAAAAATCTTTCCTCAAAGTCACTCGAGTTGTTTGCCAACAGCAACACGGCCTTAACAAAATAACATAAAATAAGGTGGGACAAGTGCGTAAGAGCAGCAGCGATGCGGCAGCGCTCCCGCCGCCGGCTCCCCCGGCAGATGCTGAAACGGAGGGAGGGCACGAGAGCGATGCCAGGGCTGGTTTATCGCTTCCCCCAAAGCTCGGGTCATTTCGAAGGCCTGAGCCTGCCCCGGTGCTGGCACGCCAGAGAACATGTCTGGATTCCGCTTGTGTTCGCTGGATTAAAGCTTCATCAAAGGGTCGTCATGGGTAATGACGGATCCTGCTCAGTGTTGATGCCCTGACCGTCTCTGGTTGTATTCTTCGTTCTAAAATCCGTGTGGGTCCTATTTTCATTGAGGGGAACAGTGACCAGAGGGAGAGAAAATAAAACTTCCCTATTTCGTGTTCAGTTCTGCTCCACAAGTCACCCTCTGCTTGGAGATTGCCTGCCACAAAGGATATTCAAATAAAATAAGCGAGACCACTTGCCAAATAAAAATAACACAGGCACCAAATGAAAAGCAAAATATTTTGAATGAAAGTAAAGCCAAAGAAGACAAAAAGCCTCCATGAGTGCTTTCAGAAATGACTAATGATATTTTTGCTCCCTAATCAGGCCTTGCCCCACCTGGGCTGCTATTAAAGAGGTTTTATTTTTCCAAGGACGTATCCCCAGCGCAGAGCCTTAACAGGGCTGATGGACTCCGACGTGTTTGCAACCTGCGAAGCATGGCCCTGGAAGAGGGAGTTGTGGTTTTCTTTAAGTTTAAGATCTTTCGGCAACTTGGGATGACTCCCGGGCAGGGCTTTCGGGTGACACACACCGCGGGGGTGCCCCTCGCTCCCCGGGCCCTTTCCGGCCTTGTCCCAGCGGTCCTGGGTGGGGCAGAAAGGTGCTTTCCAGAGGAAGGCACGCAGGATACGCCAGGTATTTTTAAAGAGTGAGAAAAAAGCCAACTAGGAAATGAGTGATGTGCAGGGACTGCTGGAAACCCCCTCGGTCCCAGCCCTGCCTGCAGAGCTGCCTGCGCAGGATGCGTGCCCTTCGTGATGGATAGGACAGCAATCGTGACTTCTAGGAAATTGCTTTCTGAGGCAGTCGTTATACAAACCATGGCATTAAAGACATAAATATTAAACTGCATCAAAAGAAAGTGTTTTTGCCCAGGGAGTCAAGTGTATTCCTTTACCTGCCTGTGTCGGCAGCCAGTAGCAGTGTAGAAACGTACCTGTGGACAACACGTCGTCTAGCCCTCGGCGCTTTTATTCTCTATTTTTGCTCTGCCCTTTAGCAGAAAAATCCTCTCCAGTTTTGCATCATGTTCTTGTGCTGCTGATACGCAGGAGGTTGCTCTTAGCGTCGTGCTTTACCTACCGCAGCACGGACTGATGTCGGCTCCAGGCGCGGGCACCCCGAGTCCCAGCGGAGCTGGGGGTGCAGAGCGGGCAGGGAGCGACATCCAGGCTCTGCGGGTGGAGAAGGAGAGAGGCATCCGAGCGCTGCAGCCTGCACGGAAAATTGTGGTGGGATAAGATAAGACATGAGTGTAAATCACTGTAACTCTTCCAGCATCTCTCTCTCTGCTGGACTCTTACTCTGGACTAACGCCTTTCCCGTTCCATTGCTGCTGGAAAGGGAAACTGGGAAAACGCTCCTCGTCTGGCAAAGGCGGGTCTGCCCGGGAGCTGCCGGGGTGTGCGGGGAGCAGCTTCGCCGGCCCTGCCGCGCGGACGGGCACCATCTCCCACCTCAACGGGGCCGTAAGGGCACCTTGCTAAGAGACAGGGCAGAGGAGCACCTTGGCTCCCGCGGGTCCCGGGTCAGGTCCCACGAAGGTCCCAGCCCAGGAGAGCCGGCGGGGGGGAGTCGGAGGACGGCTCCGGCCATCGCTGCAGGATGGGGATCCAAGACGCTTCTTAAAAGCCGAGCTTTTATTTGCACGTCGGTGCTTGTTGTATACCTGCTATTTTACAGGTAAATCATCTTCCATTAGCCACCCTGTAAATGAGGCGATGGCAGTCGCAGCCCCTCCAGCTGCCTCCGTGGAAGCAAAAGCATCGGAGTCAGCAGTTTCCCTGCCCCGCTCCCGTCTCCCGAGTCCCACCTCTCCCTAGCGCCGCGCAAGCTGAGGCCTCGCTTTTAGCTGCAGAACAAGTGCATAAAAATGATCTTATTTATTACAGGAGACATGTTTTAAAACAACTGACAAAATTGCAAGATGTAAAACGACAAGCAAGTGCTTTTTCTTTTTTAAACCCATATAGACTTCTGGCAATGATAAAAATAGTGTTTTCTTTTTTAAAGTTGGAATTAATCTTTCTTTCCAAAGCAATCATGTAGCAGGAAAAGCAGGAAGACACTTAGATATTAACTGATACCCACTGGGTGATGGTTACTTATTGAATAGCCGGGTAGCTCGCTTTCCTCTGCAGAGCGATTAACATTAAAGAACGGCGTGAACATTAAAGCAAAAAAAGGTGAGGGTTTTTTTCCTCCCCTGTTCCCTTGATGTGTGACTAACAGCTGTTTTTCTGTGTGACAAATCAGTGGGGTCTTCCTGTTGATGTAATGAAGCTGTTTCCTGGTGTGAAATTCTCCGGGATAAATTGCAGGAGGGGGAGGAGAACATCCCGCACTTACCAAAGTGCTTCGGAGGGGAGGAAAGCTCTGCTCTCCTCGCAGGGATGGGCAGCGGATCAAACCAGGCAGCGGGGCTGACGTCGGGGCACTGTGACTTTACTTAAGGGGGTTTTGTTTTGTTTTTTTTCTCCTGTTTGTCTTTAAGTTTTCTGCCACTCTGGGGTAAGATTTACAAAGTCTTTACAAGGATGGGTTGTTAGTAAGGCCGGTTTGGGGCATTTTTGCCGATGAGCCAGTCTTACTTAACATCACGGTAGTGCAGGGATGCTCCTCTGCAGGCTTCAGGGAGCTGTACGAAGCGGTCTGGCTTGCGTGCCTCAGTTTCCCCATCTGTGAAATGGGAGGGTGATGGTGAGCCCCGATGTCCCTCACCATGGGGGCGGTGGGAAGGGGCCCTGGGCTGGCTGGGTGCTGCCGGCGGCGCCGGCCCCCCAGAAGCGCTGCGGGGACGCGGGCGTTCCCCTGCGCTGGCACCGGCTCAAGCGCTTTTGGGGGATCTGCCTCGGTGGGTTCGTTAGTCCTCAGACACCCGGAAAAAAAAAATCACTTTTACCTCTGTTTTTCTTTTTTTCTTTGCCAGTATTAGTTAATTAAACTATGCAAATTAAAACAACTTAATTTCTATAATATCAGGACCAGAGCCTCAAACCATTTGGTGTAGCTCATCTGGCACGTACATTACATAAAATGTTTGGAGCGGCTCTAATAAAAATGAAAAAGGCTGTAAATCAAGTTTAATTTATTCATTTTCTGTATGGTATGAAAGCATGCCAAAATCAGATTATTTATGAGCCCTTCATAACAATAGGCATTTTTATTGGTTGCAAATGACAAAAGGGGTTCTCAGAGGGATTTTTTTTCTTCTTTTAAATTTTTTGAATGCCTTTTCAGAAACATTTATTTTTTTGGACTCTATGATCTCAAAGAAAAATATTTAATCATTGATACAGTAAAAATAATTTATATTTAGATACTGAAAAACACATCAGACTTTAAAACATAAATATACAGAGCTAATCCAGCCCAAAGGCTCAGGCAAATGCTACACCACAGGTTAGAGAAAAGAGCTGTGATTTATACCCGCTTCCTTAAATTTCCCATTAAGAGTATAATCTCCCATAAGTCTTTCACAAAATGTCTGAGCCACTTGGGGTTTGTTTCTTTTGCTTTTCCAGATCTGTTTGGTGGGTCAATGGGTGCACACGTGCTCCGCGTGCACGGTCACACGCACGTGCCCACGCACTCGCCTCACCGTGACTTTCTCCCTCCTTGCCCATCCACGGCTAATTCACAAAATCTCTCTCGATGGGGATCTGAATCCCGCGAGCTCTTGTAAGGGTACGGCAGGCCAGCCGCCCTGATACACAGAAAATCACCGATAAACCAACTGTGGATTGGCTTCTGCCTTCCACTTTTCAGATCATTTAAACCACCTTTTGTCCATTATCTGGCGCAGCTGGGCCCAGAGGTGGGTTTGGTGACGGGCGCGTGCTGCACGCCCAGCGCGGCGGTGGAGGGCAGATACTCACTAACCGCTGGGACCATCCTGGGATGCTCTTGTCGGCGCCGCGGCGGTCCCATCCGAAGCATGCCGTGATGGGGGCGAGAGCGCCGGGCCGCCCCGCTGGCTCTGGGGACGGGTGTAAGGTGCGATGCCGATGCCCACGGCCGCACCCTAACCCCCAGGCCTGTCTGTGCCGGCATGGAGCGTGGCACCGCACCGGCAAGGAGCCTGCGGCAACCCAGAGGGCAACATCCCTCCTCTTCTTTAGGAGGGTTAGTAGCCCCAAGACCTGAGTTCTGGGGACAGAGAGCCAGGAAGGGCATCCCCAGGGATGAGATGGGCTGCAAGGCAGCAGCATCCCCGTGCTGGGGACAGTGCCGGGGACAGTGCGGCGAGGAAGCGGGTGCCCTCCCGCCCCCAGCATCCTGGACGTTGTGGCCAACAGACACCTGGCAGCGGGGAGGAGGCAGGGGACCCCAAAACGCCTCGCAGAGGTGGACAAAAGCCTGGCTGCGTTGTGCAGGAGGGTTTGGCTTTGCCGGAGGGCTCTGGGTAAGCATGACGGAGAGGGGGCAGAGAGGCACCTCCTCCAGCAAGAACAGGGGCTTTCTCTGCGCCAGCCTGGCCGATCCTGAGAAATAAAAAAGAAAAAACAAGAAGAGCAAAAGAGGGAACCCCCTCCCTGGGAGAATTAGCATCCAGGATCTGTCAGTCACTGGGAGCTTTTGGTAAAAGGGGCCCCTTGTCAACCTCTGCCTTTGATGTGACTGGGACGGAGGTGCTCAATTAAAAGCCTATCAGTCTGTAAGTAAATCAACGCCTATCAGGCTTGTCACATCAAACAAACGATTATTGCACGAACCCGCCCACCCCATTAATCTGGCTGTTCCTTCTTGACAGCTCAGGGTCAGGGCACTGTAAATCCTGCACTGGATTGCAGCCACCTGGAGCAGGATTAAAGCAGCCCTGCAGCATGTGCTGCTGCACCCAATTACTCCCCGGCGGTGGGCGGCTGCGGCGGGGGGTACCGGTGGCCCCAGCAGCTGTGGGGTGCCCGGCGCGGGGCTGGGGTCCCCGCCGGAGCTGAGCTCTGCAAGGTCACGGCTGCCGACGCGGGCGGTTTGGTGGTGCCATGTGGCTGTGGCCAACGTTGGTTTGTGTTGGCACGGGGATGCTCAGCTGCGTGGTACGGAGAGCTCAGCACCCGGCTTGTGGGTGCTTGGCACCCAGCGCCGGACCGGTATTGCCAGCACCTGTTTGGCTGCCGAGACAGCATGGGAGCAGCTCCAAAGATGGCTCTCGGCGGCTCTGGGAAGTCGATAGGGATGGTTGCACCACAGCCCCAAGTTCACACGCTGAGGGTGGATAGCCGCGGTGTCCTTAGCGGGCGCGTTCAAACCCTGCCGTGTGCTGGGCAGGTCGTGTTTAAGCCTGTGACCATCGGCAGGGATTGACCTTGATAACTCACATGGTAAAAGGAACCAACGGGCTGAGCTTTCGGGTGCTGTTTGGGTCTGGATTAGCAGCAGTGGTGCCCGGGGACACCGGGGCTTTCCCATCAGCTCACTCAAGGCGAAGATGACTGAGGAGCAAGTGGGGCTCCTGCCCTCGTCCGCCCAGATGCACCGTGTCGCTGGCACCGGGGCTTCGGAGCAAATGGCTGGGCTGGCGGGAAGGAGGGTGCTGGAGCCCAGCAGCGGGTGGAAGGCGGCTGGGGCCATCGGCTCCCGAGAACAAGCGGCTCTATTCAAGGGAAGGCAGAAGCCAAACTTTCTTGAAAAGCCTCTGTGCTGCGGTGGGAGCAGCCTCGGGGCAGCCGGAGCTTGTGATTCCTGCACACAGAGGCAGAGGCTGTTTTAATAAAGGAAAAGCCAGATCTTGGATCACATGAGGGCACTGCGATGGAGCAAAGACAGGGAGCGGGGCGAGCCCCAGGGAGGCTGCACGTCATGTTTTGGGAAGGCTCTCGGTCCCCCTGTCCCACCGAGGGCTCTGCGGTCCCCACATGCTGGGGCCCAGTGGCAGAGCCCCAGCGGGGTCCGTCTGCCTCTGGGGCCGTGGGCGGCACAGGGGCACCACCAGGACCCTCCAGACCGAGCACACATAACTGCCCCGAGCACGGCCGTTCCGCTTGATCTGCAAAACAGGACCTGCACCCCCCCACGTGAGCCCGGCAGGTCTTTCCTCTTCGCCCCTCGGTGGAGGGCTCTGCTCCACGCACGGGGTCCTGGACCAGGAGAGCATCCCCTGGGCAGCTGGTGACTAGAGGTCGCATCCTGCAGCCGGCAGCAGGATGCTGGGCTGGGAGGGAGCTCGATCCCGTCTGCCTGGGCCTATTATTAGCATCTTCCCTCTCCCGCGGAGCCTGGCGCCTGGTAATGCAGCTTTGGCTCGCTTGCATGGCGCAGAGCTGCCAGCCAGAGCTGCCCTGCCTGTGCCGAGGACGGATGCCGGCTCTGAGGGCTGACGAAGCCCCGCAGCAAGCGTGGCCGGCCAGGCACTGTGCTGCAGTCGGGGACAGCCTGCCTGCACGCTGCTGCCCGCTTTCCCACCAGCCCTCGGGCAGCTGCTCGCCCCACAGAGATGGGCTGGGGTGGGGGGGGGCACTCCTCGGCGGGCAGCATTGCCCTGACATGTGCGGTGCCATTGAGGCAGCATCCCAAGGGCCGACCTCCCTACCTCAGTTTCCCCATTTGCAGCAGGAGTGCAACGGTGCTCGCTGCCCCCGGCTCCTTGGGGTTGCTGCAGCCTCGCCACGCTGGGATCAGGCTGTGTCTGTGTGGGGGTGCAACCTCGGCGCTCGGAAAAGTAGCACGTTCAGCACTGGAGGAGGAGCAGGTTTTATGTGGTCCAGCAAAGCGTGTGGAGAAAGCGAGGCTGCCACGTCCATTGCTGCCTCGATGCATCCGCCCACGCCATCCGCGCGAGGAAGGGGAAGCTGGAAAGACAGGGCCGGCGCGAGCAGAGGTGACACCAAATAGGAGACAGATTCTTGCCGTGCCACGTTTGATACGGCGACGCCAAATCTTTTGCCGATAAGCGGTATCGCCTTCCCGCGGATAGCCATCACCCCTCACCCCTGCCCGGTGCACCCGCCCGGCGCCCTCGGCTCTCCCACGCATGTCAAGCAACACCCGCTCGCCCCGGCAGATAAGCAGCACCGTGCCTGCGTCCCCGCCGTGCCCGGCTGGCTCTGCCCGGCCCTGGCCCTGCGGTGGGAGATGCTGGTGCTGGTGGCAGGGGGGAAAGAAAATCCCTGCTGTCACCTGCTGCTCCCACCCAGGCGCGTGTTGCATGGGGAGAAGTGCCGGGGTGCATGACTGGGGGGGATCTGGTCCCGCAGAGTTTATCTCCCACACATGATCAATGCCGAGTTTAAGTAAGGTTTATTGGTATCTGTAATTTAACATGACATATTTCTAGCACGAATTACTCTGAGATCATCGTGTGCATAAAATATGACAGGAATCTTTTAAGTGCAAGCATAGTTCTCAGTTAATTTAATTACTGAAATGGAAAATGGAATAGCATTAAATTTAATATTTTACATAATGCTCCTACACTTCCTTCACTTGCTACTGGCATCATTTGTTTTCCCTTCTTCCTCATTTACAGCCCTCTCAGCCCAAATTGCCCTGGAGTGCCGCCTACCTGCCCAGGCAGGGGGGTGCTGCCCCCTCGAAGGGCCACGACGAGCCCCCCGGGGCAGCCCGAGCTGCCCCCACATCTCCCCATCCCATGCAAAGGTGGCGGCATGCTCGGGGTGCCCCCTCACCTCTGCTCTCCGCAGATGCGGGTCTTGGTGCTCGCTGCGTGCCTGTGCACGTGGCACGGCCGGCAAACCCCCGGTCCCGGTGGTCTGAGTCCTGCGGCTGAGCCGCTTCGGCCGCCTGTTATTGCACTCCGCTCCTTCCTGAGGGTCTCGGCAGAACGACCTGTTTCATATGCCCCATGCTGCATAACGACACGGCCGCCCTTCACGGCTATGAAACTAAACTCGCTCTTTATTAAGAAAGCGGTTTCCAAGCCAAGCCTGCAGCCAGCATCTGGCCCCGTGCACACAGGCACGTCCAGCGATCCTCTTCCAAACTCTTCCCGCTCCCCTCCCTTGCGTCCCCCCGCTCCGTGCAGGCAGCCACCGAGAGCAAACCCCCGCCTGCGATAGCCGCTGCTCAGCACAGGGATAAAGCCAGGCCTTGCCCCAAGGCAGCCTTGCTTTCGAGACAGCGAGCGGATGAATGCGGGGGACCTGCCAGAGCGTCCTCTGCCAGGACAGGGCAGGATGGCGCTGGGCAGAGGTGGGGGCTCCCAGCTGGGGGGGGATGCTGCTGAGCAAATGGCTTCCCGCATCGTAGGTACCAAGGCTGGAGACAGACAAGGGGTTAATTCAAATCACGCAGGCTAATTTACCCTTCTGCTCCGATCTCCAAGGAGAGAAGGACGGGCTGTAATTGCCGGGCGAGCGAAGCCCACTTGACCCAGCAAGCCTGTCCCTGTGAGGGTCTCGCTCTCGCCTGCCGCTCTCGCTCAGTGCTGATCTTGGTAGCCCCTGCTCTCACCCCATCAGCCTCACCCCAGCTCCCGCTGCCCTTCGCCCAGCCGCTGGCCCTCGCCCCAGCATGGCTGGTGGCAGAAAATCGGAGCTGACCCATTTTTACAAGGAAATTGCCCAACAGCCATGCCCGAGCTCCCCGTCCCACGCACGCTGGGACCTGAAATGTCCGTGGTGGGACCGACCCCCCCGAGTGGGATGGGGGCCAGGGGAGTGCAAAGCCCCGGGGACGGCCTCGCTGGGGCGACGGCAGACGTTCCACGCCAGGTTTTGTGCTCGCCGCGGGATTTGGGAGCGCGGTGGATGCCCGTGCGCTGCAGAAGGGATCAATACAGCTCTTAGCCTTGTCCCTTCCTATTGAGCCTCGCCGCGTGATTTAAGGGGCTCCGGTAACGTGCGCCGTGCCGCCGCGAACAAGGTGTTAACACCGAGCTGCCGGAGTTATGGCTGCAAAGGAGCTGGCAGGGCCCAGGCAGGATTGGTCCCTCCAGCCCTTGTCTGCTCTGGTTCAAAGGGTTCCCGTGGCTGCGATGAAAGGAGGGTTGTTGGAGGGATTACAGCGGGGAGGGGAGGCTGATGTTGCTGGGAACGGAGCGGGCTCTTTATCGGAGAGTAGCAGACCCTGACAGCGCTGTAACTCTCTCTTCTTAAGGAGATGAGCTTGCAATAAACCAAGGAGCACATTAGAGGTAACGAGACAAAATGGCAGGGTTTTGAAAGCCCAGCAGAAGCAATAATCCAGCCTGGAACAGAGAGACCACTCAGCTTGCCTCTGCCTTTTGGAAACACTGCCGTGTTTTTGCAGCGCTGCCAGAACAGTTCTTTACTGTGACTTGGAAAGTCTCGGACGCGGGTTTCAACACCTCACTCTCACACCACATAATGCAAAAGTTAATTCTACTTTCAGGCTGATGTCAACATTCCCCTTTATTGCTATGGCGAAATGTGAAGACTACATTAATTTGCATTTGCTGTGTGCAAGTAACGTGTTCCAGATAATCACGGTAACTCCTCAAAGGTATAGACGAGAATTTCCTGGATAATGTGCTGGATGGAAAAAGCCGATGGGATCCAGGAGAAGGAAACGGCATTGTGTGTTTTCATAACTCCACCTGGAAGCAGCGCAGCCCAGAAATACAGGCTGCAACGCTGCAGACCTCGGCTGGGCTGGCTTTCCTCGCCACGGGGAGGGCGAATTTGGGGGCTGGGGTGGACACTGGCACTCGCTTGCTGGGAGAGCATCTCCCGGGGCTCAGCAGAAGCAGGGTGTAAGGAGCGGCCACGGAAAGCCGCGGGAAGGGCTATTCTCCTGCCACACAGCTTTTAACACCAGGCGGACACTTCTCCGTAAAACAGCCCGTCACTAACTAGAAGCCAAACAATTATTACTTTAAGCAACGTGCTGAAAACGTAGGCACTCCAGTCTGAGATCGTAAGGGCCCTTTGTCTGTGGAGCTGAGAAATATATCGAGCCCTGCGTGCCCTCACAGAAACTCGCCTCATGCCCGGCAGTAAATTAACTGGCCTGAACCCAGAGGATCCTCCCGCACGTGAGCGCTTCGGCCAGGATATATCGGCTGAGGGAATGGATTTTCCATCTTCCCTGATATATCACGTGCCCCGGATGATGGCAATGATCGCACATCACAGCTAAAGGCTTCCAAGGGGCTTTGCAAACCGATAGCCGGACTCCGGGAAGCTCATCCCGAAGGTGCTGGGAGGAGAGCCGCGGGGCGAGGCCGGGCTGGCCGGGGCACGGGGCTCGGGGCCGGGGCTGCGGGTGGGACAGGGAACCCTCCCGTCCGGGATCCGTCCCGAATCCCGTCCCCGGGGGCTGCGCTGGCCACCCGGCTGGCGTAAAACTGCATGCAGGGCTCCCGCGATGGCATGTGGGAGCGATGAATTCATTTCCATTTATGATCTGTTATGATGATACCCCTGAAGGATAAAAGTCTATACATAATAATCTCTCTCTTCAGCTTTGTTAACAACTTCAATTAACAGAGAGCTGTGTAATGCTTCATCAGCCGTTTGGATTACAGATGAAATTAAGCCATCATATTTATGAACTACGCAGTGAGTTCGAGGAGGACTCCACATATTTTACATTTAATAACTTGCCCTCTCATTTTATTTATAACGTTAATAATGATTTGGTGGCTGCTTTGGGGGGAAAACATAAATGACAAAGCGAGGAAGCCGGGCGGGGAGGGTGAGCGGAGCTGTGCTTTCTGGGAGCAGTGCGCTCTCAGTGCCCAGCCACGCACCTCCCCGCTTCGGCTCCCTTCTCTTTGAGCTTTGATTAAATAGCCCTGTGAACACGGAGACTTCTGCCTTATAATTGCTCTCCACTCAGCACTTTTAAAACCCGGGCCGAGGGTTAATGATTAGATCCCGCGGCGTGGACCCGTCGCACCCACCAGCTGGAGCATCGGCAGCCGGCACGCGGCCAGCACGCCCCGCGTGCCGGGGTGGCACCAGGTTTCGGGTGCATTTCACAGGTCCTGACCCCCAAAGGAGGATGGATGCCCCGTGCTTCAGCTGAAGGGCCAGCGCCTTGCCGTGGAAAAAAAAAAAATAGTAATACCGTTCCCGAAAGCAAGGGTGGGCAGTGGGAGCCTGGCGAAGGGAGGGCTGCTTCTGCGCACCCCGCTTCTTCCCATCCTTCCTGGCGGCCCGTGCCAGGCTGGACATGGGCTTGCGTGTGGGTTTTGGGGTGCTGCTCCCTGCCAGGGCCTCCCCGTCCGGTGCTCTTATTACCACCCTTTCCCATTAACCCGCAGGCTGAAAACACGTTGCAGTGCTCCCAGTCGCTGTCTGGAGCACTGGCACACTGAGAGGCTGAGCAAGGTTAATTAATTTGAGCAAAGACTGAAGCCTAAAAGATGGGGAGCAGCACATTGAAAGATGACGGCTGGCAAAAATCATTAGAAGCATCTTTCAACAATCTATATACTGTTATCGATCCTGTTATAGATCATGTTCCTTTCCCCTTTTTTGCAGGATCTTCTGGATCGATACAGCAAGTGCATTGAGACTGTAGCAACACATTTAAAACCTTATAAAAGGTTATTTAGTTGCTAACAGTGCAGCAGTTTCTGCAAAGCCTGCCAAAAGGTTACAGCTTTTTGGGCATCATAAATTACAGACGACAGGGAAAAAAAGTAAGTGCGGTTTTCTTTATTGTCTCAATGATGGATGGGCTCCTGAACAAGACACAAAATACATCATATCACCTTTAATGGGACCACATTTCTGTAGCCATAACTCACAATTTTAAAATAGAAAATGGTGAAATATGGCGTTGTATATTCCACTCCTGACATATTTATGAGTCCTTCCCTTCTTATAAATACAGTGATTGCTATTTCAAAGCAGCATGTCAGGTATGAGCAGAGCACAAACAGCTGGTGCGATTGAAAAATTATAGCCAGACTTGGACGTTTTCAAAAACTCTCTCTAGCAGCAGTAAATTTACAATGTTTGCACTAACTGTTATTAAAACCAAATCCATATCTTGGCAACAGGAATCCAGCGCTCCGGACCAGCTGGAGTGACGGTGCCGCTGACAGCCGGGGTGAGCCCGGGGGCTGCTCCTGGGGAAGCATTAAAACGCACTTCGAGGGCCCGTGGCTCCGGCCGGGGAAGCGCCGGACCCGGCGTGGTGCCCGTGGTGGCTGCGTGGGCTGCCCTGCACCGTGCCGGGCACCGGCAGAGCCGAGGGGCCAAACCTGCAACGGGTGCAGACTGGTGGAGCTGAGCTTGCTGCCGGCCCTTGCTCGCAGAGCTCTCCGGACCCCGAGCAGCCATGGGCAGCTGGGGAGGGGACGGGGGCTCCTGGGCGTCATCTGCGAGGGGACAGAGCACCGCCGTCACCCTGCGGGTGCAGGCAGCTGCCTGCCCTCACGCTTCCTGCAGGCAGCAGCCGTCCCGTGCCCGGGGTGGATGTGGCGAGCGTCAGCTGCATCCCGAGAACGGGCTGGCTCAGAGCATCTCGCTCCAGCTCTGGCCCCTCTCGAATTTATGCTTCGGTCCGTAATGGCAGTTTAATGCTACACTAATACACACTTCGGGTCGGGTGCCATTTCTGTATCATTATTTCCATTCATTTGGCAAGAGGGTTTTGCTAGTAAATACCTCGTGGAAGAAATAATCCTGCCAAGAGCCCTCCTGAGCATCACTCACCCCTGGGAGCAGGGGGAATTCTCTGGCCTCATTTAGGCACACAAAAGGCCTCTAATTAGCTTTTTGTTTAGTCCGATTATGAATGTGAGTTTTGACCTTTCAAAGTGATTAGCTTTTGAAGCTAACTAATTTGCATAACATGCTTCTAAACTACATATACAATCTAGGACCAGACTTTTGTTGTTGTTGTTCACTCCTTTTCCTTTTTTTTTCACAGCAGCCTACAGCAAGCTGCCGGGCTCTGTATTTCGGTCCCTGGCTGAGGCCCTGCTCCTGCCCGTCTGCTCGGCTGGGCTGCAGTGGGGCAGATCTCCAGCACTTCAGGGATTTGGGTGCACCCAGCTTTAGGGCACAGGGGCTCTGCCCCAGCCCTTTCCCAAAGCTCAGGCTCTGCTGTCACTGGAAAACCGCATCGCCCTGGAAGATGTCCGCCTGCGGTCCTGCCGCCACCGCCACCGCGTGGCGCACCCCAGCTCCTCGGGACCCCCCAGTTCCCAGCAAAGCCTGGGGTTCTTCCAACTGGGAAGCCAATCCCTCCCTCCAGCCGTCCCCGGGGCACAGGAGCGGCACCGGCACAGACATGGCCAAGGTCACCGACAGAGGACCAATGGGGAACAATGGGCTTTAACGTGTTCTTTGTGGGAGCTAAATTCAAAACTCTTTATCACCGATTTACATTCCTTTATCTGGGCAAAGCCCTCCAGAGGTGCATTTTATTACCCTGGATTATTAAACAAAAACTTTCCGATAATGAGGCGCTGTTGCTTTCGGAGTGGGAGCCCGGCCGCTGGAGACCCGCTCCTGCCGCTGCCAGTTTATCAGCCCCTTGCCGCCACGCTGCTATCGGGACGGGGCTGCCTCTATCTCTGCCGGCGATTAGCCGGTCCCGCTGCGAGAGTTCGTGTCTCCCTGGCCCATGAATAATAGAAGATAAATCGTTGCTTTGGGTAAGTCTTCTTGGAGAGCGTCTCCTGGCGCAATAGCTCGGGGCTTAGGGGTTTTCGTGGGAAGGCGGCGGGGGGGAATCAAACTTTTTGGAGATAACAGCCCCCCTCGCTTTTCCTCCCCTCGGAGAGAAGGGGGCCAAGGGCTCAGCAGGGGCCTAAGACCGAGGAAACCCTGACTCTACGCCTGGCTCTGGGAGAAACCCTGTGTGGTTGGAGGCAAAGCCGTGTCACCCCTCTGTCCGTCCAGAAGCAGCCGCCCCAGCCAGACCCG
This sequence comes from Ciconia boyciana, assembly GCF_034638445.1. Lineage (NCBI taxonomy): Eukaryota > Metazoa > Chordata > Aves > Ciconiiformes > Ciconiidae > Ciconia > Ciconia boyciana. The sequence goes on along the minus strand of NC_132958.1, from coordinate 5,345,937 downwards.
GGTGCTGCAACCCCCCTAAACCCGCCTGCAACCCTCCTGCCTAGGCTGCAGCCCCCCGGGCAGCAGCTTCGGGACTGAACGCCCCCGATCCCCCTGTCCACACCCCTGTGAGACGCAGACACGCCGCCCCGACCCCGGCACACGAGTCCCCTGTCTCCCCATACCCCTCCCTCCCCAAACCAGTGTCTATAATATTTTCTTTCCTGCACACATGCAAGGACCTCTGAGTTGACTGCTCTGTTTTATAACATTGCTGTTTCCTGGCCTGCCTTTATTACATCTGTTCTTTGGGGTATGGTGTTATAAATTGGGTATGTGATGACGTGTAATCACTAACTGCAAAGCCAATACATTTTCGCTGCAACAGCAGCAAGACAAATAAAGGCGAGTGGGAGAGGCTGGCGAGGCTCTGACAAAGGGAGATATATACACCGGCACAGCCAGAGATAATTTAAAAATCTGATTGGGGATTGAAAGCAATGTTATCCTAATGGAGCTGGCTTCGCTTTCTGGGAGAACGTCCTTAGTTTTTGGGAAGGGTTTTGGTTTTCGCTGAGAAGCCCAGCTGCATCTCCAGCTCTTTTTTGGGATGCCTGGGGCCCGGCATGGCTGAGGGTGCTCCCCGTCCGTCCCGCCCCAGCAGCGCAGGAATCGGGGGGTTTCCGGGGCGATAGCCAAAGCCAAATCAAGGCTGTTTCATGCTGGTACGGTCCCGGTCGCCACGGGCTGGGGGATTTCTGGAGGGCAGAGCCCTGCCTGCCTGCTGCCTGCTGCAACGCAAGCAGTCCAGCGTCCTCGCTCGCCAGGCTCTGCCAGGTAAGGACCTGGCACATCCCTGCTCCTTCGCCCCGGCAGAGCAGGACCCTCCTGGCCCCTCGCCCCGTGTCCAGCTCAGCTGCTCCAGGCATCCTGGGAGGTTTCTCCAGAGCCCAGGGCTGGAGGGCGGCTTAAACCAACCCAGACTCAATCGGTCTTTTGATCTGCAATCCAGAGGCACTTCGTGTCCACCCAGAAATAGTTTGCATGGCTCGGGAGCCTGCCTGTGCGGGCGTTGCGCTTGGCGAGCCATTAAAACGCCTCTTCGCCTTGTACCTGCGCCTGCTGCAGCTGAGGCTTGAGTCAGTGTGGGGCGAGAGGCAAACCCAGCCCGAGCTTTGGTGCAGGTTGAGCTAAAACCAGCCCCAGGACTGTTGTCCTTAGTAGCAATAATCACTTGTGCAACTGTGCAAATGTGGCCGGCGAAGATGGGATGGGAGATAAATGGGAGGGAGTCAACCAGCTGCAACTTAAGATGTGCCTGTATGCTGCTGCACCGGTTTATCATGATAAATGTCATCGGAAAATCAATTCTCTGTGTACTTTTGGGAATTACAACTATCATTTTGGTGTGATTTATTTGCTGTATAACATGGACAAGGGCTCTTTGTTCATCATTTTGAAAGTTCATTTAAAATTGCTTTGAGTTCTTGGTTTTCCGCCGTGACACGGCCGATGGGTATCTGCTCTCCTGTGAAATATGGACCGAGGCAGAGAGAGGCTGGGCTGGGAGCTCTGCCCCCGCCTCGTCCTGCTCCTGCAGCTGGGGGGTCACGGGAAGCCCTGCAAAACCACCCCGCAGAAAGCGATGTCGGTGGGGACATCCCCTCTGGGGAAACAGCAAAGGGAGGGCTGGCGATCGCCCCAGCGCCCGCTTCTTCGCAGGAGGAGCAGCGCTGGGTTGGGACTTTCTTATGCCGGCAGGGTATGCCGGGGCCGACCTTCCCTGTTTCTTTTCCATGCCACCCACCAAACCTGTTTGTCCTGCTGTGCTGCTTGCCGGGGAGGCCGGGAAACTTCCCATGCTCTGCGCACAGGGCGTCCCATCTCCATCTCGTTCCAGTCTTTGCGCTGGTGCTCGCTCCGGTGCGGTAGGAATCGGCACGCAGCCCTCCCCAGGCACGCTTCCCACCCCAAACCTCTCCCTCCTCGCTGTGGTAGCCGCAGGGATTGGGGCCGGTGCTCCCGGGGGACGCGGGGATGGGGTCTCGTCCTGCGCCAGGCTGGCCAGCGGGGCCGGGGCCAGCGGGGCCGGGGCAACAGGACGGCGGCTGCCAGCGCGGGGGAAAAAGCAACTAAAAACCAGCCGAGTTCAGCTTGTTTATCCGTGAGCCCGGAGGCTGCGCAGGGAAATGATTGCTCTTTATAAACACACGGGGGGTAAACACCAGGCAGGGGGATGAGTTGTTTAAGTTAAAGGACAATGTTGGCACAAGGACAAAGGGGATAAATTAGCCATGAAAAAGACAGGCTGGAAACGAGAAGAAAGCCTAAAATCATCAGGGGAGTGAGGTTCTGGAAGAGTCTCCTGAGCAGGGGGACAGCGGCACGGAGCCACCAGCGCTTCCCGGACGGAGCCTGGTCCCTTTCTGGACGGGCCGTGGTGGTGCTGCTCCCTGAGCCGGGAGCCCCGCGCTGAGGCTGTGCCCAGGGCCGGGGCGGTCGGGGGGACATCTGCCATGAAGAGCAGTGGCACGGCTCTTCCAGCAGCATTTCGCCTGAGTTAGAGGCTCTGTTTTTCAGCCGGGCACGTTGCTCAAAGCCAGAAGCAGCCCTTGGGTCTTGCTTCCCGTGCCTTCACTGGCAGAGATAAATGCTCTTGGTCAGTACACGGAAACCGCTTCCCTTTTCCCAGCCAGGACAGGGAGGAGTTGGGACCCGAAATGAGGGTGACCTCCGCCCCCGGAGCTGCTGCTCTCCTTCTCTCCGACTACCCGACCGAAGGGCTTTTGCCAGCCCCGGGCGCTTCCCCCGTCCCCATCGAGGCTCCTGGGTGAGGGGCTCTCGCTGCCTCCAAATGACGGCGTGCTTTAGTATTCACGCTGGCTTCAGCCCATGGTATTTCAGTAAAGTTCAGGAAAACCATTGCTATATAAACCTCCCAACCACTGGGCAGTTCAAACCTGCCGGACATTAATCATTTGTCTTTAAAGCCCGGAGCTCAGCCCTGGAGTTATGCCCTTCGAGGAGAAGAGCTCCCCAGGACATCCGGGCAGGATGGGTAAGGAAGGGACACCTATTCCTGCCCAAAAATGCATTCAAAAAACCTGGGAAAATTGCAACTCGGCCTCGGTGGCTGCATAAGGCCTGATCCAGCCAGTCCCCGCTCTCGGAACGGGACAGCCGCTTTCGCCCGCCTCTTGGACGGGCACCCGGTGCCGGGCTGCGTTCCCAGCACCTAAAAACAGCACTGGCGCTGCACATGTGTATTTTTTATAGTTGTTTATACCAGGTGTGCGCGTCAGCGGTGGGGGCTTTAATTACAAGGAGAAAGAAATGCGCTCGGTGGCTTTGCATTACAGATCGGAGCGTAAACCTCAAATAAATCAGGCGGGAACCAGTTGACAGTGAGCAGAGGCTGCCACGGTGGGAAAGCCAGGCCACAGCGGCTTTTCCGCAGCCGGGACCCCCATCAGCAGGAGCAACGCAGGACCCCCTGCCTGTTGTGCTGCATGAGGTGGTGCATACGCCTGAGGCGGAGGTTTCTCCTGCTGTCGGGTTTGCTCCCAGTGGAGCACTGGTGGGAGGAGAGGAGCAGCACCATGTAGCGCCGTGCAGCACCGTGCAGGACCATGCAGGACCGTGCAGGACCATGCAGGACCATGCAGCGCCGTGCAGCACCATGCAGCACCGTGCAGCACCATGCAGGACCATGCAGCGCCGTGCAGCACCATGCAGGACCATGCAGGACCATGCAGGACCATGCAGCGCCGTGCAGCACCATGCAGGACCATGCAGGACCATGCAGGACCATGCAGCGCCGTGCAGCACCATGCAGCACCATGCAGGACCATGCAGCGCCGTGCAGCACCGTGCAGCACCATGCAGGACCATGCAGCGCCGTGCAGCACCGTGCAGCACCATGCAGGACCATGCAGCACCGTGCAGCACCGTGCAGCACCATGCAGGACCATGCAGTGCCGTGCAGCACCGTGCAGCACCATGCAGGACCATGCAGGACCATGCAGTGCCGTGCAGCACCGTGCAGCACCGTGCAGCACCGTGCAGGACCATGCAGGACCATGCAGCGCCGAGCGGCACTGTGCGGCACTGTGCAGCACCGTGCAGCGCCGTGCAGGACCACGTAGCACCACGAAGCACCATGCAGCGCCGTGTATCCCCTGCACGCTGGGGCCAAGCCGGCACGGGGGCTGCCGCCCTCTGCTCGAGGACCGGGGTGCCTGGCCTGCCCTGTGCACGCCGGGACTCCTCCAGCGCCCCGTCCCCGTCCCCTGCCCCCAGCCAGGCTCTGGCTGTGGCTCCCTTCTGGTTTTCATTACGCTCCTCCGAGCCGAACGCGAACAGCCTAATTTGGAATAACAGCCGAGTGAGTGCGAAGGGGAAAAAATCCTGCACTCGCTCTTTTCCTGAGCTAATCCCCTGACAAATTCTGTGCAGCCCTGGCTGTGGTCTTGTTCCAGAGATGTCCCTGATCGAAATGGAAATACTCCCCAATCCTCTCCCTTAAAGGAGAAGCTTCCCTCTGTTTATAAAGCCTTCCAGAGAGGGTTTTACGATTTTATTTTAATGGCTGGCCTTCCCTAGGAATGTGGCAGCCGGCTCAATAGCTGCAGGAAACATCGCTGCCCATAAACCCCCTTCAGTCAGAGTGCACTGGCTGACATTGTCATGAAACGAAAATATTCCTGATGCTTATCAGGGGCCCACATCAAAGGCACTCAGGCCATAAATCTCCTGGGGACTGTGCCATGGAGCCCAAATAAAAGCAGCTCCCTGGGCTAATGGGTGTCCAGAGAGGGTCCTGCCGCCCCGGCCCCCCACGGGAAGGGCAGGGGGGTTCGGGCTGGGGCCAGCCCCCCAGCAGAGCCCAGCACGGGGCGGCCGGTGAAGGCTTTTGCTCTGCTCAGCGCGGGAAGAGCCCCGAGCTCGTTCCTTGGCGCAGGGTTTGCAGGAAACCTTGGAAACGCTTTCCGGGCGCTCGCCATCCTCCTGCCCCTCTGCCTCCCCTCTCACGCCGAGACACCAGTGAACATGGGCACCTCGTCCCGGGGCAAAGCTTTTTTGGTTCTTTGCTGGGCATATATGGGGAGACAGATCCTGCCCGTCCAGGCTGCCTCCAGGCTCCCGGCATTCGGAGGTGGCAGGAGACATCCCAGCTCGTCCCAGCACTCCCTGCCCCAGTGACAGGGCTTGCAAAAATGGTCATTATTTCATCCCCAACTGGGGCAAAATCGAACTTTAAAAAAGGCGTGCGTGTGGGTGGGTGGAGAAAGCGCTGCAGAAAGTTTGAACGGTGGGAGAGCTGAAATGCCACTTCCCAGGCGGCTTGATGCTGGAGCAGCAGCCGGCAGCCCCGGGAAGGCGAGCTGGGAGCCGGAGCACACCCGGCCACGCGGCTTGGGGTGACCCTGTCGTCCCCAGGCCCAGGCAGGCTGACAGCACATTATGCAGCTTGCCTATCTTTTGTTGCGAGTTGGAGCCAGGAGTATTCCTGCAGATCATTTAGATTCAGGTAAATCAGCGTTTTCCAATCCCAGGAGGATATTTCCCACCAGTTGGGCTGCAGGGTCACCTCCAGGAGCTTTCAGCAGGGTATCGCTTGCTCCGTAAAGACCTTGAGTGATGGATACTCTGTCTCACAGGTAAGTTGTTCCAAAAGTTAATTATCTCCCTGGTTGCTCCCTTGGGAATTTAATCATGCTCTGCTGAACTGACGCCCTTACGAACAATTACAGAAGTGCCCAAAGGGGAAGTTTCTATCTCACCCTCATCAGCCTCGTTATGCCCTGACGACAGCAGGATTTACATCCTTCGACACGGCCAGGTGCCCCGGCCGGAGTGGTCCTGCCTTCGGCTGCAGCTCTCTCCGGGCGGGACCGTCCCTGCCGTCCCCGGGTTGCCCTGGCCGCCGAAGCCTCTCCCAAGCGGGAGGCAAGTTCTTTGTATGTGCCATCTTTTCCCTCCCCGCGAAGCAGGGCACTGAAGTTGAAGCCTTGACGAACAAGGTTTAAAATGCAGAAGCTCTCGGAGAGCCAGACACTAATGTGACATCTCTCTCCAGCACTTGCCATTCCCTCCCTTCCAGGGCTTTGATGTTAACTTCTTACAAGCTCCGAGACGGCTGTAGGATTTGATCAGTAAATCATGCATGTTAATAGGGAGAAGGAATAGAAATGCAAGAGGTTCCTCTCTCCCCCGAAATACCAGGGGGTGAGTGCAGGCTGCGTGCCCTGGGCGCTACGGCCACTCTCTTACTCTCTTGGGGTGCCCCGTCCAGGTCTTTTGGGATGACACAAACCTTCATCCGGGTGCAGCACGCTGCACCCGTGCGAGTGGGTTATTCCCTGGTCAGGAGTCCTCGACGGGAGCTGAAACCAGTTTGGCCACAATTTTAGCACGTTTCCTGTCTTCTTTCTCATCTTCCTTCCAAACTAGGTTAGATTCCCCTTGGCTATCAAGGGAGTGTTGGTGATGCTCAGGCAGGTTTGATATTTAGTCACTGCACCTGTGTTGGATGGGTCTTAATTATTTATAGCTTTCCTATCCTGTTTTCTCAAGTCAGTTGGGAAGAGGTGACAGGTGAAGACTTCTTGTAGCAGATGCTTATGAGGCTGGTGAGGTGCCTGCCACTCAGATGAGAAGAAAAGAAAAAGTGTCTTCAGCAGGAGAAAAATGACAAAGCTACATAGGAGCTGCCTCATTTAATAGTCAAGAAGAAGGGAAAAAAACCAACCTTCCTTAGGTCTCCAGAAAAGAAACACATTCCTCCTAAACAGATGGGTGCCCTGGGGAGCAGATGCCTCCCTTTGCACGCGGAGCCCTTCGTCTGGGGGACGTGCTGGGGGTATTACGGCCAAGGCAGAGCCGGAGCCGCCACGCTGAGCCCGCTCCCCGCCCCGGGGGCTCGCCCTGCTTCGCTCGGCTGGCCTTGGCAATGCCAAAAAACACCGAAGCATCCAAAAATACAGACGTATCCCACCCTCTGTTGGGTGGTCTCTGCAGGCGAGTCGGGACTCGGCCGGAGGCTGTCGCACGCGCCGCCGCCCTGCAAAGCTCTGCTGCCGTGCACGGCCGGGGCGAGCGCAGCCTCGGGCTCCCACCAGCTCAGCTTACGGCTGCTGCGAGGTCGGGTGAGACCTCTCGCCTGAAACGTGTATCCCCTTCTGCAAGGGCCATCGGGGCGGGAAGGAGCGGGGCTGCTCCGCTCCGCGTGACTTCTCCGCACGCCCGGAGCCGGGCAGGGGCTGGGCAGAGCCCCGCTCTGTCCATCGGGTCCCCATGGCTGCCGACTCCGCAGCGCTCCCGAGCACGCGCGTGTGTTTAATGCACGTGGTTGTGTCTCCTGTTACCGCTTTCCCCAGCGGCTACGCGAGCCTGCTGCTTTCTCACATCTAACAGGAGATGTTCCTTTAGCTCAAGTGCCTGGTACCTCCTGCTCTCTGGTGACAGAGGACTTAATCTCCGATGACAGCCAGGCTGCTCGTCTTCAGGGCCCGCATTTGTAACCGTCGCCCCGACTTGTTCCTGTTGCACTGTGGATGCGCAGCAAGGGACCGGGGCAGGAAAGAGAGCGGCGCCGGAGCCCAGCAGATGCTGCTGCGCGTTTCTCCAGGACATGACGGTAGATGAAGATTCTCGCAATAACGCGATAATTGCATCAGCATTAGTAACGCGTGTGCTGGCCCAGCGAGGACGGGAGAGCAGGGAGACCCAGGCTCTTCTGGCGAGGCTCAGCGAGGGCCGAACTCTGCCCGCTCAGCTGTAGCAGCGAGAGGGGCTTTGCTACGCCAGTAATTCAGAGTCCTGCTCCTGGCTGGTCCTGCCATTGCAAATGTCAAGTTGATTATTTTAACCACGTTAGATCCCTGTTAATTAACATGAATTAACCACCTAAACATTCCTGGGTAAACAAGCTATTAGGTATAGGGAGGAGAGGAAAACCACCTTTAAACCATCACAAATCGATCCCTGCCAGATCTAGGGCTCCGTGATGGCCTGTCCAGCCCAGCCTGCAGCCCAGGCCAGCCCACGCTTCGTTAGCGCCGCGCTTGTGCGATGGGGTGTGGGGCGGCAATGAACTCCCGGTACCTGCTGGCTGCCGCCGGTTCCAGGTATGACACATACACAAAGGTACCTTTTTATAGGTAGGAAATTATAGGTGCCATGACTTCAAAGGCTTTTGCAACAAGAGCTTTCCCTTTGATAAATGACAGCATCATTAATGGTGATTTATTACCCGGGCTATTTCGACAAACAGAAATAACCAGTTTCTTTTCATTTGGCTTGGTGGGTTTTTTTGCTCTGGGCTACCCAGACACACAAGGTGGCTGGTAACAGCTGTTTTACTGCTGGTAAGACATCTCATTTATTAACTTGTCATCATGTGTCATAAAGTTTAGCAAAATGCTAGATGATTGTGTACTTAAGCTAGGTAATTACCCCATTATTAAAGCTCTCTTCTTTATTTATTTGCTTTTCTGGTGGTTTGTTCCTGCCTTTGCTCTACATACTGCCTTAGTCACAGGGCACAGAGATGCAGTGCCTTGTAATTATCTGTGTGCTGACTTCCACTCTGCTCTCAGAGAGACATGAAAGGGGTCTCTGCCAGCTGCCACCAGCCCGCCAGTGACAGGGACCGAGCTGCCGCATCGCTCGGCCAGGGCCCGGAGAGGGGCTGGGACGGTGCTTGGAGAGGTGGCGTGTCCTGGGGCTGCAGCCGACCCTGTCCCAGCACCAAGCGCCCCGAACGCGGCGGTAACGCCAGCGAAACCTCGCCGCGATAGCAGCCGGAGCGGGGAAAAACGCACATGCTGAAGGTATCCCAAGAGCGGGATCTTTTATCGCAGGGGAGGAAGCACCTGGGGCAGCACGGGGTTACTGACCTAGCTGGTGGTGATCGCCCATAAAAGCAGTTCTGTTGTAACTGCGCATGCCATGCCAAGCTTCTAATTAAGCTCCCTGAGATGCACTGCTAGTGCGGAGACAAAAGCAGATCCACACCTTGATGAAGGAGTTGCCTAGACAGAGGAGAAAACCACTGTTAGCACAGAGATGCTAATTGCCTTGGGAACTCCCAGAACTCAGGTGCAAGTCTCCCAGGAATGTCTGGGACCCTGCCCGGACACGTCCGTGCCCTGTCCCGGGGAGGGCGAGGCTCTGCAGGCACCGGCGGACGGCAGCACCGTCTTCCCAGGCAAAGTGGGGAAGCTCCGACCTCCATCCCTCCTCTCCTCCCATCCAAACCAGCAGTTTGCTGGTGCTCTGCTAACAGCAAGCCGCCCAGATAAATCTGGTTAACAAACGTTTTATAACAGGTTAAACATTTGAAACTGCCCAATAACTGACTGTTATCTGGGCAAACAGGAGCCGGACCGCAGGAACTGCCAGGCCGGCTCAGACCAGGCGGCATCCGCTCCTCAGCCCGGCAGCAAAATGCCTGCGGGGCTTCGAGGGAAGATGCAAAATCCATTGCGGCAAATGCCAGCGGGCTGGCTGCCCCCCAGGGATTATTTCATCCTGACCTCTTCTCCGAAATCCGGCCTCGCTTCTGCAGCGGAGCCCTCGCTCTCCTTCCCTGGCAGAGGGAACGGGGCAGCGCCGGCTGCAGCCGGGTGCTGCCCCCAGAGCCCGGAGCTGCCCCGCACCGGCTGCTCCCCCACAGCCTCATCTGCTTGGGAAATAAGAGGTTTGATGGTGCTGCAAGGGAGTTTTGGTGGCTCGCTCCTGCGTGGGCAACCAGCGTCTCAATTGGCAGGTCCCTGCGGCCAGCGCCCGTCGGGAAAGACTCCTCTGGAAACAAGCGTTAAGTCTTCCTTAACATACTCCAAGGTCAGCCAAGATTAAAACAAATAATTACCAAAAAAATTAAAAAATATTCCCTGCTACCCCACACATTTCTTCCTGGTGCTGCCGTGAATGTTGATCAGGGGATTTCATCCATAAATCCACCTCTCCTATGGTGAGAGGTTCTATGTTGTAATTAACAAGTGGCTATTGCACAGTAATTACAAATAGGTTGAGATTCAATTTCCAGAGCGGCCTGAGGTACAGCGAGGGGCTTTTTTCACAGGCAAGCAGTTTGTGTAGGGCCATCCCCCTAAGGTGCCTCGTCCATGGGGTCAGGAGGGAAGGGAAGGGAAGGGAAGGGAAGGGAAGGGAAGGGAAGGGAAGGGAAGGGAAGGGAAGGGAAGGGAAGGGAAGGGAAGGGAAGGGAAGGGAAGGGAAGGGAAGGGAAGGGAAGGGAAGGGAAGGGAAGGGAAGGGAAGGGAAGGGAAGGGAAGGGAAGGGAAGGGAAGGGAAGGGAAGGGAAGGGAAGGGAAGGGAAGGGAAGGGAAGGGAAGGGAAGGGAAGGGAAAGCCGGGGGTACATGGAGAGAATAAACCACACCCTGTGCCATGGGCCCGACAATTACACGTCTGTGCATGGTGTTAAGTACCAGTTTCAAGGGATTAAGAGGCAGTTTGGTAACGCAGAGGCTTTGCACAGGGAGAATTGCACCCACGAGTTCGCATCGGGAGCTGCCCCAGCGCCAGCGGGGTGAGCCAGCACTCCCGGCCGGGGCCCAGGGCTCCGGCTGGGCTGGGGACGGGGTGATGGGATCCCTTGGGCTCAGTGCAAGAGGGATGAAGTGACGTGGTTTGGCCTCGTCAGGGTGGTTTGCACCCGCAGAGCTCAGGGAACAGTGGTGGGGATGACAAAAATCCAGCACCGCAGAAACCCCCCATGACCCAGCAGTGAATCTCCCCATTTTCATTTATTAAAATAGCATTTTTATTACAACGAGATATTAAAAGTGAAAATGGACAAAATACATTTTACATCCCACATCGATTTCCTGGGATATTTACAACTGCAGAGATATTGATCTCCCCGAAGTGCCGGATGTGCTTGCTCGTTACGTACAACACTTGCAGTGAGAAAGTATTTTCGGCAAAAAACCCACCAAAACCCGCCACGTAAATTGATCCAGGAAGGCTGGGGGCTGGTGGCAGTGCTGTCCCCGCCACCCCACCCTCGCTGCTATCGGGGCTTTTGGCCCTTCGCCCTCACGCGCCCGCTGCACCGAGTGATGGGGGGCAGGCGGGGACCACCCCTGTCTGTGCCACCCTCGTCCGGGGTGCTGGCCACCCTGCACCCCCCAGCACCGGCCCCCTCCCTCTGCCGGGGTGGGGAAAGAGACCTTAACTCGTGATTCCCCACGCAGGGGGGAATTTCCTCGGAATAACTGGGACAATGTTGGTTTATGTGGGATTGGATGTGCTGGGGTTTGTTGTGGCTGGAGGCGAGCGCGGTTGCCAGACCCCATGGCAGGGAGGAGGAGAGTGGTGAGACCTCAGCGCCGCCGTTCCCCACGCCGCGGAAACTCTCAGGTGACTCAAACCCCCTTTTTTCCTTCTTCTCCTGCCCCCCAGGTCCGTTCCCACAGCCTGTGCCGGCCCCCAGCCCATCCCTCTGCACCGGTGCACGGCTCCAACCGTGGCCGGCCAGGAGCTCCCCGATGGCGGTGGGAAGCCCCCCGGCCACGGCGCCCGGCACGGCTGGAGAGGGTTTCCCCCACCTCCCTTTGCTGCACGTGCGACCCCAGCCCAGACCCCAGCACCTTTATTCCTCATTCCAGCAAACTCCTGCTGAAGACGTTTCCGAGTTGTCCGACCCGGCGCTGTGGCACAGCACGGGGTTGCAGAAGGGGTGCGAGGGATGGGCACGTTCCCCGCCTTGCCACCCCCTCTTTTGCCAGCCAGGCTCGCAGCTGGAAATGCCCCAAATCTCCTCCTGCATCTGCCTCTCCGGCTCTGCCCCTGCCCGCACCGCCGGCAGATGTGCTGGCAGCCCCGTGCACCCACCGCGGGGCCGGGGCGGTGCAGACGGTGCGGTGCAGACGGTGCGGTGCAGACGGTGCGTCAGGCGCTCCCGGGGCCAAACAGCTGCGGGCGTGCGCACAGCGTGAGCTGCGGCCGGAGGGTACCTGGCAGCCGGGCGCTTCAAAGAGCACGCAGCGCGCTGCCGGTGCCCGCCGCCCTGGCAGCAGGGTTGGCGTTGCCAGACGGGCATCCCCGGGGCTCTGCCTGCACCTTTATTTCCCTCCAAGTCAGCAGGGGATTTGGCTGAGTCCAGCCCAGCCTGGCCCCATTGAGAAGCTCTTGGGTGGCCTGAGACGCCCGTTTTCGGAGGGGAGCCCGGGGCTCACCGACCAGCGTGCAGCACCACAGTGCCTCGACCTGCGTCTTCCTGTCTGCCGGGCAAAGCATTGCCTCCAAACACAGCTTCCAGGAAAGAGCCAGCACGAGCCCGGGCTGGGAAACCGCGTGGTGTAAAGTTTCCGGAGATCCCTTCTTGCCGGTGTGTCGGCCCCGATTACATCAGTCAAGTCACGTTACCCGGCTGACGGGCGCTAACGAGAAGTGACAGACGTGACAGGGAGTGGGCTGGCTCCAGGAGCAACACCGCGGTCCCCGAGGACAGGTCCTCCCCTTCCCAGGGCGGCTCAGCGCCAGCTCCGTCCTCCGCCTGGCCGAGGCTTTGCTGGGACCACTGCTCTGCCTCTGCTCTGTGCCAGGCTGACGGGACTGGCTTGGGGACCGGGGCCGTGGCCCCGTCCAGCCTCAGTGGACCCGAGCCTGCAGGGAGCCGCCTGCTTTTCTCATCAGAGCTTCGAACTGGGGCTGAAGCCAGGAAACCCGCCCACAGCCAAGCCAAGGCTTCCCATGGTGGCGAACGGCTGGGGGCTCCTGCCCGAGAAACCTCCAAGGGGCACAAAATGGGTGGGGACTGCCGAGCATCCCTACCCAAAACCCAGCCCTCCTCCACCCCGCTGAGCGCCGGGTACCGCAGAGCCCTCTGAAAAGCTTGGCCCGGAGAGCTAAAATAAAGGCACAGTGGGGGGACAGCACCAAGCAGCCAAATTTGGCTCCAATGCCTTCCCTGCAGTCTGTAAAAACCCGGGGGGTTTGCTCGTCCCTGGGTTGCTTTGCCCCCCAACCATCGCGGCGAGCGGGGTGCGACGGCGAGCGCGGCGATGCCTCCCCTGCCAGCTCCCGTATGGAGCTGTACGTGACGGGCTGAATAGGAAACAGGCTGGGACGCGTTTGAAGTCGCCTTGCTTTGCTGTGATCCCATTACCGCGAGAGCCGGTGGAAATCTGGCAGGGGGATAATTGGTGCCTGGGTGGTGCTGGTGCACAGACGCACCGAAAGCAGGGCGACGAGGAGGGGCGAGCGGGGAAGGAGCAGGTCGATGTGCCGAAGGAAGAAGTGAAGTTTTCACCCTCGATTCCACCCCTTTGATGGCCCGTTGCCTGCCAAGGTCTCCGTGGGATGGCTGCAAGCTTGGGGACGCCCTCCCAGGGAGGGGGGCGATGGGTGACGTCCTTGTCCCGCGTGGCTTCACGCAGGGCTGGCGGAGGAGAGGGGCAGAAACAGCTCATGCTGCTGCATCGCCGGGGGAAGGGCTTCTGCTTCCCTCGAAACAGGCAAAGAGGGCCAAGAGCGGCGTTTTCCCGCGGCCGAGGAGGATGCCCAGGCTCTGGCGTGGCAAGTGCTGCAGCCGGCGGCCAAAACCTGACCAGGGCCTCCCGCCTGCACCCTCTCCCATCAGGGAGCCGCCTCCGTCCCGCTGCGGTGCCAGCTCTGCCCCAGCCCACCCACCGGCCCGGGGGTTTTAATCAGTATCAATCTTCCCCGACCTTCAAGGTCTGCGGTTATTGACATTTTGTTCCGACTGAGTCAATATTAACTTCTCAGGCCAATAGACAATAAATAGAAAATAATAAGCAATGCACAGTTAATATTGATTTATGATTATTTGGGCCTTTTGCATGAGTTTCTCACAGGCAAAGCGGCTCTGCGCCCGCGAGGCTCGCGCATTCATTAGCACCGAGAGACGGGAATAGGAGCGAGAGAGATTTGCTGCAAGGTTCAAAATGCCTTGGAAAGGGTGCGAGGAACGAGTTACAGCAGTACCTGGCAGGGCCCTCTCACCGCTTGGAGAGCGCTGGGATCATCTTGCAGCTCTTAAAACATGCTAAAAATGTTAAATCAAATGAACTTCACCGCTTCCCCACGAGCACGGCATTTAGAAAGAGCTTGAAAAACAGCATCGAATCAAGTTCACAGGTGGGGGGGGATTTTATATATACTGGGATTTTTGAACCAACTTTGTAAGGCATTAAAAAGAATTGCAAAGAAAATTGTGAAACCCGGTGAGATGCACTGCCTTTTCTGGGGGGGACAAAAAAAAAGCAAACCAGAAAGTAGGAACAGAGACGACATTTTGAGGCCGGGCTGCTGGGGACCAGCAAGCGGCATCCGTGGCTCCAGGAGCAGCTTTGCTGGGATGCGGAGGGGCCGGGGGAGCCTTCGTGGCGGTGGGACGGAGCCCATTGCTGTCCCGTCGCCGTCCCATCGCCGCTTCGTGTGCAGCGCAGCCGCTTCTTGGTGTGAGGGTTTGTTTTTTTTTTTCCCCTTTCTCCCTTCCCAGCCCTGCCGTCAGGATGTTTATAAAACTCCAAATCAATTTGAGGCCAGGAGACGTTCAGCCGGGGAAGCACTGTGCTGATAGGGTCAAAGGCCCGTCGCCAGCGCGGATCATACACCCTGACGTATTAATTCAAGCTGTCAGGACCAATACGCGTACAAGCGCCGAGGGAGGCGCAGGCAGTGCTTCCCAAAAAACGAGGCTAACGTTCCGCAGAGCCCGCACGGCGAGCCGGGGAGCGCCCGCGTCGCGGCGCGAGAGCAGGGCGATGCCCGCAGCCCCCCGGGCCGGGGTCTGGACCCTGTTCAGTGGCAAGAGCGCTGCTCTTGCTGCTGTCCCCGCGCTCCCCGGCTGGCACGGAGGCAGATCTGAGGAGCTGCAGGAAGTACATTTGTTACTGGGAACGCTTTGATATTTCGCATGTGAAACGTCTGCGTGCTGGAGGAGCTCAGGCATCTGGCAGGAAATTACCATGAATCCTGTTTCTCTTAACAGTCACACACACACACATGCCTCCTCGCTCTTTTCCTTCCCCTCCTTCCCCCTGCTCGCCCCCTCTGTTTGCCTTCCCCGTCCCCACCCCAGGGTCCGATCCAGACCCCAGAGAGGGTCCCACCGCCCCCACAAACCCTCCATCCCTCTCCCTGCCCTCTCCGACACCCGCGCGCCGGCGGCCCCGCTCTGCAGCATCGCGGGAGCTGCGCGGCAGCGGCAATCTTGCAGACCTGTAAAAAATCCTTCTCCTCCTTGCTGTGGTGCTCTGCGAGGTCGGGCTGCCCGAGAGCACCCGCCCGTCCTCTGCTTTGTCAGACGGAGCTAACGGGGGGTGTAGAGAGGTGTTTTGGGTGCCGGCCTGGGGTCAGGTCACCCTCTGCATCTGCAGCCTCACCGGCCTTGGATATCGTCTTGGTTTGGCTAATCGAATCGCGGACCGACAGCAGGGCTTTCCCCAGGAGCTCCTTCGCGCCAGGTGCGACGCCGATTTTGGGGCACGGGTACCCCACCGTGCTGCCGAGCCCGTTGAGCACCAGGGGCTGCAGGTGGGCACAGACCTCGCCCCGCTCCGCACCAGCGGTCCCGGGCAGCGTCAGGATCAAACCCAGGAGAGCCGGCTCCCACTTCCCTGATCCCGGCCCTCGATAGCGCAGCCGCAGGCTTTCCTGGCGGGGGTTCATTACCTGGTGGGAGCCGGTGAGCACTCGAGCTGCAGGAGGAAGCTTGCTTCCCCGCGCTCTCCCCGCCCGGAGAGCTTGGCCGCGGATCAGAGGAGCCTTCTGCCTCCTCAGCGAGCACGGCCACGCCGCAACGCTGGAGCGTGAGCTCCAGACTGGATTTTCGTGTTGCCTCCTGCTCGGAGCAGCCCTGCTCAGGAGTTATCAGGTCCATCGAGCTGCTGTCAGCCAGCTCCTCCCCACCAGCACGGCCCTTGCCAAAAAAATTATGACTGTATTAAATGATTTTATTACAGTAAACTGCAGATCGTGCAGTGTAAACACAGGTGGTGCAACACACCTCACTTTTAACTGCGTCCAGGCCGGCAGGAGCCATGCACCGTGCCGGCACGAGGGGAAGAGGATCCGGCCCCTGCCTCTCTGCTCCCCAGGGTTCGGGTGGGGTTTGCAGACCCCGAGCATGGGGTGGGCACGGGAACCCGGCCGGGACGTCCCGGAGGCTGGCACAGGCAGACGTTGCTGCCTACGGCTGCCCGAGGAGAGGGTGCACAGAGCAGGGGGAGAGGTGCAGAGCCCTGCGGATGCAGCCGGGGGGGACGGGGTGCCGGTGGCACGGTGCTCCGGCACAGGGCGCGGAGCAGGGAGCCCTTGCCGCAGCCAGAGCAGCCCCGCGCCCCTGCCAGGGGTGACCAGAGCCCCTTTGAAAATAGCTCCTCACTTCTACTGCAACGACAAAAACCCCCGCAGGAAGGCAGCCCCTCATCTGCCGGCCCCCCGGTTGTTGAGCACAGGCTCCCTTTCTCCCCCTCTTGCTTTCACAGGTTTCATTTTGGCCTCGGTTCCAGCAAGTTTACTGACAGATTACTTCATTTTAACTCTATGGCTTTCCTGTCTTGTGGGAGGCATATTTCTAAGTATCATATTTATCAAAAGGCCTGTGCAAAAACAAGGGCCAGAATTACTCTTTTGATGGTTCCCCCAATAACTACAACCACAATAAATTTTTCAGGCAAGAAAGCTCGACCGGGGACCTTTTGTGCCGGGGTTTGGGAGCGGGGTCCAGGCCCCGGGCTGCAGAGCCCCCCTCCAGCCTGGCCGCGCTCCCCCCGCCCCACGCCGGCACATCTGGTCTCGCTTGCGAGGCTGGTCTTCCAGCTCCCAGGGGTGACATATTTCCCCCGCCTATAACTCTAAATCAGAGCAGCATTTCAATAAATCACAGTGAACACTTATTTATTGGACATAGTTTTGGGGCTCTTAAAGCACGGAAAATAAATTTAATGGAGCGTTTGGAGCATTTCTCCAATCTTTTGAGGGATTACTTGGGGAATTTGTCAACGGAGCCAAGCACAGCAGCTTGATCCAGAGAGATGGGAAAGAAATTATGGGAGATACTCTACAAAGGCCCAGGTGTACCCTAAATCACATCAAAAAAGATTAATGTCAAAGGATTGCTTGCCAGCAGAGTTGATTGGCAGCACTGCAGTTTATTTAATAAACTATCATTTTAGCCAGAGGGTGACTTTAATCTGAATTACATTTTCTTGTTTTGTCGTACGCCATGCCAAGCGATTTATTGAATACTGTAGCATACTTCTTAACCTCAAACACCAAAAGAAAAAAAAAAAGAAAAGGAAAGCCTTGAGAGCCCCTGGAAAACCTTGAGACAGCAAAAGCTGCTCTGCTAAGAGGGCAGGAGCTCTGCTAAGAGGGCAGGAGCTCTGCTCCAGCGGCAGCAGCTTGCTTGCTTTGGGCTCGGCTGGGAAGAGGTGGGAGCAGGAGTCGGTTGTTGAAAGCCTTGTCCGGGCTTCGCACACCCCAAAGCTCAGGGGTGCCTGTGGAAAACGCTGCCCATTTGCTCACTCGCATCCAGGTCAAAGCTGTCCTGCCTTCCAAGACCCCTGAGACCAGGACGGACAGGGGAGCAGGACGGACAGGGGACGGAGGCAGGGAAGCGCAGGCACCAGAGGCATTTGCCAACCTGGAGAGATGCGGGAAGAAACGAGCACGTCCCTGCAGATCCCCCTCGCGTCGCTCAGCTGGGCGCCGAAGCCACCCCGGGAAAGCCAGCGCTGGCCAGCACAGGCCTCCCGCTCCCAGACACCTTGCTGTGCCGGCACCCACCGGGGACCCGCCCGGGGTTTGGCGGGCAGAGAGAAGTGCCCCAGCCGCCTGGCATCCCCGTGACCCGGCAGCGCCGGCGCACGGCCCCCCTGCGCGTGGCGGGGAGACGCTGGTGCGGGCGGCAGCCTCAGCCCGGAGCCAGCACAGGCGTTTGGCCCGGGCTCAGGGGCACGGCGTCTGCCTCAGCTGGGGTCTCCCTCGAACGCCCGCTCCCACAAAGAGCCAGGGCAAAGCACAGCCGCGGGCTGAGCGAGCAGGGACCCCGGGCAGGGGGCAGAGACCTGCCCTCTGGGTTCACGTCTCTTCTGCTTCCTGAAGGGACGGAGGATTGGGCAAAGATTTAAGAAATCTTGGAAAGGTTTTAGAAATGCCCCAGCTAAGGGGGGGAAGAGCCCCCAGCCTACCCTTGCCGTGCCCTGCACACGCTGGCGATCCCCTCCCGGCAGGAGCAGCCGCGCAGACAGCGAGGACCAGCACCAGGGGCCGGTTCACGAGAGCCAGGGGCCCGCTGACCCACGGGGCTCTTAAATAATGTGTTTGTGCAAACAGACAAAGAAATCCTAACTAATAATAATCCTCGTTCCAAGATTATGATTGAGTTTTTCCCCTGTTCTGCTTGATATTTCTGCCAAAGAAAGAAAAATCCTCGCTGAAGTCTAGCAGGAAATCCAATAAAATTTCTTCAAAAGATGGGTCTGACATTGAAAAACAGCAAAATTATAAAAGTAGGCCTCAGCAAAGAAAAGGGGAGAGTTATTATATCTGGCACCTACCGAGGGCCCAAAGCTCCCTCTCCAAATGAGCCATCACAGATTGAAAGTGTTTAGCTTCCCGTTGATTAAATATGGTGAAGGACCCGAGGCATGCCAAGCCTTGGGGATCGAAAGTTTGTTTTCAGTCAGAATGTGTTTTCAGTCAATGGAAAAAATGGTCGGGCTGTGCCGGGGTATGTAACTGAGAAGCCTCAGGTTTGGAGTGAGTAATGACTGCGATGCAGAAATGCAGGAGGGTTGTTAATCATTCGACCCCAGCCCCCGTAATTCAACTCAGCAACTCGCACGACTTTGGAAGTCTTTTTTTTCCCCTGTTCTTTTTAATATATGAAAAACCCAAACACTTTTCCTCCTTTTTCTTTTTAATTTTTTTCCCCCGAGGGATAGCATCATCTGCTTGTATCATTATTACATCCCTTTTCTTTCTCCCAAGGTAATCAGAAGCAGCTCAGCCGGATCCGCAGCACCGCGCCGGCTTGGGCTTGGGGCTCACGCTCCTGCCCCAGCTGCAAAACGGGATCGATGAGAGCGACGGCCGGTAAAAGCAAGGCAGGACACCACGGACCATGCCATGCAGGCAGGCAGGATGTGACGGCCCAGGATGGACCCGCCAGCTCCGGGCACACGCTCCCCGCCAGTGGGAACCGTTGGCAAAGGTCTGGTGGAAACGGCTCTCCTGGAGAGCGCTGCGGGAAACCGCACGTCCCTGCAGGACAGAGGAGGCCGTTGAAAATATCCCCGCCTTTTTATTTTGGCAGAGGAGGAACCATTTCGCTGCTAGGCTGCATGCCCGGCTTTGAGCGAAGGCTGCATGCTCATAACCTGCAAGCAAGAATTGCACGGAGCACAGCGATGCCCCGCCACCGTCGCGCAGCAGCACACGTCACTGGCGGGTGGCAGCGGGGGACCAGGCACCCTCCTGCTCACCCGGGTTTCGTGGGGGCCTCAGAAGTAGCACAGCTACTTCTCTGCACCGGCACCAAGACTTGCCCGGGTCTCCCCGGGACAGGCAGCGGCTCTGGACGGCCACAGGGCTGCCCGAAAGAGCAAACATCCCCCTTTCATAGGGAAAATTCGGGCAGATGGCGAGGATCAAACACACCTCTGGAGTCCGGGGCGGGAGGGACGAGTTCAGTGCTGGGTCAAGAGGTTGCTGGAGGGAACGGGGCAGGAGGGAGGGGGACGCAGGGTGGCTGCAGGGACGCAGGCACTTGATGCATGAGGAGCCCGTGTCAAGGGCCCTCCCAATCCCTCCCCATCCCCACGGCCCCCTCTCACCTACCCACTCCCACCCATCCCTTTCTCACCCCCCCACGAGATGCCTGACTTTATTCATTAACTGGGTTTGCCGGGCTGCTTCTCATTAGATAGCCAACGAATTCCAGGAAGACAGGACACCCACTGGGCCTAAATGAAATTAGAGAACAGAGCACTGCTACAAGTGGTTTAATTCAAATTACAGCAAGATATTATTGCCAACTGCAAGTGCTCAGAATCATGAGTCAGACCCCCACAAGGAACGAGACAGGCTTAAAAAAAATCATGACTTGTTAAGTATATAATTAACTTTGGGGTTATTTTTATTTACCTTCCAGTTTTTAGCCTTCAGGAGTCAAATTTTTGAGCTTGCCTCAGTGAGGGTTGGAAACAGCTTAAAATTAAAGAGGGGAGGAACAAAACACAAGAGAAGAGGAATGCACCCACATTCCCGCGATGCCAGGAGCTGGGGATTTACAATGACACCACACATCACAGGGATTGCGACAACCGTCCCAGAGCCGGAGGCTGCGGGCAACGGCAGGTACCGCCTGCCCAGGAGCAAGGCACCTCTTTCTTCCCCAAAGAGCACCCTGCCCTCGCACGCAGGGAGCGGCGCAGAAAGGGGCTCTGCGTGCGAACCCCCCCGGCTGCCGGCCCCGCGAGCTGCAGGGAGAGCCAAGGGGGGGCCTGGGGACGAGCGGCGGGTCCCACCAGGCTCAGGCAGGGACCTGCCCTTAGCCACCCGCACTGGCTTACGACTGCGGAAACAGCCAGATGCGAAGGAGGGAAAAGCCCCAAAACTTTTGGGATGCAGAAGTATCCCCGTGTCTTGCACTGGGCCCAGCCAGCCCATCTACTGAGATGCTTCATTTTCCTGGGAGCCCGTCAGGAGGCACAAACTGAAGCACAAGAAACTGGAAGATTTCACAGGTGACCTGCAGACGTGTCAGCCCTACGTGCTGGACAAACACCAAACGCTTGCCCATGCTTGCTCCTCACAGGCCTCTGCGGCTTCATCTTCCTCCTCGCTTCCCACCCTGAGCCCACCCCGCCGGCTGCCAGGGGCTCTGGGTCTACCGGCAGTGGACAAAATAGTTTCCTGCACATCCTCAGACACTGTAAATCAGAAGAGCTGAGACAGAGTCGGTGCAAGTTCACCGACTTTTGTCTGCTGAGAACTTGCCCAGCCTGCAGGAGAGCCAGGACCCCAGGGTGAGCCCCACCTTGTATGCCAGCATCAAAAAGCACCACGCTAGCAACAGCCTGTGCTCCCCGAACCATCTCCTCTGGGGCAAGAGGGCTTTTGCTGGGAGACAGATCTGCACGGGACACAACTGACATAGCTGGAGTTGGTGTAACATCATGAGACTCTCGGAAGGGCACACGATGGTGGAGAGTAAGCGCTTGGGGAGCCCAGCCGGGGTCACCGCATGATCTCGGCCCCACCAAGGAAGCAAGAGGACACGGCCAAGCAATTTTCTGGACGAGGGCTGAGTTTCTAGGTGTCCCCAAGCTGCTCGCAGCCTCGGAGCAATTGTCCTCAGCTGACTCTTGTGGAGCTGAATTGGCCAACCCTCCTCTGCTCCCTGCCTCCGGGTTGTGTCTTCCCCTGTTTCCGCTGAACAGATAGTACCCTGCTATCTTTCATTGAAACATCATGTCCAATTTCTCCCTTGATTAAACCCATATTTTGCTTGGCTATAAGTCAAATATAAGAGGGCCGCACTGAAGTGAACTAATCTCGGTTTACTTGCCAGTAGGTAATTTGATAGACAATTTGGCAGGCATCCACTCTAGAATTAAGCAAACCTGAGCAATAAAGATGTAGGAAAACAATCCTGAAAAGCCATAATGAGACGTCTAGTTTCATTCAATAGCAACTTGTTCCACTTACGTTTCTGCTGACACTCAGGACCGCGGTGCCTGCCAGCGTCCCGGCCTGGGAGGGCATGCTCGGCTGGACCTCCATCAGCTGGGCACGTGCAAGTGACGCTGAGACCAGGGCACAGCAGCGGTCCGAGCTCTCCTAACGTGCTCCTCAGCAGAGATCAGCTCTGGGTTTGGCCAAGCCCTGGATCCGGGTCAGCCTTTGGAGGAGACAGCAGGAGGCTTTGCTGAAGACTCTGCTGGGAGCGCCTTGGAGGAAGAACAGCTCAAGCACCTCCAGCACGGGACCTTCCTTTGCAGTCTGTAAGCACCCTCCATCGCTGTATTTTGCCCTTGCAGCCCTACTCCTCAGAGCCCCCTCCAGCCCTGCCCCGAAGCAGCAGCAATGCTGGGGCTGGTGCTGCTGAGCTCCCATTTATGGCCTCTGCCTCCCATCACCGCCCGAGCGCAGGCACCTGCAGCACCCACCGGGACTGCTACTGTGACGGAGGAGAGCAAAAAGTCTCGTGGACAACACCTGTGGGCTTACTCTTGCGGGCAAAGAACTCGAAGGGCCGTGGCGTGCCCGGAGAGGGGCCGTGGCGGTGCCGGGACCAGCACGGGTTTGCTGCCCTGCTGCCGGAGCCGGGGCGCGGGGCCGGGCGAGCGCTGCGCTCGGGGGCGATGGCCGGAGCACAGGGGCTGTCAGACCGCTGCCGCGCAGCTCCATCCCTCATAATGCCATTATGTATTGCTGGTATTAATCATGCCGCTAGGTAAGCATTATGGCACTTTTATGGTAGCTTTGAAGCTAATCTGTCACTAATGCCTTCTGGATTATCATGATTTCTTACAGTTGTGATTCATTAACTCAGATGCCTAATAGAATTAGTATTAAACATCTTCCATAGATTTCTGCCTCAACATGTTGAGTTTTGAAAGCCTTTTCAATATTTCATTGTGTTGTATTAAATGGCATGTCAGGCGCATTGTGTGGTCTCCCGGAGAACCTGGCGCAGCCGGAGCTGTGGCGGGGGCTGGAGCCAGGGGAGGGGGTCGAGCTCCCCGGGAGCCGGGGGCGGCTGGAGGGGCAGCGCGGTGCTGCCGGCTCCCGGGGAGCACTGCAGCGGTCCGGAGGCTGTGCGTGGTGGGGTGCGAGGGGCTTCGACGTCAGGAGAGTTTTCCAGGCGAGAGGTAGCTCAGTGGTGCAGCTGCTCGCCTCCAACCACGCGAGCCCGTCGCCGGATAATTAAGCTAGTACAGAAGAGGTTAATCTGCTCTGAGGATAGAAAGTGCAGTGCAGATACTAAATACGATTGTGATTATTACCTGGCCCTGGAGGAATCCTTTCCCTAGACATTGCAATGCCATTCCTAGAAGGACTATTATTCCTAATAATCAATATTAATTTTCAATGCATTCTCCGGAGCTTAGAATTATTTTCTTGTTTAGGATAAGATCTGGATCTTGAAGCAGGCTAAAAAGAGGTATTATTATTAGCATTATCATTATTATCTTGGGTTTAAAAAAAAAAATCTTATTTAGATAACCATCTCTCCCCAGCAGCAGGCTGTGTAGCTCACAGACCTTTATCTGGCTACTTCAATCTGCGTGTTGCGAGTAACAAAATTTTACAGTTATTATTATTAATAATGTAAGGCCAAGACCAGAACAACATTGCATTAGGCTGTGCACGCGTGTGTGAGACCGGACAAACCTGCACCACAGCACCGCCTTGGTTTTCCCAGCTTTTTTTAAGAGAGGAGCCCCGCTGCCCACCTTTCCGAGCGGCTTTGCTGGGGGCTTCGTGGCGGGAGCCCCAGCCCCTGGCAGGCAGCATCGGCGCCCAGGCAGGGCAGGGAGGATGCTCGCGCCGGGGACTGGGAAGAGCCTGAACTTTCAGATGCTCCTCCGAACCCGACGGGGAAACCTTTTTTGCAGCCCACCCGCCCTGACCCTGGGAACCCCGCGTCGAGGCCGTCAGCTAGAAAAACAGAGAGGGGGGACTTCAAAGCGGGGATTAGAAGCAGCTGTGCAAATTGACAAATACGTGCGAGGAGCCGCGCGGGCCGGGCGCGTACCTGCGTGCTCGCCTGCGTGAGCCGGGCTGCCGCGGCCCCGCGCGCCGGGGGGCTCACCGGAGTGAGCATCCCCGCCAGTGCCGGGGAAATTCCTCTGGTGGGGTTTGGCGAAGAAACACCGCTTTTAGAAAGGCTCCTCTGGAAAAAAGGTCAGGTTTGGGGCAGGCGTTTGAGTGATAGCCTGCGAGCGGGGAGAGGGAGAGAGGTCGCAGGGAGGCTGTGAAAGGTGGTTTGTCCTGGTGCCAGAGTCAACGTGTGCCGGCGATTGAAGCCCACGTCCTGCCCCACAGTCATCACCATCAGTCACGCCCGGCACCGACAGCCCGACCGTTTGTCAGCCGGCCCAGCTCCTTGCGGGGAGAAAAACCAAGTTCAAAAGCAAGGGGATCCTTCCCGGCGCGGCAGGCAGCGACCCGCCGGCGAGCACCCCGGTTGCACAGGTGAAGGGAGACCCGTCCCGCCGGACCCGCGGCTCGGCTGCCTCGTGCTCACCGGGGTCCTGGCACGAAAGGCGTCGGCGAGGGTGTCCCCGCTCCCTCCTCGGGGACAAGCCCCCGGGCACAGACAGGAATGAGCCCTGGCCGTGGCAGGGTTCTGTTTTGAGCATTTTTGCTATTGAAATGATTGATTTCCCAACGGCAAGAGGCTTCCCAGTGAAACCCCGTGATTTTTTTCCTTTTTTTTTTCTCCCCCCGTGTGAGTGAAATAACGCGCATGTTAGAGGGGAAAAGAAGATCTTAAAACGTCTTCATTATGTGCCATGTCTAAAACATGCATTCAACCCCTCAGTTTTTGGTTACAGAAACAGTTTGGTTCTCCCCTGGATTGCTTTTACGCAACCCTGAAACACATCAAAGCAAAGCGTCGCTGGAGAGAAGCACTTCCTTTGCCTTCTCACCAAAATGCCGCTATTGATGTCGTGGCAAGACGAGAACCTCGGGAAGGGGGATGGAGAGGAGCCTTTAGCACGAGGGGCTTCCTCTGGGTCCCACCGCCGTTCCCCGAGTCCAGCACTTCTGCAAATATTCGAAACAACGCTTTTCAGCCAATTCTCCCAGTTCAGAGGGAGGAAAAACGGGTAGCTCCAGAACTGGAACAAATGCACTCAAAATTTCAGGGAAAGCACAGGAGGGAGAGGCTGCCCTGGTCGTGCTCGGGGTGCCGAGAGCGCCCGCTGCCCAGCTGGGCGCAGGGCTTGGCAGGGGGCAGCTGCCTGCAGCAGGCAGAGCCCTGCCCGTGGGAAAGGCTCCCCTGCCCGCTTGTGGTTTTGCAGCAGCTTGAGAAGAAAGGGAGGGCGAAGCATGGCCGGGGCCCGCAGCTCCGGCCGCCCGGAGCTCCTCACAGCAGCCTTTGTTTTAAGGAGTGAAAGGGGCGGTCATGGGACAGCAGTCAGCCGGGCAAACACGGGGGAGGCGAAGAGAAAACTTTAATTAGGGTAACTTGAAGGCAGGCTTTAACCAACAGCCGGCAGGAGTCCCGGTTTGATCTCCTTGTGGGATAGACCCTGTGATTAATCGTGGCCCTGTCGAGGGGGACGGACACCTGTCTGTCACATGCTTTGATTCCTGGAGCAGGCTTTGATCTCGCCCGGCTGCGTGGGAGGGTGTTAGAGCAATGTATGTGCCCAGGTCGCTTTTATGCCACCCGCAGGGGGTCTGCGAGGCGGGGAGGGGGTAGCGTGCGGGAGGGGGGTCTCAGCCGCCGGCCCCGGGGTCAGCCCAGGAGGTGCCGGGGCCGGCGAGAGTTCATCCGAAGGGGAAAGTTCGTCCCCGACCCGGGGGAGGCGTGGGGGGACCCGGGGGCTCGCTGTCGTCCTGGGGGAGAAGCGTCCAAGAGAGCGTGGGGATGCTCGGCCCCGCCACCGCTGGGGAGGAGCGGAGCTGGCTCCGGAGAAGGCCACCTTGTCCCCCTTGACCTGCTCCAGCCCAGCCCGATGGGCCGTTGGCGAGATTGCACCCTGGGATGGCAGGGGCTGGGGTTGGGGCAGAGAAGGGGGCGCCCTGGGTGGTGTCCCCACCTTTCCCCGCTCTCATTGTCCCGCTGACAGCCCGCACCGGTGGCCCCGTGACCGCGTGCCACCAGCCCGGCACAACCGGGGCACCGGGAGGAGAGCAGGCAGCCACCCAGGGTGCCTGCCTGGGCAGCAGCATTGCGAGGCGTCCTCCATGGGGACGAGAGCCCGGGTCACCCAGCCCCTTCCCAGCAGGGTTTCCAAACCAAAGCTGCCACGCGACATGCAGGGAATTGGGTCCAGACTCGCCCCTGGGGATCCTATCCTGCAGGGACCCTCTCGCAGCACGCCCGAGGACCGCTCGCCCGCCCTGGCACTGCCCGCTCGCTCCCCACAGGTTTTGGCGGTTCCCCTGCAGCAGCGCCCCGGCACGCTGCTGCCTCTGCCCGCGCACGGCGGGTTGATTGGCGTGGGCATCTTTGCGCCTGGGCCCGGTCCCGGGTTTATTCTCAGCCCTGACATTTGTGCCAAGCAGGCAGAGCATGTCGCGTTTATTTGCTAGAGCGGGAGGGGTTCCTGCATAGCATGAAAGAGGATCCCGACA
The DNA here is from genome assembly GCF_034638445.1 of Ciconia boyciana. Lineage (NCBI taxonomy): Eukaryota > Metazoa > Chordata > Aves > Ciconiiformes > Ciconiidae > Ciconia > Ciconia boyciana. The sequence goes on along the minus strand of NC_132958.1, from coordinate 5,319,637 downwards.
TCTCTGCTTTCAGCCTGACCTTGAAACCGGAGCAGGGAGGTGAGCCCACCCGGATCACGCTGCTGATGTGGGGGGAAACGCAGCGGAAAAGCCTGGCCCAGCCCGGGCATGAACGAGCAGCGCTGGCATCGGCAGCCGGGTGAGGGTGGGCACGGCCGGGGCGATGCTCGGCCATCCTCCGGCAGCCTGCTCTGCCGGGGCTTTGCTGGGCGAAGGGTAACGGGTGCGAGGATGCCCGCGTGACGGCGGGCAAAGGGGTATTTATTGCTGCCGGGCTTCCAGGGGCTTCGGGAACCTCCCTGGGTGTGGTGTTATTCCCATTACTTTTCCTCCTAGCTTCGGACAGGGAGGGTTTTCATGATGTCTCAGTAGACGGTTTGACTCGTACAAGCAGTAAAGGTCCTGATTTTGGGGAGAGAAAAGGTCTAATGAAGTTAGAGACAAGTATGGGAAAGCCCTTCTCTGTACTGCATGAATATAACAAAAACAAATTTCCAAAAGCCCGGGACAAGCCCAGTAAGTCTGTAATGTGGTGTCCTGTTTCCTAATCTCTTCAGTAAGGAAGCAGTGTGTTGAATTTAAAATATCCCTCTGGTAAATGCTAACTATTTAAAGAGTGCTAGGGTCTTAGAAATGCAAAACAAAGATTTGTTGATTAAAAACACATGGTTTGTTCTGGAGGCATGAGTAGCCAGAAAAATCAGTTCTGACAGTATTTTGGCTTTTTCAATCCCACAAGACATGATGGTGATTTATTATAGTGATGTCAGCTGTGGTTGAAAAAAAGTTCCCTCTGTTGTCTTAATAAAAGAGCTTTACCTTGAAATCATTAAACTCTCAGCCTGTTTATTTGAAGCGATGACTGTGAATGTGAATGGTCCCCTCTAAATCACTCGGCCCTTCGCTGGAACATGAGGTGCGGTGACAGCCTGGAGCTTGCCTTGCTAATGCGAGTTGTGTGATGGATATGATTAGTGTGGCTTTGAAACCTGGAGGGGACATAAGCACACCAGGCGGGGAGGGAAGCCCCCACATGACAAAGGGAACGGGAATTAGAAAGACAACGGGGTCTATCTCTCTTTTTCTGCCATCCATGCAGATCTGCATAGCTGTTGCCTGCAAAGACCCGCTCGCCTCCCCGGCCAGCCTCTGCGGAGATCACAAATTAGCGGGGCAGCGTCCCACACCCCCTTCCGCCCCCCGCAAAGATGAAGCACAACATAAATTTTGTTGGAAGTATTTGTACATGGGAGGCTGCAATTGTTTTCACCAAAGGTCTGCCTTGGCGTGCCCTCCGTTATCGCAGTTGAGGAGGTCTGGTGTGCTTCAGAGAGGTACCAGAGGCGGCTTGGTATTCTGCAGGAGTAGTGCTGGATGCGGGAATTCGACCGGATTTTCAAGCCCGTGTGTTGCTTTTTAGCGCACCAGCAGCGAGCGGCGATGCGGGCGCTGTGCGAGTGTATGCGAGCTCACATGCTGACGCTAACAGACTCGCAGCAGCTTCGTACTCATGGTTAGCCGTGCAGCAGCAGCCCCGAGTGCCTGCGAAGGCCCTGTAACACGTGCTGGCTGGAGCGCAGCAGCGGGGCGGCGCGAGCTCAGAGCGGGGGAAATCCCCCCGGAGCTGGGGCAGCTGGCTGCTGTCCTCGCACGGACCCGGCAGCGAGGCGGGACAGCGTAGCGAGCATGGCACGCTTTGCTAAGAAACCTCTGAGCGTATGCAAGTTTACAGTATTTTTCCCCTAAAGAGATGTGCAATACGGCATTAACGTGCCCGGCTTTGTCCTAAGGAGAAGGGCGCAGCAGCCAGGCAAAGACACGGGGCTGGGGGACGGGCAGCAGGGATGAACGTGCCTGGTGGCAGCATCGGTGCTACCATCTCTGTTAAACTGTAGACATGTTAGAGTAAAAAGCCCAGCTGGATATCAAAACCAGGGTCAGCCGCAAGGTGTTAGTGGGAAGGAGGAAAACTTTTCCTTACCATGCTTAATTTCACTGTCAAGATATATAGGTGTCATATGCTGTGGATGGGGTATAGAGCAATGGAAAAAGTATAATAGAAATAACCTGCCAGGCTCAGCCTGCCATCCCTCATCCAGCTTATCAAGTTAGCTGAGCTCAGCAAATCACATTAGCAAGAACCAGCACAGAAACACTTTACCCAGGTGCAGGCGGAGGGGACGGGCGTCCCTGCTTTCCCAAACTCTATAAACCTCCCCACTGGGCAGCCTTGCAGAAAAACGGGCCCATCCGTATTTCTAAGCGGCGGCTCACACTGTGCCCGGGGAGCAGAGGGGCCGGGTGTGCTGCGGGATCGCTTGCAGCCCGTCCCCGCAGCTGCAAGCCCTTTCCCTCGTATCTGGCCGCAGTTAAGCCCTGAGCAATATTTACTTCTTGGGTAAACAGTCGTAATCTCCCTAACCAGAGTTTATCACAGAGAAGTGAGTTAAATTCTTCTTGGATAATCCCCGTGTGCTGTGGTTTTCTGAGCAAGAGATTTTCGGATGCCATTTAATATAAATGGGCAGCTCTAGGCCAGAGAGTGATGAAGGCTGGATCCGACCCGAGGGAGAGGGGTGCAGGTCCCCCCGCTCCAGAGGCTGCTCGAACCGGGGCTGAGCCCCAGCGAGAGATGGCCGAGGGCTTGCCAGCACAGCCTGCCTCCCAGAGCTGGGATAAACGGCAGCAAGCGCTTGGGTTCGTGGCAGAAATCACTGGAAGGCAATTCCTCACGCCAGCCAAAACCAGCCCCTCAGCCCTGGGGCCTCCTCTCCTGGGGGAAAGAGCTGCAAGTAAGAACCGTCCGGAAAGCCGTCAGCCACGGCAGCGAGTGCCCGTCCGCCCGGTGCCCACCCGGGTACAGCGCGGGTACTGCTGCCCGAGGGGCGCAGGAGCAGACCTCTCTATTCGGTCTTCATCACAACAGAGCCCTCAACATAGGAATTGCATTAGAAATAATACAGATGTTGGAAAAAAACCCTCGGCAGATTGTTTACACTAAAATCCCCAGTATACGGTGGCTGGGAGAGCACATAGCGCGAGCCGAGCTCTGACCCCGCTGAAGTACCTGGGAATGTTACCAGAGATGAGACGCTTGGCAGGTACTAACATTTCATATATTATCTGCCTTAGCTACAAGAATTATATTTTCCCATCAGCATGATTACTTTTATTTGACTTTTAAGTTGAGCTGGAAGCCAGTGTGGCTTACATCCATCATTGCTGCGGCTATTAGAAAATTAACCAGGCTTAATAAACTTCCTGCATGGCTTGCTTCTGCAGCTGTATATCTAGAGGAAAACAAATATATTGACTGGTTCTCCATGGAAGCACATCTCTAAATAAGACTTGTTGGAAGTGAGGAATGGCCCAGGATGATCCCAGCGTGGCTGTTACTGTGCTGGAAAACGGTTGTGCAGAGCTGAGGTTTCAGAAACCTTCCAGACATTCACAGCACTGTGAGATGCTCCAGTGGGTCAGGGTGACGAGGAGCGGATTTACTAGTTGCGTGGTAATTGCTTCATCCTGTGGAAATGCCGGTCTGCAAAATGGGAGAGCCCCTGATGACTTCTCTAGGAGCAGGACCAAAACGGGGGTCTCACAGCAGGGGCTTGTCCGAGTCCCCGGTGCTGTCCCACGTGCGCTGGGGAGCCTCGGCCGGCCAGCGAGCCTGGGAACTGCGACCTGTCCTGGGTTTGCAGTTGGGCTTTTGGGCTTGGGACTGATGGCCCTGAACTGGCAGGAGCCGCACAGGAGAGGTCCGAGCCCCGAGCACCCCGTCTGCCCAGCTTGCTCGCGGGATTTGGTCCAACCGAAGTGAGCCGGTGGCTGCCGGGACCCGCCGTGCAGAGCGGGACCAGCGAGCGGCTGCTTTGGAAAGCGGCACCTCTGGCACTGGGTGGCAGCTGTCCTCGCCTGCTCCGCCGTGAGTTATCGGGGCTCAGCCTGGCAGCCCCGCGCAGCCATCCCTGCCGTGCCCTTTCCTCCTTGCAGCTGCTCCTGGTTTGCAGCCGACCTGGAGCCGGCTGCAGACATTCCCTGGCCGGTCCAGGTCCAGAGGGGCCCCGGCATGCTGATGGGCAGCGGGTGCTTGGCCAGGGTTGAGGCTGAGGCTGCCAGAGGCGTTCGGGAGGCGGGGGACGGTGGCCCCCGTCCAGGGGGTCTCTCCACTGGCAGCAGCCTTGCGCAAGAAGCACGGGTGGGAGAGCGAGCCCTGGGCGATGTGCCCTGCCAGGGCCTGCAACAACTTCACCAACGTTGCTGCCCTGAGAAAAAAGCTGCTGTGTTCCTGCGCGCAGGAGCTGGTGTCGGTGTGCGCGCCCGTCTCTGCCGTGTGCTGCCTCTGCGCTACCGGACAGGGCACCGCTCTCTGCACTGCACTCAGTCCGCTGGTAGAAGCTACTTTGCCAGCAACACTTGACTTTCTTTGCCATCCACGCGTGACCGGTGGCCAGAAATTGGGGGTCCACGTCCCCATGCAGCTCCCCCTGCGGCTGCTGCTGCCAGGCTGGGGACAGCCCCCGGGGCCGGCTGGGCCTTAGGGCGGGCGCCTTTCTGCACCGCTGCCGATCCCCTGGGCTCCCTGTCTCGCCAGGGGCCCCAGCGCTCAGAAATGCCGGTTGTGATTAACGCTTACAAGACGTGGTTTACTCACGAGGAGCAGAGGAGCCACGCGAAGCCTGGACATCACTTGAAGAGGGATTTAAACGAGCTTCAGCAGGCTACGGACCTGCACACGGGTCCGCCCGGCGTTGCGTAGTGCCGAAGGGCAGCGGTGCTTTTGCGTGCCTCTTGTGCAGAGCCTGGGGGAGCAGGAGCGAGGTGGGAGCCCACACGGGGCAAAGGAGACCGCTGGCAGCTCTCCTCTCCTCTCCGTGCGGAGCCAGCACATCCTCGCTGGGTGAGGCAGCAATATTGCAGGCTGGGGAGAAAGCAGGGAGTCTCTCGGCAGACAGGATTTGAGTGGAAAGAGCTAACTCTCCAGTCTCCTCTGTAATAAAAGGAGATGGGCAAGTTATAACCAAACTAGCTGTCATAAATCATCAGCTCAGAGGTTTCATTCAGTCATTAGATACACCTGAAGACGCTCTCACTGCTGCAGACGTGGCTACAGGAGTTTCATGCAATGTGCGACTTTCAAATCAATCTCTTTCCAACAGGCAGAATGAACTGGCTGTTCACGTCTGTGTGTCTCAAACAGAAGACGCAATAAAAAAGGAAATTCAGCTGGGTACGAGACCACATCTCCTTCCCTTGGCGTGCCTGGATGCTTTTCTAACCTCCTCTTCAAATACCCAGCCCCCTTGGTAACTCTGCACGAGCAAAGCGTTCCAACCATGGGGTTCAAGCCCCTGGATCCGAGGTGGGGGAACGGGAAGGGGTTTGGGGTCTCCTTCCCTGCAGCCCCGCTGCTGCCTCTGCGCCGACCCCGCAGCGATGGAGCTCCTCACGGAAGCCCGTGCTCTGCTCCCAGCCTGGCTCCCACAGCTACGGGTGTTTGCACCCTCCTGGGGAAACGGCCCACAAATGGGGGAGAAAGTTGGGCAGAGCCCTTAGAAAGTTTCAGGTTTGTAGGTGGGGAGAAGCCTGGCAGAGGCAGATCTGGCGGGACGGCACAGAGTCCCAGGGCCTCGCAGGGGACGTGGCCTCGGCAGGCCCTGCAGCCTCGCGCGAGCATCGTCCCCGCCTTGTCACAACTGCAGCGAGGTGCCGGTGAGCGCGGGGGGCCGAAAGCGCCGAGACCTCGTGTCGCATGGCCGGGGCTTACCGGGGTCCCGGGGCTGCTGACGGCACACGGGAGCAGGGAGGGTCGCTCCCTCCCTTGCATGTCTACAAGCAAATTAAAAATTAAATAAATAAATTTGCTAGTTTACAAATAGAACTGTTACTTGTTACTCACAGTATTAACAGTCTCCTTTTATTTTTTTTTCCTTTTTTTCGAGGCTGTGAAAGACGTTTGTTTCAGTTGCCAACATCTCTACAGAACTAATGTGGGTGGATTGTGACAGATATAATTTCTCCATCCTACAGTTTCATCAACTTGAGTTCTGTTAAACTATACCCGCTGGGCTTAGCTCCTTTTAAAGTTTCCGCTTTGACAGGTAGATTTATTAGTCTTGAAATTTGTACAAATCAGATGTCACTCGTGGCAACTTGTCAAAATGTCAGTCTGGTGAGGGAGGCATGAAAGGATTTTCTGGAGAGAGACGGGAGGCAGGCTTGAAAGAGCTCGAGCAAAGCAGAAGAAAGGAGCTGGGAGGGATTGCAGCCTTCTTGATCCTGGGGGTTTTACTTTATTAAATATCTAGCGCCATACAGTGGGAGATGCTGTTGGATCCTGCCCGCCAAGACATCAAGGCTGTCAACATCCGCTGATGGCTCCTAGCTCGCACCGAGCCGGCTTTCGCAGCTTGTTATGTATATTTAGGGCACGGCTGAGGCACAGGGAGGGGAAAGTTCAGCTCGTTTTTTAATGCTGTTGTGTTTGAAATGTTCCATTATCGCCCTAACAAGCCGTGAGCGGTGCCGCCAAGCCGGCTCGGAGGGTGATGCCTTGCACGAGCTCCAGCCGGGTAAGCGGCAGCCCCGCACGCCTGCGCCGGGGGCAGAGGAGCGGGGAGCCCTGCCACCCGCCCCCCTCCAGCCCCCAGCCCCGATGCGCATCCCTCCCCTCTCCATAGCGTGCAGCCTCCGGACGGAGCATTTTATGTGTCTGGAGGAAATGGAAGCCTGGCAGAAGAGTCCCTTGCAATGCAATTCATCCACTCATTTTTCTTACGGCATTGGCAGCTTGCTTGCGTGAACTGCTGCCCCGGCCTTAGCCCTGCCTGGCCGGCCGGGGGTATCCTTAAATTTTTCTTTGGATGTGGATGCGAGTCAGCCGCTGCCCAGGCCTGATGTTGCCCAGGGCACAGAGCCCTCCATGGGTGCTGGGTGTGCAAAGCTCTCGTGGGATTAAGCCTGCAAACCCCGCGCAGCACCGCACCAAGCCGCTCCGCACCCCGGAGCCGGCAGGCGCTTGGGTCACACAAACCACCCTTCTGAGCGCGGTGTTTAGCAGAGACGTAGCAGGCATGGCACGTGTGTGCGCACAGATACACATTGCTTAATCAGCCCTGGAAAGCTGTAATTAAAAAAATTGACCTTGCCAGCCATTTGTGCTCTCACTGATGGAGGCAGGAGCGAATGTGAAGCATGCTCATAAAAGAGCGTGTGCTGGAAGCGGTTAAAAAATGGCAGCCATCTCCTTTAGCACACCGACCCAATAATTTTGACTGAACTTTTTCCATGGAATAAATTTAGGGTTGTTAAAATGAAAGCTTAAAAAAAGCAATTTAAAAAACATTATTTTGATTACCACTTCCAAGAAGATCAGGAAAATCTCCACTGAAATCAACATTTTTACATGAATATTTACACTTTGTTTGAAAAATCTGTTTTGGCTGAAAAGCCATTTGTTGAAGTTTGCTTGACGGGCGATGTCGCTCCCCTGGTGACGTGGGGACCTGGCATGGGGCAGGGGCCGCACTTCACTGCCTGCCCCAGCAGGATCACAGGAACAGAGCCGGGCAATTCCCCACTGCCGTTTCCCGATGTGCCTGTCCGAAGACTCCAGAGCCCCAAAAGGGGCAGAAAAGAGTCCTGTCCTGTCACCCTCGCTCCTCTGGAGATGCTGGGGTTGATCTCTCAACCTGGAAGGCTCGCGGCAGGGATAATCTTTCCCGCAGGCTTGCAGTGCCGGTGCAGAGCCGTTCAGATGTACCCACGCATCCCGGGACCTTCCTGCACCTCTCCGTCGTGTCCCGTCGATCTCACACCAGCTGCATTCATTGCAGGGAAGGGCTCGTTGGCGGTGCGGAGGGAAGCTGCCCCAGGCCAGGGCTCTGGGCAGGGAAGGGCTTTCTCATCACCAGCATCCAAGAAAACTCATTTTCCCTTCCTGAGCTGGGCAGAGCTCAAGCGGCACTGTCACCTCTGAAATCCTCTCCCTAGTCCAGAGCTGGTCCCAGTGCTTCGTTTCAATTCCAGCCTTTATGCCTTGCCCTTACTCTGCCTATTACATGTGCCTGATGGAGCCGTGAAATGAAAAATAATTTAAAACTGGAAACTGGTATTTGTCCATCGGTTTGGAAATGGGACAGCTCCCCAGAACAGAAAGTGAATCAACGTCAGCCCTCGCTGCAATCCGTTTCAGCACATTTTGTGATTAATGGGTGTTTTGTCAAGCAAAGTGTATGAGGCAGAGACCATTATTTACTGTCCTCGCTATCCGCCGCCTCTGCGGACAGCAGCACGTTGCCGTCGAGCGCTTGCTCCCCTTATCCCATCCTCTCCTGGGGGGCTCGGGTGCTGCTCTGGCACCGCGTCCCCCCATGCAGGGCAGCCCCCCCCACCCTCCAGCTGCCCTGGTTGTGGGTTTGGGGTTGTTTTCGGGAGGGCGGCGTGTGCCGTGCTTCCCCCGGCGCAGCGGGAACCGGAGGTGATCCTGGAGCCGGCCCTTGGCCGCGCTGCCTGGCTGCTCCCATCGTTGCCCGGGGGTTTCGCCCTCCCACCCCTCATCCCTGCGACGGGGATGAGACTGCACGTTACAGAGAGAAAAATTAAGCTGAGAGGCTTTGCTTAATTAATTGGTACATAAATGTTTCCCTTCTTCCAGCGGCTCAGAGTGATCGTCTCATGAAAAGAGGAGAAGGGGAAAACCCACTTCACACGGGAGGATTTTCTTTAAAAGAAATCACTTTATGTCACATCCAGCCTTGATTTCCTTTCATGTGGCAAACAAATCGTGGCAGCTTGCTTTCCACATTAAATACCATTACAGCAGGTACGCGGGGCCCCCAGCAGCTCGCCCCGTCTCTCGGCCAGCGCAGGGGCCATCTCGGGCGGTGAAACGCAACCCGGGCTGGGGCAGAGCAGGACAGGAGGGGGAAGAGGGGCAGTCCGTCTGTCTAACGGGGTTTTTCCATGTGCTGTGGGTGTCTGCAAAGCGATTTCGGCGCAGGCAGCGGGGAAAGGGAGAGGAGAGGGAAAGAGAAGAAGAAAAAAATGCCTGGCATGAGTTCAGAAAGCTCTCCAGCTCACACATCTGGTTCTTATATTTCAAAGTTAATTAGTCATATTGAGGCTGTCTGAAGATAAATTTATCATCCAGAAAAAACACAAACAGTTTGAAAAATGAAAGGAAGTGAGGTGACATGGCTTGACGTTTAAATAAATCATTTTAACATGATTAAAAAACTTGTCCTCCCTGACACCCGGAGCTGGATACTTTGTAAAGACTTTTTGACAAAGACAAGTCCCTGTTTGGTATACAAAGCCCCTGCCATTCAATTATACAGAATAATCTTTGGCCAATTACTTTTCTGAGTGACTACCGGAGGATGCGATGCACAGCACAGAGGTTGCTGGCCAGGCTGAAGCGGCCCGGAGAGGGGGGGTCCCGCAGGGCCGGAGGAGCCGGGGGGGTCCAGCTCGACAGGGATGCGAGTGCAGGATGTGACCGGGATAGAAAACAGGAAAGAGGACGCGCACGCCGTATACCGGCAAAACCAAGGGCACAAGAAGCGCAGAGCACCCCAGTGAGCCCCCCCGGCTTGGGGTGCACCCGGAGATGGGGCTCGGCCACGGCAAGAGGCAGCGATACACCGGGGCGTCACTGCCTCGTCACGCCCGTTCCCCCATCCCTCCACGGCATCACGGCGCAGGCAGGGCTGATCTAACACAACCCGAAAGTTTGCTCCTATTAGCAATTTTGTCTCCTCAGCTTTGCTAATGGGGTAACGGGGGGTGCTGGTTCTGCTGCAAAAGCCTCGTCGTGTCGGTAATTCTCACCCGAGCACGGTGGTGATCTGTCACTGCGCGTTCCCGCTAATACCACGCGAAAGTCTTATTAGATCAGTGGCTTTAGTTTTACGTCCATATTATCAAATTTCCTTCTCACTGGCTTGAGTGATAGAAGACTTGCGATTAAACGAAACACTCCCCCTGAACATCAACTGGAAAAAAAGCCCTGTGTGTCTGCTTGACAATATGTCTATAAGCTAAACATCAATCAATATTAGGGGAAATCAGCATATCAGATGACCCAGAGGAGGAGCTCAGCTGGTTTTCATTCTGATTCACCTGCTTTGTCAGATGCTTTCAAGGGATATTTAAGTTCTGTGGATCCTGGCTGAATTACTGATACTTTGCATTTGCCAGATCCAACCCCATCCCTAGGAAGTCACTTGGGATTTTTTCTGTTGACCAGATCCAGCCTATTGCCGTGCTGCCATGGCTCTGGGAGGGTTTGCAGAGGTCTTTGAGTTTCTTGGTCTCATTAAAAAAATCTGCAAAATGGGGACTGCAGTGCGTTCCCCCCCATTCTGCAGGAGCGGGGATGTGCCGGCGCAGCAGACAGACAGGGAGACAGCACAGCACCGAAAGCCACCCGCCTGTTTGGAGCTGAGGAAGTTCAAGAAGGTGGGAAGATTCACATCTTGTAACAAGAAAAGAGCTCTCCCAGGCATGAAGGAAGAGGAGTGACATAAAAAAGCATGGAGTAAAGATAAATAAATAAAAAAGTGACGCTTAATGGATAAAATGAATATTCAAGTTGTTTCCAGGGAAGAATCTTTGACTTTGGTGCTAGTTACAGTTACAAGGTTTATGCGTTTTCTTGCTGTCAAAGCCTTCACCGTAATTGTCCAAAAGTTCCTTGATTATCTCTAACAAAACTGTCAGCTGCCTTTGAAGTATCAGAACAGTCTCATCACATCTTATTAAATAGTAAACATCATTTGCAAGCACGCAGAAGATATAGACGCCGCGTCAAGCGACTCGTCAAAGCGGGTCGGTGGGGTTTGCACACAGGCACCGCTCCCCGCGCACCCGCTTTGAGCCCGGGTGGTCCCGCAGCGCAGCACCATCCTGCACCGGGGGCTGCAGGGCTGAGCCCGGGGTGCTGCCAGAAACTGCTTTGCTGTGACACCGCCGAAAGCAGAGGGATGAGCACCGGGCCCGGGAGCTTGGCTTCTCCTTCCCAGGGAGCAGAGAGCACAGCCGGTGCCAAGCCGAGCTCCTGCTGCCTGTCTGGCAGAGCCAGGGATGCCACGCAACGGGGCAGGCGGCTCCCGGGCTCGTGCATCCCGGGAACACGGCTTGCACAGGCCGTCCCCTTCGGAAATTACCGGAGAAACCATCCCTGTCAGCTCTGAGCATTTTGAAATATTTGGAAAGAATTACTTAATTTGAAAAGAAAATAATGTTTTGGATCCAGCCTAATGTTTTCATGCTATTTCTTCAAGCCAGATTTGGATAAACTTATTTCATGTGTTGAAGTGTCTTTTGAGAGCTGAATCTTTCATAGAAGAGTAATTGTGCAATTAGCTATGAATTAGTAAAAATTCATTCTAATTACTTCCAGGTGTGACACATTTTATGCCTAAAAACAAGGACGGGACTAGCAGTACCCTGTCAGCGTTTGCTTTTGGAGTGGATACGAACAGACTCAGCTCTCAGCCCAACGCGTGCCTTGCGACGGTGCTCTTGGAAACCATAATTGCAGAAGAAGCGCAAAGAGACGCCGAGCAAGCGCTCGGCTCAGCCGGGGAGCCAGGAGCGGGCGTCCCTTCCAAAACCTGCAGCGAGCAGATCGATGCAGGCTGCTCGCTGGTGCAAACTGGCGAGCCCCCAGTAACACCCAGTGCCTTAGGCCAGCAGCATCAACAGCTGTGGTTCAGAGCGAGCCCAGGGCAGCCGACAGCACATCCAAGTCCCTCTGTGCCACTGGCATGAGTACGAGCAAACCTCGGACAGGAACCACGAGCCGTGGCGAGGGTCAGGCCCCCGCTCGGTGCCACTCACCCTAAAGCAGTGGTGTTTGGCTCATTTATTTCGCCTCAGCTCTCGGTCTCGAACAGGGGCTTTGGGGCCATGCTCTGCCGCAGGGAGCTGGAGCCCTTCTCACCCCGGAAAGCCACAGCTAAAACCAAACCCCGTCAGCTTACTGCTGGCTGGAGAGGAAAAGCCAGGTGGATCCTAGATTGTGCCTGGTACGTCATTAAAAACACTGGAAATCTCACAATAAAGCCTGCAAGATTTCTAGCTTTAATTCCAGATCAAAGAGGCTTTGGGAAGGAGCATCCCAGGTTTGAATGCTTATCTCAGCCAGACCCCATGAGCTTTTGAAGTTGCCCCATCAGTCACTAATCAAAGATCTCCTTTTAGATGGGGAAATCAAATCCCTTTCAGCAGAACCGGGTGGTTATCAGTTTCTAAACATCACTTGTCTTTTGAATGACCTTCTTTTTGTGAGCTGACCCTGGAGCTGTCACCAGAGCAGGAAAACCTTGCAAGAACTGGTCCTTTAGTTTGCAGAGCACCGGCACATGCATAGCTTTGCTTTCAGGATGTTCAAATCAGCAAAGAATGTGTGTGTGTGGAAGTAATAAAACCCTTTAGAGGTAAATAAATACATGCTGTAGTCCCTGTTTAACACATAGCAATTGCCTTCAACTACAAGTACTAACAAAGACCCAGCATTTCCAATCAAAAGAGGAATTCACAGAACTATTAAGTCTCTGCTTTTCCTCAGCATATACAGACAACGTTGAGAAGACGATACCATTTCAGAGGATCAGGTTCTTAAATATGAAGCATTTTGGCTAAAGAACTACTCCAGCAGCATGAATAAAAGGTCTTGTCTCAAAGCTATTATAAACAACATATCTGTAGCATCCTGGAGCATGATTTAGGACAAAGTTTCCACAAACTGGGCTGATGAGAAAGCTGTGTGAGAAAAACGTGTCTGCAGAAGGACCCCTTTTCTACCACCAATGGCACCAGGAAAGGCAGCAGGACTTGGCGGTGCCGGAACACTAGAGCTCCAGAGATCTTCCCTGTTACCCTTTTGCCATTGAAACTTTCATTAAGCTTGTCTTATGCTGTTAAAATCCCCTCTAGGATTTTGCAGGGCAAGCACGCAGGGAAGATCGGCGCTCTCTCCTGTCACCTGTTACCAGGAATATTCTCTGAACTTAGTTACGGTGATCCCACCATGCCTGTGTGATCCCTTCTTGTAAATTTGTTGTGCAGAGATCAGATGACAGGCTTCTCCTTTCAGCCAGTTTCTTGATGGGAATTTACACCTCGAAACTCGATGCGGAACATGAGCGGAGCTGCAGTCCATCTGCATGCTGTATTTTGAGCTCCCCTGCTTGACCGCAGCGTGGCTGGCACATCAAAAGCGCGTGTCCCCCTGCTGTGGTGCTGGACCTGCTTTCTGCGTTTGAGATTCACGACCCACTATTTTGGCCTTTCTCTCTATTTTTGGAAGTTGTCTCATGGTTCTATATCCTTCGCTGTAACTGGATTCTTCACATCCTCTGGCTCGATGGCTCAGTGCTCACGGTTAACCCTTCAGGCTTGCACAGAGGGGTGCCTGGGCCAAGGATCCTGCAAGGGCTAGCTGGCAACAGAGGGGCTGAAAATAAGGCGGAGGGACTCTGTGGTTGCTAGTAAGTGCCTGAGCAGTGATGTGTGGGACTGGAAGCAGAGTGGAGCGGCTGGGCACCCGCAGCAGTGCTGGGGTTCAACACCCCACAGATATCCCTGCTTCTTCCCGAAGCCCACTGGGCCCCTCTGGAGATACCTGTCCCCCTGCCAGGTACCTTCCACGACATCCCGCTCACTTGGAGAGGCGAGTGAGGAATAAACCCCCAAGAACAAGACGTGTTTGAGCTCCCTGGGGCTGTGTGCTGGCTTGCTGCACACCCGCTCCCTGCCCGCTCCCCGGCTGTTGGTAGGCTGGGACATCGTCATCTCTGGTGGCTTCCATGAGCTGCTCAGATACTGACCGAGGTCCCCAGGCAAAAACATGGGAAACTGAAAGCAAAACTGGAGTGTTTCCCCAAGCATCACCTCTCTCATCCACCCTGTGAACACCTCCTTGTCTGCTTTTCCATCCACCTTTTCTTTCTGTCCTTCCTCTCCCTCCTTCCCCTGGTGCCCTCTCTGCTCGCCCTGGTTCTACGTTTCGCAGGACCCTGCTCTGCTGCAGTTTGCGGCACCCCTGGGCAGGAGCCCCTGAGGGCAGAGGACAATCCCTTCCCACAAGCAAGAGCCCTTGCGACCCCATCCCTGTTGCGGGCAGCAGCACTGGGGGGGGACGCTGGTCCCCCATGCCTCTGTCACTCCAATGTGACAACATTTCACTGCAAGAAGGTGAACTACCTCCTTTTAAGAAACACAAATGGAGTTAAAGGAAAAAAAAAAAGCTGCAGTGGATAGCAAGGTCTGTAGATCACTAAGCACCTAAACAGCGAGGCTTTTATTGGGTTATACCTGATTTCTTGCACGTTTGCCTGGGCGACTTTGAATAATTGAAAATAAACCTCTCTTATAAAAACCAAACAAACGGTATCACTGTCCCGGGCAGCAACAGCCCGAGGGCAACGCTTTCTGGCTGGGGTGAAGTGCCCGGGCGCTGCTGAACCAAACTCCCAAGACTCCTTTGAAAACTCTGAGTGTGAGCACAGGAGACTCGAAGGTGGAGTGTACCGGACCGTCGCTGCCAAAAACTAGAGTATTTTTTTAATAAGGGCTCAAACAAACTAATAAAAAGACCCCGTCAGCAGGGCAAATTTCATTCCAGCTGGGAGCTGGATTCCTGTTAAAAGAAAGTGCCAGCAGGCCCTTTAGCTCCAATGGCACTACCAGACATAGCTATAATTACGAGCTTTCTATTGCTGTGTGAAAGCTGTTATGAATTTCAGTGGGCAGAGGGGCACAGAGGAATAGTAAATCACCCAAACAAAAGGTATGGGCAGCAGGGAGTAGGCTCCGGTGTTAACCAAGCGCCATTGTAAAGACCTTAAATTATGAACACGTGCCATAGTTAAAACAGGATCTACAAACTGGGAGCTAATTGTCCCCGAGGCACCCAAGCATCTCTGCAAGCACGGGAGAAATCAGGCCACGCTTACTGGTCCTTTGTCCCCAGGAATCCCACTGCTCCCAGTTCGTTTGTAAGAGCGGAAAGACCGCGGCTGTGGCTGCGGTGCCCCCGGCCCCACGCACCTCGGGGTGCTCGGAGCCTCCTCGGCCCGGCACAGCCATGCTGCGCAGGGAGCGCGAGCGGGGATCGCCATCCCAGAGACCAGCGAAAGACCGCGTCTCCCTTTGGGGAAGAGTAAGAGGTGCATGAAAGAGCAGATGATGTTTGTGAGAGCAAAGGACCCAGTGACCCAGAAAGCATCTTTTTGTCTCAAGTTTCCATGTAGAAAACTCCTCCCGGAGCCAGGTTCATTGCATGGGCACCCTTAGCTGATCTCCACAACTGGCTCCTGATTTTAGCTTTGCGTTCTGGGTCTGGAGGAGGCTGCGGCAGAAGCAGAGCACAGGCCTGCGAAGGGAAGCAGACAAGCGCAGAGACGAGCTCCGGAGGCAGTTGGGGCTCCTGCCTTGTTCACACCCGCCACAGCCCAGCCTCTCCTTCCACGCATGGTCCCCCCTGCAGACCTGCACGAGAGCAGCCCTGTTGCTCGTCAGCAGCCTCAGATCGCAATTACAGCTGAGCTTCCCTTGCAGCACTCAAAGGGGGTCGTTTCAGTGCTGCAGCATCCCCCCTCCGGCCCCAGCATCCCTCCTCCGGCCCCAGCATCCCCCCTCCGGCCCCAGCATCCCCCCTCCGGCCCCAGCATCCCCCCTCCGGCCCCAGCCGGATGCCTCGCTCAAGCCATTGCTCCAGACCGCAGTACCTGGTTGTGCCAGGGAGAGCATGGGTACAGGGCTGTACCCCAGCTGGAGCCGACGCAGGCTCCAGGGACTGCCAGGGGCTCCCCCCCGCAGGCAGCAGCAGAAGGCTGGGACCCCAGCAGGGTCTCCAGCAACGAGATGGAAATCCAGACCTTCACCCAGCTCCGTAGGGCCTCTCCTCCATGCCACAGCTTTCTGCAAGCAAACTTGCAAAGCATAACTTCCTATTAGCGGTTATTTTAGTAACTACTGTCACCACCCCTGCAAGCACAAACTCTGAATAATCTGTTGTTGATTTGTACATGGATTTGTACCGGAAAAGATTTTCCCAAGACCCCCGGCTTTACACAGCCTCCTTTATTAGTCCTGGATGGAGCATTTGCCGGAGGGTGAGTCTGAGGTCACAGGACCATAGCTCAATGCCGCGGCCTCACCAGAGGAACCTAAATCAACCCCGAGCTAGAACTTCAGGGAAATTTAGGCCCCCAGTATGAGTTATAGCTAGGTAAGGTGGCTCTCCCAAGGCAAACCAGGGTTTATTGGTCAGCTGGACACCGAACACAGTCTTCGAGCTGGAAACTTCTGGCCAAACTTAGCAGAGAAACGAGTTAGTTTGATGACTTCATCCTCTGCTGTGTGTTGTCCGAGATGCCCTTCTCTCCTGAAGAAGGCCTCTTACCCCGCTCCTCTCCACTTATTCGGGGGGCCATTACTACTTAACATCTCACTCACAGAGTGCTTTTGCTGTTCTCCAAAACGTGCCTTCCTTCCCCAGGCACTCCAGAGCACCCGGGGTAAGGCCCACATTGCCAGGCAGGATTCTGAGCCATTTCACCCCTTCCTAGCCCGTGCGGGGAAGGGAGGGAGCAAGCAGCGGCAGCAGGCACAGAGCCCCTTGCCTGACACAGGGAGGGAGCCCCGCAGGTCTCCCCTCCCGACTTTCCCCTTCCCGCTCCCTCCATCCCCTTCCCCAGGGATTACGTTTCTATTTAACCAGCCGCTTCCTCGCCCATTGTCCCCAGGTCTCTGCAGCTGTAATCATCCTGCCCAGAGAGACGGGGCGGCTTGAGCAAACACCGGCATTGCCTAACAACACGGGGAGAATTTCAATGTTTGCCAAGGTGGTGTTTTCCCCCTCCCCTTGATGGATTTTCCTACTCGGAGAGATTTGTCTGCAGAGCATAACTTCTCTGCACCTTGAGAAAGTCAGCACTCTCCCCGAGACAGCTGCAGTATTAATATCCCAAACTGGGGAGCAAGGAGGGAGAGCGTGTGAGTGAAGAAGCAAGTCTGCACCAAACCACATCAGTAAAATGAGAAAGCCAAAGATTGCGCCATAAATAAGGACCAGTTGACACTTCTTAAATTCATAGCTTTAGCACACAGCAAAGTGTCTCCTTTTTATCAGGAATTTGTTGACAAGGGTTGCAAAAAGATCTACAAATAATACTGAGTGGGGCTATGAAAATGTATTTGTGGAACATTTCAGTATCAGGGATCACCATTATATCGGAAGAATTCATCTTCCTAGAACATTTTATTAGTATCTAGATTTTATAGCTGCTCCCTTTTAATTTTTTTTTAAATTTATTATTTTTTTCATTCCTCCAGCAAATGTAGCATCGGCTAAGAAGGGGGACCAGCATCTCGCATCTCCCCGCACCCCCTCCCTGGGTCCCCGATTTATCCCCTGCATTTCCAGCCCAGCAGCGGCCATTAGGGGTTTGGCTTCCCAGGCTCCCTTCCTGGGGCTGCTCGTCCCCGTGGATTTCCCGGGTGACCTTGGGCCTCAGCGTCCCCTCAGTCCCACCGCTGCTCGCAGCATCGGAGCCAGGCACGAGGCTAGGGACCACGTACGCCCCCAGAGCCCCCTGAGACGCCAGCTTGGGAAGGGACATCCATAGCCGTCCGGTCACGCTGTGCTCAGGGTCTCGGTGCCAGCCAGGGATGTAAAACTTTCAGAGCAGGTGGCTGAAGGCGAGCCCAGGAAGGTGCCTGCACCCCGAGCTCCGGTCACAGACCCTCTCCCCCCCTCCCCGAGGCAAATCTCGGCCGGGCTCCGCCGAGCCCCCAGGCTCGCTCTCGCGGTCGCTCTGCTCCCGTTTCCCCACACATCCCCCCAGCGAGTGCCCATCCTGCCCTCTCCCCTCCACATTCCCCTTCCTCCCCTGGCCACGCCGCAGCTCCAGCCTGCCCGGCAGAAGCGATGATAAATTTCCAACAGTGGCATTACAGACAGTCATAAATAACGCCTTGCTCTTCGGTGCCGGCAGTTTCCATTAGGGCTGTCTGGATCGGGCTGTTGATACCCCCAGTCTGCGCAGGGCCCAGCCGTAAAATTTATCAGTATGCTTTCCTCACCCCATAAATCATCCCAACTGGAAGCCATATGGCAGATAAGGCCTTAAAAACATACAGCCACAAGCAGTGGCGGGCGGGCAGCTCCTCTGCAGAGCAGGGCACGGGGGAGAAGGGCACTTTCGCTTTTTGGTTGCACCTCGCCAGGGTCTAGCAGACCCCACAGCACCACGTGCCAGCTCTGTTCCAACTCATTCCCCCTCCATAAGGATCTGTACTGGGTGGGGAGCAGGAAGAAAAGGGCATTTCATGGTTTTCCAGACCCACACCAGCAGCTCAGAAGCAGAAATCATTCCCCTAAGAAATAAAACCCAGAGTGCACGTCCTCTGGGGTTTCACTCCTTCATCAGACCTCCGACAGAAAAAGCCCTGTAGACAGGGAAGCCGAGGCCAGTGGACCACAGGTCACCTGGAGGCAGCTGGACCCCGACACAGCTCAGAAGCACCAGCTTTGCTGACTAAGGGACCAGTACATACCAGTTTGCCACCCAGACAGCAGGCAGGTGTGCTGGGGAGAGACTCCAGCACCAGCAAAGACCCCAGTTTGTCTCCCCACTGCTCACTTTGCAACCCCCACCAACACCCCAGCTCTTGAGGGATTTAACTGTTGGACAGTAAATACAAGCAGTTCCCCAAACAACTGTGGGCATTTTGAAGACAGCTATTTTGACAGAATAAGCACAGAGGTAAGTTCACATTTTAGAGTTAGAGATTTTTGAACTAAAAGAGCCTCACAGCAGAGGAACTCACGTTTCCTTCTTCTCCCCCCTGTTGCAGCAGCACAGGAAGCACAGCACACCCCAAACCCAGGCTTCCCCACTCCCTGCCTTGCCCATCCTTCTTTATTTCAAGGCAGAACGAGGTGTAAATTGATACCAAATCAGCCTGTTTACATTTCACACCCACTGTGCACTCAAGAAAATGTGTAAAGCAATGAAGAATGAGGCCTATTGTTGTGGGGTTTAATTAAAAAGTCCTACAAAACACAATATCCTGCACTGCCCCTGGGGCAGGAGCTGGGTGCCCTTTGCTGGGTGCTGGGGCACCCCTGGTCTCTGCACACCCAGAGCAGCACCTTCCCTTCGGCACATGGATGCAGCAGCTCTCAAACAGCAATGGGCAAAGTATGCAAGTGGAAATATTCCCCAAGTTTTCATCTAGTAGGGATCTACATGTGCATTGACCGCCCTCTCCCCCTGCCATGAGTGAATGTCTAGATACAACCAGACAGTATTTATATGGGGAAAAAACATGAGTTTGAGCCGACAGATATCTATCCCTGGGCTGTGAGCCTGGCAACTGGATAAATTAAAACTACGTGTTTGGGACAATATAGGCATCTGCCCACTATTTTCTCTACTTGCTTTCTTCCCATTCATCTTCAGCTCCAGCTCTGCTTTACAGTATCTCTTTACCTCGTTTCCACTGCAACCCATTAAAAAGTGCACTGCATGTCATTCTTTCATTCCTGACGGCAGCTTTTATTGGTAGCTAAGAGCAGAGCCCCGGGAATTAGCTGTTGCCCTAGCAATTTGCTGCCACGAACGGGTTAACCGTGTCTCTGAGCAAATGAAGCCATGTGGCTTTGGAGTAAAGAGCAATTCCAGGAATTCTGTGCTACCTAGATAGAGGCCTGTCTTGCAGAATCTGCCACAGTGAACTCTTGGGAACACATTAAATTAAGTGTCCTAAATTCGCCTAACTATGCATTTAATTTGGCAGTAATAGGACACTCTCTGTATAATAGCAGAGTTGCTGTATAATAGAAGAGTAGCTGCATATTAATATTTTGATTATTAAGGACATGTGTATTGGAGGCTTGATAACTATGTAATATATTATTCCTTAATTGCTCAGACTCTTAAGTATGTTTTCATAATTAGCTGCTATTTAGTTAATGTAAATATCCAGCTTATTAAATATAGAAATGTATTTCTGCTTGCAACAGTTATTTGCATGAGAAGAAACAAGAGCAGAGCTCTCAGCTCGTCCCTGCCCAAGCAGCCCGGAGCAGCACGGGTGGGAGGGCAGGGACCTCGCGATGGGTGGCTCCCGGGTGGCCGAGCAGCCACTTAAACTGTCAGCACAAAAAGGCCATTTTGCCACAGAGCTCATCTCAGGCACTCCAAACTTCGCAGTCTTTATTGGACGTGATGGGAAGCCTTTCTGAGTTCAAGCCATGGCTTTGTCTGGTTCCTCTCAAGCAGAGATAATCCCCTCTACCTGGGCCAGACAGCTGATGTGCTTCCTCCTTCCTTAATTTAGTAATAAATCTGCCAAGCTGGGAGGCTTCTGAATGAGGCTTTTGCTCTTGTTTCTGCATGGAGGACCCATAAAAAACATATGGAAACGAAAGGCAGAAATGCATATTTCATACTTTGCCTGAGCTGGGCCCACAGCTCGGGGATCGTCAGCATTTATCTGTTCTAAGCACCTGATCTCCCCGTCAGCAGCTCCCACTGCCCCAGCCCGGGCAGCATCGCTGCCGTCAGCCGCACGCAGGTGCGAGCAAAGGCAGATGCTCTTGGGACATCTGCCTTCGGTGCTGAGCGTGCAGGCGCGGTGCTCCCTGCAGCGGGTGCACCTGCCTAGGAGAAATGGGGGTGACGGTGGTGGGACCCTCCGGTCCCCAGCAGCACCCCTCTGTGTGCCCTGCGTTCAGGCAGCGAGCAAGCGCTCAAAATCCTGTACTCTGCTGCCCAAAGCCTGGGGCAGAAAAAAGAGCTGATGCCTGAGGAAACCTATAGTCAGGGCTTGCTGTGGAAATGCCTTGTGTGCGGCCGAGCCCCGGGCTCGCTCTGCGGGGCCAAGTGCTATTGCAGGGTGTTTCTGTTTGCTGTGGTGCAGAGAAGAAGAGGCTCTGGACCACGACGCTGTGGAGGTCTCGGCTCTGGGCCCCCCTGCAGCCGCGATGCTCTCTGCCTGGCTCACAGCGGTAGCAGAGCTTTGCAGAAATGGCAAAATTATCTCAACTGCTTGCGCTGCTCCAACGGAGAGCATCGCTTCCATCTGAAGGTCGGAGCTGCAGGTGTATGCCCGGCCACCACGAGCATCCGAGCCCCCTCCTGCTCCCGGCCGAGGCGGCAGCGCTGCCAGGCTCGCCACTCGGGGGGCTTCGCCTCAAATGCTGGGATGAAACAGTCCAAAGGGGTTTGAGCTTGTTTTTCAAGCTCACAGATTTTGGGCAGGTTTCTTGTTTTGGTTCCTAAATGCCACACTTCAACATGTTTATTGTCCCACTGCCTAACAGGGGAGGAAGGTTGAATGAGCTAATAACTTAGCCGCCGCCAACATGTTTATTTGATTTTTTTTTTTTAAAGAGCTTTAGCAAATACAGTATGTACAAGGAAAGAAAAAAAACCCTGGTGCCAGCATATATAATTCCTCTAGGAGCAAGTCTGATAGGAACACAAAAGCATGCATGCTTCCAAACTGTAACCAATATTTGCACATCGGAGTGACTAATTCTCCACTCTGCGCCACAGAACAATAGGCATAATAGCAAGGTACATTAATGCAAAGCGTGATTGTCTGGTGCCTTGGTTATTTGACACATAAACAAGGAGAGGAGGAGGATTTTTATCTACCTGTATAACTATTCGCCGAACAGCGGGTTACAAATGCACTCAGAAAATGCTGACCCAGGGCTGCTCCTGTACCTCCTGCGCCGGATTGGCACATGATTTGCAGCACTGCGGGAGTTCTATAGCTGACCTCATTAGCAGTGCATTTCCTGGCTTGTTAGCATCATATTTGTATAATTTACGGCACCTTCGTTTTTATGGAATGTGTTCCTTGTAGAGTGTAATGGCAGCAATATATTTAACCTCTCCTATTTAGGAATGCTGTTGCTGAAGGCAGCCTGGAGATATAAAAGGGATTTTTTTTTCATCCCTTCTTTCTCTCTTGCATGCGTATTTTTTTTTCCAGCCGGTTGCTGGATACCCAAATATACGTGTAACCTGTAAAGTGTTCATAAAAGGCAATGTGAGGCTGTGCTCAGGAAACCGCAGCTTTTCAGGAGCATTCCCAAGGTCAAGCCCCTAAATCAGTGTAGTGTCATCTATCCAAAGCCATTACTCAGCTGCTGGAAGAGGAATGAGAATTGCACCAGCAAAAGGAAAGGACAGCTTTGCGGTGAAGGCAGCATGCGGTGGTGGGACGGATTTGGGCTCAGCTCCTGGCTCTGGCACAGCTCTCTTGGCCAACCTTGGGCAAGTCCCTCGGTGACGACGTGTCTCCGTTTCACAGCTAGCGATGCTCCTTTTCTGCTCTGCTTCCTTCGCAGGTCCGGTGCAGATGGGAACCTCTGCACGCTGGTGTAATAACTCAAAGCAAAGGAGTGTACGCGCTGGGGAGGGGGCGGATGGGGCACGGCACTGCTCACTTGAGTGAAATTCAAGAGATGGGTTGGGACTGCTTGGCCTTCTCCTTCAGCCTGGCCGAACTGCTCCGAGCAGGCAGCGCTTTTCCGCAGGACAGGAGCGTGTCACAGGCTGGGTGCAAAGGATCAGCCCGCTGCCTGCATGAGCCTGTGCCTCCCAAATCCCCCCGAGCCGTGCAAGAGCGTCGTGGCCTGCCAGAGGGAAGCTCCGTACCACAATCAGCACCATTTTTAGCGCAGAGCCTTTAAGAATATGATCCTATTTCTGTTCCAGTCATCACAGTTGTTTTGTTGCGCTCTGGCAAATTAGAGCATTGATTTTTGTGAGCGCAAGGGGGAGATGAGAAGGTGACCTGCAGAGACCCCCCGGAGCAACACAGAGCTAAACAGGCCAGGGGCAGCTGGCGGCTGTGCCCCTGCCCAGCCCCTTTCCAGAGCAAAAAGCCCTGGGAACTGGGAACCAGCCACGCTGTGCTGCACTCCAGCTGGAAGCACAGAGGTTGTTGCCGCTGGTTTCACGTCCCTCCCTTGCAGCGATCTCCGAGAACATGGCATCTGAGGCTGACCAAATGTGGTCACCTATAAAGCCGACCTGCACTCAAGGCTCCCCGTGTAACCCACGGAGAAAAGCAACGCTTGTAGGCTCTGAGTCAGCCCAGGCCCATCAGAGGTGTCTGAAATAGGGCAGACAGATCCCTGCAAACGCTTGTTTTCCTCCATCTAAACGGAGCCCGGGGTGATGAGTGCAGATGGAGATGTCTCCTGTTGACGGCTGAAGTCAAGCAAGATGAACCCCACCTGCAGAGATATTTACTCCTGATGTTGTAAAACTAACTGCAGTTCGGAGCAGGGTTCTCAGCTGGGGGTGCTGCTCCCTAGTGCCTACGAGGCAGGCTCCGACACGAAAACACGGGTGTTTTCATGAGAGCCGGAGGAATGCAGCACCCAAACCACTGGAACGCCCTTTGGGGCATGAGTTAATGCCAGGTTGCTCTTGGGGCTCACCCATCACACCACCAAGCTGGCACCACTTGAAAGCAAGTGCCTATGACTAACCAGTCCCTGTGCTAGATTAAAACCGTGCTTATTTCTGGCTTTGTCTGCAGATTTGAGCGGAGGGAGCAGGCTGAGACACAGAGTCAGCAAATGGGATAGAAAATGGCTTTCCCCAGGGGTGCTCCAGTCAGTGGGGACTCCAGGGTGATGTGGGTTGGGGTTGTCCTACATGCTCTGTTCCTCCCACGGAGGCTAATTTGTCCTCCTAAACCCCTGACTCTTTGAGCTTTGAGGAGACACCAGACTAAGACCATTTCTGCCATTCCTCTGCTGGGCTCAGATCATTTCTGGAGACTCTGGGAAGAGGTTTAAGGAGCCGACGGACTCATCAAGCAGAACACGCCACCACATATACTGCTGTATCTCCTACAGCAAGCACCTCTCCCAGTGGTAAGTGGACTGAGAACGCACAAACTCATGCCATGCAGGTGACTGAGGAGACCATGGCTTGTTTCACGTGAATTTGGAGGAAATTCAGACCAGCTCAGCAGAGCTAAAAGGTCTCCAAAGCCACACTCTCCCCTCTGTTCCTCATTTTTAATGAATTCCTCTGCATCCCTTGGGGCTGTATTTCCAAATAAGTATCATTCCAGTATTATCGGATAATTGCTAACTGGATGGGCACGGTGGCTGCTTCCCTGCTCTGTCTGAGCCTCATCACTGCAGTCAACTCCACCTCCAAGTCCCCGTGCTAAACTGCTGGTCTGAAGAGGATGAAGGGAAAATTAAGAAGCTTTTCCTCAGGAGACAGACCCCTCCAAGCCTGCAGTAACCCATCCCTCCTGGTACAGAAGCCATTTGCAAGGTTAAGAAGGGCCTGCGGCTCTTGCCACAGCCAAGCGCATCCTCCATCTGCTCCCGCAGAGCCTGGCAGGAGCCGTTCCTTGCTTTTTTCTTTCCCTAAAGTCACAAATTCACTCCTGATGCAGCTATCTCTCTATTATGGGATGAGACAACTGCTTTAGGTCAGCTTAGGCATGTCATGGACCTGCAGCTGCACGTGTGATCCGAGACCAAGCATCTCCTCCGACAGGACCAAGCGGCTGGGCAGGTGTGTGAGTCCCTCCGCCTCACCAGCCTGGTGTAGCTTGTTGCTTTCTGGCCGTGTTTCCATCTGCTTTTCTCCAGTAAGGATTTTAAAATCCAGGATCCCACCTTGGGGGCGAGAGGCGAGGAGCCCTGGGAGAATGCCCCGGGGACCGCGTGGCCGCAGTGTGCAGAGCCTCCTGTCTCCACTAGCTTGCGGTTTGCTTATGCCTTAAAAACAAGATTCAGATCCCTTATAACTTGATTTAAATTGAACCTGTCTCATTAAATGGCTACGTACCCGCTTCGTTGTCTAAACATCCCATTTTCATGCTGCTCAGGTTGTCTGTGATATCTTGCAGTGATGAATTCCGTGGGTTAGCTAACAGTTGCATAAAATACATCTTTTTGTGATGCTTTTCAGCCTGTTTGCACCTGACATGGCTCTTGTGCTGTGACAGTGGCTCCAGATTACTCGCCTTCTCCCTCCATTTCGATTCGCTCAGCCTGCTTTCCCCTCTTGCTTAAGCCCATCCTAATTTCATTCAGTCTCAAGCTGAAGAGCCAGTAGGATCTAAAATGAGTTTCTGCTGCCAGAGGGGAAAATTCGGCCTCGTCTGCTCCCACGGCTGCCCACAGGCTCACGTATGGAGGACCTATGAGGGGTACCTTCGTGCTGGGTTTGCAGGGAGGAGACATCTGACATGGCTTTCCAGCACCATGGCCGGCTGCAGAGCCCCAGCTCGGGTAGGGCTGTGCTCTCCGCTCCACGTGCCGCTCCCTTGTGCCTGCAGCTGGATCTGGCCCTCTGGCCAGGCGATCCGCTCCAGGGCTGCTTCCAGTGAGGAGAAAGCAAGGCGGAGGTGGTATTTACCACATGAGTCAAGAACCAGCCTCCTCTGCCGCCGTCCAAGGGGTCCTGGCCCACTGGGGGCTGCAGGCGGGTGCGGAGGAGAGCATCAGAGCCTGCAGTTAGCTGCTGCGGCGCACGTCGACAGGCAGACACCCAAGGGGCTGGGCATCATTACCTTCTCATTCCCATCAGTTACCACTTGGGGTTAACCAGCGTCTCCACCCAGCCCAAATAACTGTGGAGAGCAAATAAGAAAGTATCGATCGGGGCTGTGTAAGGCAACGGCCACCGCCAACACCCCTGCGACCCGGCTCCCTCCTTGCCCCAGCCACCCCGGTGCTGCAGCGCCGTTATCCCGGTGCACCCCTGGGAGAAGCCGGGCGGGGGGTCCCGGAGCGCGCGGGGACGGGTGGGCGTTACGCCTGCCGCGGCGCAGGGCCCCGGCGAGCGCTCCTCTGCGCAGCCCGGCGTGCAAATGGCTTTGCAGCAGCCCTGGGAATGAGCGGCAGCACCAGTAATGTCTCCATGGCTTCTTGTTAGCTGCACTCTAAGCAGGAAAGTGACTGGCCCTGACAATATAATTTACATTGCTGTATAAAACTATCTGTGGAAGCCAAGCTAATTTGTGCCAGATTAGGCTATTTGTCTCAGCCACTGTCTAACGGCACAATCTATCAGAGGGCTGTTTTCAAATATCGCTTTTCAAGCGTGCCCTTGAGAGGTGGGAATTGATTGGGATCTTAGAAAGCAAAATTACAGCAATAACTTAAAAGAAACAATAATTACTGAATCATACCAGTGTCAGCACTCTGCAAAACACGAAATAGCCATCAAACCCCAATCCAATATATTCTGAAGCAAATTTATTGAATGGAAAAAGCAGTTGAGTGAGGCTTTTTTTCTCCCCTTTCCCTTCGCCCCCTCTCTCTCTCCCTGTACATATGGTTATCTCAAAACCGCAAGTGAATGAGTCGATAATTCTTGTCATTGACTGCTCCATTTTCAGAGAGTCAAGAAAAGATCCATTAGCTACCTCCCGACTCGGTGTCTTTCCCCTTCCCCTCCAGTCATTTGCTAGTCTGCGCTCCTCAGGCAAACAAACATATATAACTAATCATCTGTTAAAACGCCGAGTCCCCTAATAAATCTCTGCAACTGAAATACTTTAATGGGTAATTAATTGATCCTGTTCCAGAGGAGTAATAAGATAATAAATTAGACAATATTTCACTCAGTTGTGTCAGTGTACTGCTAATGGTGCTGTAGGGCTAAGCCGAAGGATAATAAATTAGCCAGAAATTAACTGCTAAGAGCTTTCTGCAGAGAAATTGGCTGACAGGCAAGGCTTTGTGATTTAGGGCCCCGCTGCCATTGCAGTGCTCTCCATCCCATTTATTTATTTTTTGGTGCTTGCAAACATTAACGCTGGTTCAGAGCTGGCAGCGCTGGGCTGGGGGCGGTGGCAGGAGGGGACGGGCAAGGGGCGCAGCATCCTCGGTGCCCGTCTCCGGGAGCCGGGGAGCGCGGGCAGGCACAGCGTTCGGCAGGACTGGAGAGCGGCAGATTTATTGCAATCCGGTTGCGCTGCATGTAGGTAAATTACTTTTGTGCTGACTATAAAGACTGTCTCTAAGGCAAGTTATTACCCATCCAGCAAACAAAAAGGAAATATTTTCTAGTGCATCTGTCATATTTCACGGGAAGGTTTGGCAGAGACATCGGGAAAGATGACACCGGGGGACCTATCCTTGCATGGTGTAAACCAGCACAGCCCCGCTGAAGTCTGGCCGCTTACTTGAGCTCTGTTAATGAGAAGTTTAAGAGGTTTCTAAACCTGGCCTGAGTTTGCAGCCCACACACACGCAGATGTCTGCAGCAGGGGCCGTTGAGTGGCGATGACTTTGATCATGCCAGAAGCAGCCAGCCTTGAGCAATGCCAGAGGGAGGTGGGAGGCAAAGGTGGGCTTGGGGGAGCCGAAGGTCTCCCGCAACGCCTTAGACCAGGGACTGGCAGGGCCGGGCCATCCCAGGGAGACAAAAGAGGAACAAGAGGTGGCTTTAGAAAGCCAGAAACCCACTTGCCGTCTCAGAGGCCCTGGATTTATTTCCTACCTACAGCTACGTGGAAGAGGAAAACAATGATCAGTCTGTGGGGAGAAAACTGGCTTCCTAGAAAGAAGGAAACATTTGAAGCTCTCCGTTTTGCAGAATAGACTGAAATATATGACATCTGACTCAAATCTGCAGTTCTGGAGGGTATGTGCGACCCTTGGTCCAAGCCCAGAGTGTGTCTGGGACTAAAGGAATTGAAAATTCCTGCTAAACGCTGAGCCCTGAGCGCTGCAGGAGACCGCAGAGCAGATCCCGGCTCTCTGAGGGATGGCAGGAGGTGCCTCTCCAGCCAGGAAGGACGGGGTGCAAGGGGCAGCTCTGCCCTGCCACCCTGCCCACCTACACGGCTCTGCCAGGGGCTTTGAGAAGTGCTGGAGATCCGCTCCCCAGCCCCATTTATAGCCCGCTATTGAGAATTTTATAGCCCTTGATTACAGCCAACCTGAAACAGGCTCTGCAGATCCTCACCCCACCATCAGCTCTTACTCATCAAGGGAAAGAAGAGAACTTTGGACCCAGGGGCTACGAAGGGAGTTCTTCCTCTTTATTTTGGGCTGCTTTGATCATAGCAAAGCTCAGAGGTGCCCAGTAGTAAGGTGCTCTGGTGATCGATGGCATCATCCTCCCATTCCCCTCCTCCCCTCGAAGCAGCAAGTCAGCCTCCCCCAGCGTCAACGGGACCCCAGCAACCTCCCCGGCCTCCCAAAACCCAGGCTGGGGCTGCAGTGGGGGCCCTGCATGGCAAACCCTCATCTACTTTGGGTCTGGGGAACAGCAAGAGGATGAAAGTCAGGGTTCGGAGGCACTGGGGGAGATGTGCGAGGGGCCTAGGGGAGGAACAGGCTTATGAAATGCTGTGGGAAGCTCCCCAGTGCCGGGGATGCTGCAGATGCCCCACAGCACCCCACAGAATCCTGCATCCCGATACCGCTCAGCCCCGCAGCATCCCGCAGCACCCTGCATCCCGCAGCATCCCACGCAAGGGCGGTAAAGGCGAGTGGCTCGGCAGAGCCACCACGGCCAAGCACCTCTCCTTGGGTTTGCCCTCTCCCGCTCCCCTTATTCTCCTTCCTGCTGCCTTTGCTTCCTGAGAGGAGGTGAAGAGAGTGATAATCAGCCAGGGCACCAGGAGAGCTCATGGACGAGATTAAAAGCAAATCAAAGAAGAAAAATTGTGGCATGGTTTATGTCTTCCTAATTAAAACCCCGCCAGTCTCCCTTCTCTTCCCCCTCCCTTTTCCAGCTAATGTTACACTAACGAGCTGAGTTTAGTGGCATTTATGTAGATAAAAGTCTTGATGATTGATCTCAATGGCTTGTTAAAATTAGTTTCAGTCCACCATATTGATTTAATTCCATTGCTTGAAAGTGCTAATTAATAATGATAATAAAAGTGTCTGGGCTCATTATTATCAGGAGGCAGGTTGGGAAGGGGATGAGGGGCACAGCGGCTTGTGCATCACTCACTCCATCTAAAAATGGCCTTTAAAAAGCCGGCGTGGAGGGGAAAGCAAACAAGGCAAGAGAGGAGGGCAGGGGAGGGGGCAGGGGAGTTGGGGTTTGCCCTTAGCCAGGGTCAGGTAACTCCGCAGGGTGTTTTTGCAGAATGACAATGACTTTGCAACACTGCGGGAACCAAAGACACGAGGGGACGCTTGCAGGGCTGTCCCTGAGCCGTGCGTTCAGCTGCCCGTCTGTCCGCTCCCAACACCTCCACCTTGGGGACACAAGCACTGGGGAGCTCAGGGGACCACCAGGTATTTTGCCTGTCACCCCCTGAACTGTCCCCTGAGGCTTTAATCCTCAGGGGCTGTTTGCGCGGTGCCCCGGTGCCCACCCTGCTCCCTGGTGCGGGTCCTGCTCCTGAGCCGTCCCTGCGTGGCCCCGGCCGAGCCGGCCTCCCCCCAGCGCCATGCTGGGTGGGCTCAGGCACCAGGCGGCTCTTTCCAGACTGCCCGTTAATGAGGCTCCTGTTGCATCTCTTCGTGGTTCCTAAAATGTTTTGCACTGAGATTTTCTTTTTTTAAAGGCTCATCCCTGGACCAAACTTCAGTGTCAGAGAGCAGCCCTAATTAAGGAGTTTGCCGAGAATGCCCTGCCTGCAAAATGATGCTCATGCTCTTCTTCAGATACCTGCTGTCTCCAGCTACTGAAGCCTCTTTCCTGGGGAAATTAATTAGTGTAATTAATATATTTATGCAATCATTCAAAGTGCTGATTACAGACAACTGCAGAGAAAACTTTTAACAGTGACAGCCACCTCTTCCTCGGGCTCAGCGGTGTAATTTCTTTGCATTTGTTTATCTCCGCTCTTGGCCAGCTACTTTGATAACATCAGCTGCGTCCTCCATCATCCCCCTCATTCCCTCCCAGGCCTGAGCAGCAAAGTAGCCAGCCCCTCTCCCGTGCCTTCCCAGCACCACTGCAGGGCTCCCTGGCAGTAACGACCCTCATTTTTAGCAGCGCCCGAAGCTGACCAAGCTCCCTGGAGCCTGCGGTGAAGGTGCTGAGCAAGGTCAGCCAGGCGAGGAGAGGCACGGGGGGTCCCTGCCCACCCAGCTGCCCCAGCCATGCAGCAGAGCCGTAACTTCTCATTTTCCTGCTGATGCACTGCATGTGTTTAAAGCCCCAAATCCAGAACTGCTAGCAAGACTAGGTCACCCTTGGAGGAGCCTCTGCCTGCCCTTGGCAGAGGGACGGGTCCGCAGGTGACTTCTGTTTCTTCCCAAGCAAGCTCGCCTCTCCCCTCACCGGCACGTCGGCCCCAACGCGCTGTGCTAACGCTGCTGCGGGATTTGTGCCTGCAAAACGCGCCTGCCTCCGGAGCGAGCTGTCACCCACCGGGCACTGCGGCGCGGGAGCTGCTCGGGCAGGGAGAAAGCGGGTCGGGGAAGGGCCCTTCCCCACCGCTCCCCCCTCTTTGCCCCTCTGTCTCTCATTTCTTTCCCTTTTATTTTTAAAAATTCTCTCTGTCTTTCTCATCCATCATTTTCTCATTCCCTCTCTCCCATACACAGCGAGCCAGCTAATGGAGTCTGCAGTAATTCAGTCCTCCTCGACAGGGGCTGTAATTTCAATAAATAATTACAGGACTTGATTTCACCTCCCTTCCTCCTGCAATGTGATTGCACAAACTCATCACACGGGGCTGGGCAGTTAATTAGCCCTGGGACTTCAGGGTGGCCCCGTGGGTTTGGGGACTGCAGGGTACAGACCCTGCTTTTCTCCTGGGGTCTCTGACTCTGCGTTTCGAATGCAGTGGTCCGGGGCCCGGACCCTGCGCTGGGCGGTTTTGGGGTGTGCTTGGGCAGGCTTTGGCGTCCTGGTCCGTGCTCCCAGCACCAGCTCTCGTGGCATCCTGAGGAGGGGAGTCCTATTCCCTGTCCATGGAGGGTTCCCAGCCGGGCCCCTGCCTGTCCTCCTGCCCTGCCCTGCCTGCGCCGCTGCCCACCCCAGCACCAGGAGTGGAAGAGCAGCAAGAGCTCATTAGGATACTTTTCCCTTGTCCATAGGAAGCGCGGGGTGGCCCAGCCGGGCTGCGGGGCGGCAGGGGCTGCGCTGGTGCACCCGCCGTCTGCAGAGCCCAGCCAGGGCGGCGGTGGGTTCGTAACAGGGATCCCACTGCCTGCCTGCAGGGACGGCACGGGGAATCCTGTAACCGACCCAACAAGACTGACCACGGCAAAGGCAAACCCAAGGCCAGACAAGGCCACCGATTCCCCCGGACTCTGCAGGCAGCGAGGCCGTCGATAGCCATTTCTAATGCCTTTGGTCTTGGCTGAAAACAAAGTGAAGGTCCCTGAGTTCTCCTATAAATGGTAATGATAACACAATTATCATGCAAAACAAAAATTAAGTTTAATGGTGCAAAGCCAGGGTGTACTGTGGAGGTAATTCATATTAATTATGTTTGGATTAAAAGCTTATTTCTTTTGTTAGCATCTGCAAGTAGGAACTTAGCAGTAAAAAAACCCGCATATAATTACTGCATCTTATGGAGGAGCAGTGTCGAACTTAATGGAGCATCCCCGTTCTCTCTGGGCACCCGACGAGTGGTAATATTTCACATTTTATGAAATACAGAAGAAATAAATTACAGGTTTAATGATAAGCATTACTTGGGCTCGTAATGCAGTGTGACTGGCTACTTAATGCGCTCAGACCTGCAGACCCAAGCGGCGCAGGGGAGGGGGGCAGAGGCTCCCCATGCTCGGTGGCGCTCAGGGGAACACAGCGCACCCCAAAACTCTGCTTCAGCCCCCACCTGAGCTTGTGGGCTGTTTCTGCCTCTATTTCTGCCTGTCAAGATGAGGTTTTGAACAGCAACATGCAAGGTCTGATGGACACAATGGTCAGGTCTGCACGCTGTTATTCTCGCCTGAGGTCGCACCCTGAGTGCCACTGTGCTGCAGTGCAATGCCACCCGTCGCTGTGACCCCCCCGTGCCGCAGTCAATGCCACCCGTCACTGTGACCCCCCCGTGCCGCAGTCAATGCCACCCATCACTGTGACGCCCCCCATGCTGCAGTCAATGCCACCCGTCACTGTGACCCCCCCGTGCCGCAGTCAATGCCACCCATCACTGTGACGCCCCCCATGCTGCAGTCAATGCCACCCGTCACTGTGACCCCCCCGTGCCGCAGTCAATGCCACCCGTCGCTGTGACCCCCCCATGCTGCAGTCAATGCCACCCGTCGCTGTGATTCCCCCATGCTGCAGTCAATGCCACCCATCATTGTGACGCCCCCCATGCTGCAGTCAATGCCACCCATCGCTGTGACCCCCCGTGCTGCAGTCAATGCCACCCATCGCTGTGACCCCCCGTGCCGCAGTCAATGCCACCCATCGCTGTGACCCCCCGTGCTGCAGTCAATGCCACCCATCGCTGTGTCCCCCCCGTGCCGCAGTCAATGCCACCCATCACTGTGATCCCCCCGTGCCGCCGTCAATGCCACCCGTCGCTGTGACCCCCCCGTGCTGCAGTCAATGCCACCCATCACTGTGATCCCCCCATGCTGCAGTCAATGCCACCCATCGCTGTGACCCCCCCGTGCCGCAGTCAATGCCACCCATCACTGTGATCCCCCCGTGCCGCAGTCAATGCCACCCGTCGCTGTGACCCCCCATGCCGCAGTCAATGCCACCCGTCGCTGTGACCCCCCGTGCTGCAGTCAATGCCACCCGTCGCTGTGACCCCCCGTGCCGCAGTCAATGCCACCCATCACTGTGACCCCCATGCTGCAGTCAATGCCACCCATCGCTGTGACCCCCCGTGCCGCAGTCAATGCCACCCATCACTGTGATCCCCCATGCTGCAGTCAATGCCACCCATCGCTGTGACCCCCGTGCCGCAGTGAATGCCACCCATCGCTGTGACCCCCCGTGCCGCAGTCAATGCCACCCATCACTGTGACCCCCCATGCTGCAGTCAATGCCACCCATTGCTGCGACCCCCATGCTGCAGTCAATGCCACCCATCACTGTGATCCCCCGTGCCGCAGTCAATGCCACCCGTCGCTGTGACCCCCCGTGCCGCAGTCAATGCCACCCATCACTGTGACCCCCCGTGCTGCAGTCAATGCCACCCATCGCTGTGACCCCCCGTGCCGCAGTCAATGCCACCCATCACTGTGATCCCCCATGCTGCAGTCAATGCCACCCATCGCTGTGACCCCCCGTGCCGCAGTCAATGCCACCCATCACTGTGACCCCCCATGCTGCAGTCAATGCCACCCATTGCTGCGACCCCCATGCTGCAGTCAATGCCACCCATCACTGTGATCCCCCGTGCCGCAGTCAATGCCACCCATCGCTGTGACCCCCCGTGCCGCAGTCAATGCCACCCATCACTGTGACCCCCCCGTGCCGCAGTCAATGCCACCCGTCGCTGTGACCCCCCCATGCCGCAGTCAATGCCACCCATCACTGTGACCCCCCCGTGCCGCAGTCAATGCCACCCGTCGCTGCCCCGTCACCAAGTCTTTCCCCGGGAGAGCTGCAGGCGCAGCTGAGGGTTTGGTTTCAGTGGGGTTTTTGTTTTCGTTTTAAATACACCCTCGGCTGGGTGCCTGCGCCGCAGGAGGCAGGTGGGGCTGACCCGCCTGCAGTTGGACGGGTGGGGACAAGGTTAATCCCACTGTCATCACCGCCCGTAGTCCATGCGCCCCGTAAACTCTCTGGGAGAGTCTCTCTGCTCCTTATTAGTCTGGAGCCTGACGTGCGCCGTGGGTGTCAGCTGCTATTTTAATACATCTGTGCTGATGACAACAACAAAGTGCTCGGTGTCTTCCTTTTAAGCACAAACCAGTTTGGGGCTGGTCTAGAAGTGCTGCAGGGGCTTCAGCTTTTAATTACAAAAGCGAAATGGCCATTTTTAAAAATCGTATCTTTTTTTTAACTGGGAAAGCCTCCAGCTCTGCCCGCAAGCTCCAGACTCTGGTGACACAGCCAGGCTGGCCCTGGATCCTGGCAGACCATGGAGGCTGTTCCAAGCAAGGTTTGGAGGAGGCTCAGGGTTTGGGGTGTGTTTCAGCCGAAGGCTCGGGCTGGTTCTGTGTTTTCCCTGTTTCCCAGTTATTCTGCGAGCTGTGAATTGCTGCACCCACTACACCACAGTTTTTCTTAAGGGGTTTAAGTTGCATCGACACCGTCATTAGTATTATCTGGTTATTGATCTACGAATTAAAAATTCTATAGCTGGGCCTTAAGGTCTTGCTCTAACAGACCATAATGACCGAGAGCAGCCGCCCTGCTCGGCTGCCTGGACTGCAGCCCCCTCCAGGGATCAGCACGCCCAGGGGTGCCCTGGATGCCGGAGGGGTGACCCGGGAGCCATTCGCGTGTGGGCCCTGCTCCGCTTTCCCAACTCTTTCCCACCTGTGAGAGCCCCTGGCAGGAACATGGAGCCACTCCTGCTCTGCACTGGCCTGAGACCTGGCGAGCTGGTGCCGCAGGCTCTGCCACTCGCCTCTCCTGCCTCGGGGCTGCGGGAGGATGCTCGGAGCGGTGGCAGTCTCGCCCGTGACGGATGCGACGTGGTCTTTAGTTACAGTCCAGGTGACTGAACGCTTCAATCAATTCCTTAGAGTTGAAATGTGGCTGAGGAGGAAAGAAAGATGCACAGTAAATGGCCCCGGTACAGGCAGGAATTGGTTTTTAAATGGAGGGAGCAAGGGATATGGCATCAGAGGTGAAAGTAGACTGATTTGCCTTCACAGCAAGCATTTAACAAAACACCCAGTATGAAACTGTCCCACTGGGTGATCCCGCCCAGGACTGGGGAGCACATGGCCCAGACCAAATACAGCCTGTAGCTCCAGTTCGTATAACCAGTGGATGCATGAGTTCAATTTTTGTGCTATTATTGGGCATCGCTAAGGTGTCTGTTCATCTCCAACGTGCCAAGTGTCCTTGAGAGGCAGCCTTAATCCCCAGCAAGCAAGGAGTTACCCACACATGGTCAATCCCCCAGATCTTTCCTGTATTAGGACATCCTTAGTTTGGGAGAAAGCTGAGGTCTCCGACTCCCGAAATAGCAGGCAGGACCCAGGCTGCGTCTTCTGAGCTGGGCACCAACAGGATGGGGTGGACCAAGAGGTAGCTGAGGGCTGGCTCCATGTGTCTCAGTACTTTAAATTTAGGGATATTACTATCTTTATATCTCCATATGTCAAGTATTGCCATCTCTGACGCGATTAATCCAACGCCTCACTATCACACGGACACCGGGGGATTCCCCAGGGAAGGGCTTTCTCCCTGTTACACCTCCCGTTGCCTATTTTCCCCTTCACTCATCGTCTCTGCCCTGCCCGCTTGATTGACTGAAAATACTTGTGGCTCCTGCTCTGTCTCACTAGAAGGAAATTTGTGAGTTCATTTCACTTAATTACTACTCGGGTGCTCTAAAAGCCCCAGGACCCTCCCGGGGTCCGCTCTGCAAAGCGCTCTCCCGGAGAGCAGCAACATGGTCCCAACCGGAGCCCCGTGCGGAGCGCCGAGGCCCTGGGAGGGGACGCAGGAGGGACAACCATGGTCCCAACCGGAGCCCCGTGCGGAGCGCCGAGGCCCTGGGAGGGGACGCAGGAGGGACAACCTGCTCCCGGGGCCTGCTGGACCCCGGGCGGGACGGGGCTGATGGCCACGCTGCCTTGCGGCAAAAGCAGCGAGCCGGCGACCAGGAGATAACTAACTCCAGCTGGCGGGGGGAGAAGAGCCCCTGCCCACCCCCGGCTGGGGAAGTCGTGGGGGGCGGTGGGCGAGGGCACCTGGGAACCCGAGGGGTCCCGATGTCGGTACCTCAAAAAAGAGCCTTATGCCTCTAACCTGCTGCCCGAGGGGAAGCCGCGGATGGGCAAATACATACGGGTGCGTGTGTGTATACATATATATGCACGCAACGAAGCAGATTCTATAAATCAGCACTCTTCCTGGCTTTCCTTTTTTTTTTTTTTTTTGACACAATAAATCTTTTTTTTTCAAACTCGTGGTAGCGATTGCATCATCTCCCTTTCGCTTCCTTCCCCACCCCGCCCCTAGAACAGCACAGATTAAGATAAAGTGATAGTGCTGTGTCAAAGAGTGCTTTACTGCCACACTTGGGATAGAAGAGGAGAGGTTAATTTATCATCGCTGGGGAGAACTGACAGAAGAGAGATATACTACCGAAGGGGGATTTAGCACAGGGCCAAGAAACTTCACACTATTTTTACCATCTGTCACATGCTCTAATAAAGCAGGACAAAATATGAAGAAAGGAAAAATGAACTATCAAACACTGATGTAATGCAGCCCATAAATCTAATTTAATTACTTTGCATGGAGACAGGTCCTCGAGTCCGTGTGAATATACTGGATTTTCTTGGCAACTTAACAACTAAGTGTTTTAATAACATCACACTATAATTTATTCTGCTTGAAACACAAAACCTCTTTTGTGCAAGTTTCTTTTTTTTTTTTTGGTGAGAACTGTTAATTTTTCCTGCTAATGTCAAAACTGGCATAAATTCACATGTGAACTTGAAGCCTGACTGTGAAAAAAGGCGGAGGTTAGCGAATGCCTTTTTATTGTTCGTTGCTTTATGTGTGTGCTTGTGTGTGCATACATGGGGGGCTGTGCACCCGGAGAAATAATTGGGGCTGTTGATGACTTAGGTGAAGAGAGTTGTCTAGGTAATTAGATTTTAATACCACGACAAAAGAGTGGGGGAGGGAGAAGTGGGTGTTGGCCCAAAAAACAAAAAGTGGAGGAATGAAAAAGACAACAAAAGCCTGGTTTTGTAGAAGGCAGAAGAGGAGGAGGAAGGGCCGGGGAGCGCTGCCCAGGCCAGGCTGCCAGGAGAAGGGTCTGCAGGGGCAGGGACCCGCGGGACCAGGGAGCAAATAAAAAAAAGTAGAATTATTATTCAATATGTGTTCCTGTGAATCCGGATGCAGTTACAGAAATTATTGCTAATAATGAAAGCTATATATCAAAGGTTATAAAATTCCTGTGTGCTGGGACACTATTTTTCTAGGCTTTGTTCTGAACCATTAAAGATGACATATTGAGTTTGTGTGCCTCTGTGTTTAGTAAGAGACATTTAAATCTGATTTTAACCTAAAGTGGCAATTTTGACATTTGTCTCTGGTCTTTAAAGTAGGAGCTATGATGCCACCGAGCGGGGGGCGGCGAGCTGCCCCCACCCAGCCTCCCATGACCTCGCGCAGGAGGGAAGGAGCGAGCAGGTAATTAATTTGTTAGATCATCAGTGATTCATGTAAAATAAAACCATCAGTCTCTGCACAATTCTCCCTGGCAGGGGAAAAAAAAAAAAGAAAAAAGGAAAAGAGGGAGGAAAAGAAACGTCTCGTGCGGAAGAGGCCGGGGAGCCAGCACTGAGCGCAGAGGGAGCGTGGGCCGGGCGTGCAAAGCCTCCCCTGCAGACCCCGGCCGCGCTCCTCCGCGGCCGTGCGGGATGGGCTCCCCGGCTGATTTGCACCCACAGCCCCACGCGCTCGCAGGGGAGCCGGCAGCGTGCGTGGTCCTGCTCCCGGCACCGCAGCATCCCCCGGGAAGCGGGACTGTTCCCGTGGGTAGGTCCAGCCACCTGTACAGGCTCGGAGAATGAAATAACTCCTGCCCAGGGGTCTCACCGCTGCCTGCGCAAAGTTTATTTAATGTTAAAACTCTGGGGGCTGCCCAGAGCCCGGGCTCAGGGTCCGGTAAAGGCAGCACCTGGCACGTGCCCCCCTGTTTGCTGCTCTTCAGGCACCTTCCTCCCCATCTCACTGCTAAGCAGTCCTTTAGAGAGGGGGAAACTGAGGAGAAAACACAAATTAAGGGCATTTTTTAGGTGCAATTTGAATTTCTTCTCTCCCCACAAAAGGACCATTTAAGTGGGGGGAGGTGAAAGCGGGACGATGTCCCCAGCCGACCGGGCTTTGCAGTGTGGGCGCTCGGAGGACGCTGGCGGGTGGACGCTTCACCCGGCCCCGCGTGGGGCATCGTGATTTAACGGCCAGAGCTGTTCTCAGAGCTGTTTTATCACACACACAGTCAAAACGTCAGATGATTTATGTGACCGAGCGCGCTGACCTGGCCTTCCCGGCTGTATTTAACGTAAGAGAGGAACCTTGCCGTGAACCGAGCCACCTTCCCCACGCTCCTGCGGGACGCTGCTGGCCGCCACGGCCGCCTGTCCCCCCGTCCCCGTCCCCGTCCCTGGGGAGCTGCAGCCGGGGCAGGTCCGGCCCTGGTCTCGCACGCTCACGTGCGGGAGCCAAGCGCGCACAGGCGCCGGATTTTGCAGAACTGGTATTTTGCCTTGACTCTGGGCAAGACTCCCCTGAAACTTCACCTGAAACTTGCCTGAAGTCAGAGCACTTCTTGTGCAATCATTGATTTTTCAACACTGGAAATTTTAAATAATGCAAAAGAGGTTTCCCCCTCTAGAGCTCCTGCTGCAGCGATCCATTCGACTCTGTGGTAGCACCTCAAGGCAGGAAAGTGTTTAAAACCAGGCGAGAGCAGCAGAAGATACTGCTTTGGGGGTATGGAAAGATACTACTTGCACGTTATTTGCTCAAGGATCAGAAATCTAAAAATTCAGGAATCTGTAGGTGCTGTGACCCTCTGCACGTGTGGGCCCGCCCCAGCGTGGACTTTGCTGGGGTCTGGGCTCTGCTCGAGGGTGGGTGCCAGATACCCAGAACCTTTCAGCTTCCTGACCCGGGCCGTCGGTAACAAGCTCTCGCCTCCCCAGCGTCACCGAGGGCCTGCTGTAATAGACACTGCGTAAATGTAGAACAAATCACAAATCCTTTTAAGTCCAAATAATCTTCTCCAAACCTGGCATCCCACCAGCTATATTGAAAGCGAAAAACGGTGGCTGAAAACTCAATATTACTAGACCAGGGGTTTGCTGGGAGACTGGGAGATGTTTGCTTAGCACGTGGATGTATTAGCAAGCGAGACAGCGTTAAGCCCCCGCGGGTGCTGAGCTCGGCAGCGGCAGGGGGTCCCCGGGGCCCCGCTGCCCCCCAGGAGACCCCTCCGACGCGCAGAGGCCGTGCGCAGGGCAGCACGGGCTGCTTCTCTCTCCTTTTCTTAATTACAACAGAAAAGGACAAATGCAAGATGAACGGCGTGCTTCCACCCCAGACCGGGCTTCGGGGAAAGGCAGCGATT
This sequence comes from Ciconia boyciana, assembly GCF_034638445.1. Classification (NCBI taxonomy): domain Eukaryota; kingdom Metazoa; phylum Chordata; class Aves; order Ciconiiformes; family Ciconiidae; genus Ciconia; species Ciconia boyciana. Next base: position 5,280,448 of record NC_132958.1, on the reverse strand, counting down.
TTTGCACGTGGGTGCCGGCGGGGGCACGAAGCGGGCACGGGGGCAGGGGTGGGACGCGAGGGTTTGAGTCCCCGGGGAGCTGGCCGTGGGGCAGGGGAGCGAGGGTCAGCCCGCGAGGCACAGCTCCACGGGTGGGACGGGCAACGCGCCGCCCCGGCGCAGGCTCAGCGTGGTGCCGCTTACGCCGGAGGAGATCCGTTGCAGGTTATTTTTGCTGGGAATTGCTTTCGCTGCTGGCCCCGCTGCTGTTACCACTTACAGAGCAGACGACAGGCGGGGACTGACGGGGCTGCAGAAGGGTGCGCACAGGGCTGGGGCTGGCGGGGTGCGTGGCACGAAGACGCGGTTTTAGGGCACCGTTTTCGGCGGGAGCCCCGTCTCCTACACAGCGGGAGCCAAAGCCCTTTAAGGGCCCCAGGGCATCTCGCCAGCGGCGCTGGACCGGGCCGGCAGCTGCCTGCGGCCAGCTGTCAGGTCTGCGGCTCAGGCCGGAGACGTCGCCGTGCCAAAGCGGAGGCCTGGTGCCGGTGGGAGGAGGGCTGAGCTGGGGCCCTGTCCTCACTGCCCGGGACATCTCTGCCCCAGAGAGCTGTAACTGCAGGCACCGCAGGAGGAGCGACCAGGTGATTTATTGCAGAAGGGCATTTGCATGCTGTAGCTAATTAATCCGTGCACTGGGGCGCTGCTCTTACAGCACAAGAGCCTCAGCTCACCCAACCCAGGAATCACTTCTTTCTTTTTCCAATTGAAATTTTGGGAGAGAACGTGGCCTGTCCCAGGCTGGTTGAAAGGGAGATACCAGGTCCTGAAAGTGTCACCTGTCACCCGAGCAGGCTTCTTCAGTTCCAATAAACTGATGCTTCTCCGCGTCGCGTGTATTGGGGGGGTAATGCCCTGCCTCCAGTTTGGCCCCGGGCGGTGGCAGCTCCCAGCTCTGCTCTTGGCTCTGCCCTACCCTGGGCAAACAACTGCCCCTTCCCCCTCCCCGTGTTTCAGGTCTGTCTCCTGGTGGGGAGATCTGTCCGTCTGCACGTGTATCTACCTGGCAGAACAGGATCCAGGTCTCTTTGGGGGGTCTTTAAAAGGCAATGCAGTGCAAATCCCAGGAACTAGTTCCAGACTACTCAAATGCATCGCAAGACAGTGGGAAGGATAGCAAAAATGCAGTCAAAGGCACTCTGCAATCTACTTTCCAAACATATTTCCATTGCAGAAAAAGGTTTTGTATTATACACTAGGCATTACATGGTTGCAGAAATATGTACACCTTCAAATATATTGTTCAAGAGATTGGAATTTATTTCCCTCTATTTCCAATGTCCCTCTTCCCCCTTTCTTTTTCCTGTGTTGGAGATAATGAAAACCCTGGTATTTAAATTCAGTTGCAGCTCCTAGCCGTGCAGATTGATTGCTTAGAAAAAAAAAATATATATAAAAAACCCCTCAGAGCATGTATGCATAAACTAGATGGTAGATTAGGTTACTGGGAGAGGAAACGTACAAATGTACCGGGAGTGTACCTTTTGCAAGAAGATTAACTGATGGTAGCAGCAAGTTGCTGATGAAGGCAGTTTGTGTAAGAGCAGACCCTGACTATTGAGACTCATCAGTCATCGCTGTCAGCGTCTGCTGCCTTCCCTGGCGCATGCGGCCAGGCCCGTGCATGGAGCGGCTCGTGGCGCTGCGCGGGCACGGGGGGCACGTGCCGGTAGACAGCATGTGCGGGGCGGTCGGCGCTGGCAAGTCTCTTCATCAGATTTGTCTTGCTTTCAGGCTGCTGGGGATATTTAACGCTGTCTCGGTGAAGCCCGTGAATGCGCAGAAGGCTGCTGTGATTTCAGCCCGGCAAACGAAGGATTAAGCAGACTAAAATAGGGCATAAATCTTGGTTTCCCGTCAAGCTTTGCAGCAACCTGGACCCAGCGTGAATTTCCCCATAGCCGCTGTT